>NC_092505.1:131622739-131967739 GCF_047511675.1 Marmota flaviventris
CCATTCTGGGATCCCAGAGTCTTCCTAAACTTCAGAGGAAACTTGTTTTCCTGGTAGATTGCTGCTTGGTAAGCAGATAACCTTAATCTAGTGTAGTTGGCTTTATATTCTGTGGCTTATTGTTTTAAAAAATTCTTTTCTTAGAGCTTTTGAGCCACAGGTTTTGGCCTCAGGGGATTGGTTTTTATTTGAACTTTTTGTCTATAATATTGTGCAGTTAGGATTGATTAGAAATCTATTTATATGGTGACTTCTTTTTTAAAAGCTTCAATTTAGTTTGATTTTGTTTGCTTTTTCTGTACTGTAGGTAGGCTTAGTTTTCATTAGGAAAGGTCAATTATATGGTGGTGAGATTCTTATTAACTTTTTGTCTTCTTTCTTCTTTCCTTAGGGCCTCATGCATCTTCAGGGCAAGCCAGTTTGTTCTTTTGATCCAGAAGGGTTAATTTTTGCTGCAGGTGTCAACTCTGAAATGGTCAAACTTTATGACCTTCGTTCTTTTGATAAGGTTTGAATCTTTGAATTATCTTGATGGTATGGAAGTTTTAGAGAAAAGATGGATATATTAAGCCCCTTTTTTATGGTAGAGGGAGTATGTGGTAGATATTAGAGAGCCATAGTTTATCTTGTGCTTTCCCACTCAAAAAGGAATCTCAGTAGCAGAGCGCTTGCCTAACACCCACAAGGCCCTCAGTTCTGTCCTCGGCCCTGGGGGCTGAGGGGGGGTGGGGGTGGGTGGAGGAAAAAAGAAATCTAAACTGATATAGAACGGGAGTTAGCTCTGACAGAAGGAATTGTAAATGTTCTTTGGCCTGGGGCTGCTTTTACCTTTTGCAGGGACCATTTGCAACATTTAAGATGCAGTACGATCGGACTTGTGAGTGGACAGGACTCAAGTTCAGCAATGATGGCAAGCTTATACTCATCTCCACCAACGGCAGCTTCATACGTCTCATTGATGCATTCAAGGGAGTGGTGATGCACACATTTGGGGTGAGCTGACATTTTTTTTTTACCCCGTTACTGGGAATTGACCCCAGAAGCGCTTTACCACTGAGCTATATCCCCAGCCCTTTTTAAACTTTGAGACAGGGTCTCGTTTAGTTTCCTAGAACAGCAGATTTGGGAAACAGGTATATATAGCTAGGCAGAGTGGCTATAAAGTTCACATCCAATTTTTGCTCATATTTTGCTTCAACTCCTATTTTTAAAAAATATTTATTTTTTTAGTTTTAGGTGGACACAATATCTTTATTTTATTATTATGTGGTGTTGAGGATCGACCCAGTGCCTCGTGCATGCCAGGCAGGCGCACTACCACTTTGAGCCACATCCCCAGCCCTTCAACTCCTATTTATCTTGATGATTCTAGACTGGCCTGGAACTTGCAATCCTCCTGCCTTAGCCTCCTAAGGCAGCTGGGATTAGAGGTCTGCACCATTGTGCCTGGCTTAATTGATATCCTTTGAGCATGACTGCTTGCATGCTTCTCCCTCCTGGGCTGAAAATTGTGTTAGTGATGGATAATAGCAGTTATCTTTTCACTGATTAAGGCATGAGCTTGCACCATCTTCCTGTCTGTGAACTTACTTCCTTTGGATTCAGAGATATTTGCTTCTCACCAAGTGACCAAAGTGAGGTGTTTAGATATAAAATAATTCTTAATTGCTCAGTGTGGTGCATACCTGTAATGCCAGCTACTTAGGAGGTAAAAGAGTATTGCAGGTTAAAGGCCAGCTTCGGCAACTTGGCAAGACCTTGTCTCAAAATTAAAAAAATAAAAGGGGCTGGGGAGGTAGCTCAGTAGTAGAGCACCCCTAGGTTCAATAAAAGTTTTCTTGCCCCTACCCCCCCATATAGGATTCAGTTAGGGAGTGAATATTTTAAGGGTGGCAACTGTATTTGGAACCTTGGTGGTATTGAATATAAAAAGGAAAGGGTTTCCTGGAAGATGATGTGTTTACTGGGTTGATGTTCTAGGCATTTTTAAACTAGTGACCCTGTAACAACAAGAGAACTGCTTTGTTTTGTTTTGTTTTAGGGTTATGCCAACAGCAAAGCTGTCACACTAGAGGCTTCATTTACTCCAGACTCTCAGTTTATTATGATTGGTAAGCTTCCTTCATTTCTCTTGGAGTTATTTCTGTGGTACTGTGCATTTGTTCAAGCTATTAAACTGATTAATCATAACCTGTTTAATAGATGTTTTCAGGTTTCTGTACAGTACATATATCAAGGATATAGTGTCTTTAAACTGTCTGACTTTGGGGTGTTCTTTGCTGGAACCAACATTACTGTTGATCTTCCCTTGACCAGCATTACAATTAAGCTCTAAAATTACTTTATTAGTATTATTAACTTCCTGGAATAACCCTATGTTCAGTTGCCTCAGTGGCTAGATATTGTTAAGCTAATGGTATTCAGCCTCTTTTTTGGATGGGAAAAGTAAAGCTAGAGGGGAAGTGACTTGCCTGAAATAAATAAACAAGGTCAAGTTCAAATCCCAAGGCTGGAACTATATAGCTCAAGGGTAGCATGCATGCGCATGCCTAGCATGCTCAAGGATCTGGGTTCGATTGGCAGTACCTCCTTCACGCAAAAAAGACTAATTCCCAATTGAGTGTGCTTCCTTCACTGTTTCTCCTTCCTCCCACTTTGTACTGAGGGCTGGGTCCTGAAGCTTGTCTTCTCTCCAGACCTCAATCATCTCTCTCAATCATGTCTTTCTTATCTCAGTTGTTTTTGTATTGAGCTATTAAATTTTCCTTGATGATTCTCTTTAGGTTCAGAGGATGGCAAGATCCATGTTTGGAATGGAGAGAGCGGTATAAAAGTAGCTGTACTGGATGGTAAACACACAGGCCCCATTACCTGTTTGCAGTTTAACCCCAAGTTCATGACTTTTGCCAGTGCGTGTTCCAACATGGTATGTGAACAATGCTAAGTGTCTTCTACATAGGGGCCCTCTCCTTTGGGGTGGCAGTGAGCATAGCATGCTGTAGGTACGAGTACCTGTTTGTCATCTGGCTTCCCTGTTCACCTCCCATCATGTAATGTCTGGCTGGGGTATTTTTTTATTCTTCCCACGAACTGGGGTCCCCTCTTGAGTTCCCAAGAGATAGTTTTTGCTATGACCTCTGCTTTTAGACTTAAATTACCTAGACTAGTGTTCAGTATCGGGGTAGGAGTTGGAGATTACCTAGACTATGCTGAACACCTTTTTTGCTGCTGGTAGTCTTTTTTTTTTTCTTTTTGGTACTGGGGATTGATCTTGGGGGTACCCAACTACTGAGCCATATTCCCAGCTCTATTTTTTGTATTTTATTTAGAGACAGGGTCTCACTGAGTTGCTCATTGCCTCACTTTTGCTGAGGCTGGCTTTAAACTCACAATCCTCCTGCCTCAGCCTCCCAAGCCATTCGGATTATAGGCGTGCACCACTGCACCCAGTTTGTTCTTGGTATTCTGAACCATTTTTTGTATGTTGGCACTGGGGATTGAACCCAGAAGTACTTTACCACTGAACTATATTCCCAGCCCTTTTTTTTGGGGGGGGGGGGGGGCGGGGTCTCACTTAAGTTTTCAGGTTGGCCTTGAACTTGGGATCCTCATGCTTCAGTCTCCTCAGTTGCTGGGATGTAGGCATATACCATCATGCCCAGCTGAACCCACCTTTTGTGACTGCATTCTTTTAGTCTTTCATTTCTCTTGGTTTACACTGATTTCCTCAAAAATTCTTAACAGTTGATGATAACTCACCACTTAGAATTAACTCTAACAGACCTAGAGTTAATTCTAAGTGGTGAGTTATCATCAACTGTTTTATCATCAACTTTGTCTCTTCCTAGACAAGACTTTGAAAACAAAGGATCAGTGAGTCTCAGCTCCTAGTTTTCTTTTTGGATCTCTTAAACCTGCCTGGGTATTTGCGTATGTTGCCTCCTCTCTTTTTTCTTTTCTTTTCTTTTCATTCTCCTTCCTTCCCTGAAATCCCAGCTATTCAGCTGGGTCACAAGTTCAAGGCTAGCCTCGGCAACTTAGCAAGACCTTCAGCAACTTAGTAAGACCCTATCTCAAAATAAAAATTAAAAGTAGATATAGCCGGATTACAGGTATTGCCACTACACCAGTCTCCTTCCTTTTTTAAAAAACCAAGCAAGTAATCTCGGAAGAAATGTGGAAAAAAGCATCCAATCCCTCTCATTTTTGTGGCTCAGAAAGGAGAGGGGTCAGTTTGAGGTCACCTGGCAGATTACCAATGAGGCCAGGTTCCCCAAATAGCATTCCTCTTTTTCTTCACATACTGGACCACTGTGGTGGAAGGTGGACAGTGAGTATTGGAAGGAAACAGAACCAGCTTAACTTTCATAGAGTGAGGAGTGTTTCTTTTCTTTTTTGCGGGGAGATACCAGGGATTAAACTGGGGGGCACTTGACTACTGAGCCCCATCCCCAGTCCTCTTTTGTATTTTATTTAGAGATAGGGTCTCATTGAGTTGCTTAGCACCTCATTTTTGCTGAGGCTGGCTTTGCACTCAAGATCCTCCTGCCTCGGCCTCCCCAGCCCTTGGGATACAGGTATGTGCCACAGTGCCTGGGTGGAGTGTTTGTTTTCAGACTGCCAGGGTTGGTCATTTGGGAGGGAAGGACACCAGGCCATAACTCTCCACCATTGGGGATCGGGGGTATAAAGAGCACTTCACAAGCCTGGTATGCTGACACATGCCTGTAATATCATCTATTTGGGAGGTTGAGACAAGAAGATTGCAAGTTTAACACTAACCTAAACAATTTAATGAGACCTGGTCTCAAAATAAAAAGGGCTATGGATACACAGCTCAGTAGTAGAGTGCTTGCCTAGCATTGCCCCAGGCTCTGGGTTCAATCTTGGTGGTGGAGGGGGGGGGGGGGCTTGACTTTTTAAAGCTGGCTTATATGACTTGTGTTCTCTTTCCAGGCCTTCTGGTTGCCAACCATTGATGACTGACCCTGATGCTACTCAGCTATTTCTGTATAATGGGGGTGGCCAGCAGGAAAAACTCAGAGTGGACTGAGATAAGTGGGATTGGATCATTTGACTGGGCTGGACAACATCCTTTCACATGGCCTTCCCATGGATGTGCTGTACATCTGCTCAAAAGAAAAAATTACTTTGTTGAGCTTCTTCATAAGAACTCTTGGTGCCACCGACTCAGTTGGGACTTAGCCTTTCCAGCCATCAATGCACCAGGTTCCTCCAGAGTGACCAGACTTGTGATTAGGTTATAGTGGGGCTCTCAAAAGCACCTTCAGTTTTGAATGTATTTGCTGCTGAGGAGCCAATGAAGTCTTCAATTCTGCACATCCCTTCTCCCATCTCCATAAATGCATGGGAAGCCACAGTTCTGGTTTTAAGATGCTTGGGCAGCTCAGTGCCCCTTGCCCTCACCCTGCATGTCTTGTTACTGGGTCTCCCTGTGTAATTGTGGCATTATTCCACAGCCATCATATTTGTTAGGTGCCAAACATTTACAGAAATAAGTCTTCATATACCTTGGGGTCAAAGATAGGGACAAATACAGAAGGACCTTGCTTGTCAGGAAGTTGTGCAGTTGTCCTGTAAGGGTGGGTGGTCTGGATAGGCCCCAGGCACTGGTGTTGGGTAGGAAAAGGCTCAAGAACCTAAAAGGGAGGGAAGGGGTAGTATTGTGTTCCTCGGGCTAGAAGGTTTAGCAGCAGCCTGGTGCAGTCCCATCATCAAGATAAACCTACAGTCCTGGGTGCCTACCAAGCTTGGTTTGTACAAAAGCAAGGTAGGAGTCTATTTTTGTACCTGAGATGCATTGCTCTTTTCCTGTGGGCCAGTATTGTGGAATGAGTCTGAGTTGTTTACACTGATGCCTTCCTTCCCTGTCCACCACAATTGTGTACATAGTCTCCAGGTGACACCCCCCTTTTACCCAGCTCCCACTGAAGAGTTGGTTCTAGGCCTGTGTTATATGTTATATTTAGCCTTTTATATATGACCTTTGATTTCTGTTTGTATTTTAGCACAGTATGTGCATCTTCATTTAAATATATTTGTGCATTCATATATGCATATATATGTATGTAGGCATATATATGTATGTATGTGTGTGTGTGTATATATATATATACATATACATATATATATATATAAAATCACCTGTAGCTTCTCAGTTCAGCCGAAGAAGGTAGAGTCCTGCAACCCAGGAGAAAGACTGCATCCTTGCTAATAGTGTTTGCCACAAGTGTTAGTCTTCCCTGTTACCTTTTTTCCTTTGGGAAACTAAATAAAAGCAAAGCTTCTTGTGTTTGCTGTTTCCATGGCAGCTAAGTGAGGGTCTTGGGATGACTTCCTATGTTCCTCAAGCCACACTTTGGGGTCCTCTCTGCAGTATTAGTCTCTTTTTTGCCTGGTGGTGCTCTGTCTGCATCTGTATATATGTCATAGTCATTTGCATGGCTTCTGTGCCTGGCTTGCAGCATTTAGGGACAGGATGCTGAAACCAGAGCACTTTGTTTGTCTAAGGCTTCTTACCAATTACAGGTTACTCCCACTTAGTATGGCTACTTTCTTGCTCTTTTTCTTGCTTTTTCTTGAGAGGAAGAGGTTTTAGCTAGGCCCAAGTTGGGATGCTCTGTATCCAGCCCATGGCCTTTTTTTCCCCTGCATGGCCTTCTTAAGAGCAGACCAAGTGGCATGTTACTTCCTTAAGTACCCAGTGAAACATTTTATTGCAGACAACACTCCATGCAGATCCAGAAACTGAGGCCCAATAAAGTTATGACTTGCCCAAAGGTACATAGCTGCTAGGGTAAATCAAGCCATCACTGCTTCTGTTTAGCAGCAGATATAGGCTGTGAATCACTAGCACTTTCTCTTTTTTTGTTGTTTGTTGTTTAAGCAATTACTCTTGACTTTTTAATCAAAGTGAAAGGGCAAATAGGCATACACCTTTCCCAAGAGTAGACTGGAATCTGCAACTGCTACCATGCCACCCACTGTGTAGCTCTTCCTTCCCAGAATGGAGGGATTCTGAGAAACCAAATAATTTGAGCTGTTACTGCCCTCCCCTGGCTTTTCAGGGTAGAAAGTTCACATTAGGAACGGTAGAAAGTTCACATTAGGAACGGTAGAAAGTTCACATTAGGAACGGTCAGAGATGGTGCTTGAAACTGAGTTAACAAGAAAGGCTGTATAATTTCTATATATGTAACTAACAGAGAAGGAACTCTCCAGTAGTAGGAATATGATGTGTATTTGAGTTCTCAGATGTCCAAAGCTGAGGCATCATGTCCTTTGAAAACATGTCACTTCACAGCCTCTACTTTATGCCCTGTGGAGCAGAGTTGGGGAGGAATAGAAAAGATTAAGCTGGAAGTGTGGCTAGGATAAAAGGGAAAGAAAGACTGAGAGTTGGCCCTGAGTAATGTATTGCTGGGAGCTGGAGTTAGGGCCAAAGCCACTGCTTTGTATGTGACAGCAACACTGAACTGCTCAACCACCAGCCAGTGGGGATATTTTTTAAAAGTTATTCCCTATTTCAATCTTAATTAGTGCTCATTAAGGATAATTGGGGGAATTTTAAAGAATCAATTGGCCACCCAAATGGTACCACTGTTAATCTTTTGGTGTTAAATGTTCCTCTACACATTTCTGTGCATAGGTTTTTGGTGTGTTTACATAGTTGTTATTCTACTGTATATACAATTTTATGTCCCTTTTGTACTTAACATATAAACTTTTTTTTCCATGTTAACAGTCTTAAACATAATTTTATGGGTGCAGCCTCTTCCATTGAGTTTCTGAAGTATTGTCTGCCTGGTACCCAGAGGGAGGGGGAGAGGGAGGGGATGGGTTGTCTACCTTCATTCTCTTAGCTTACATGAGGCTCCCTGTAATGCTGTGTGAATGGATTGCTGTAACCCCTGCTAGATAAGGCCTATGGGCAAGTAAGAACCCCTAGGCTCTAATAGGCAGCTACTGGGCCAGAAATGAGTGATATTTAAAGGAAAGCCCAAGCCAACCTTAATCTTCAGAACTTATCTGGCATATATGTCAGTCTGCCTTGCACATACACACACCCCACACCCCACTATTTCAACCTTTGATCAGAATGACAAATTCTTGGAATATGCATTCCCTACTAGACCCTGGCTTTTGGTGGCTTCTATACCAGGTCTGGCAGAAGGCCTAGCCACTTGCTTTGGTAACTTATTGCCTAGCCTGGTGAGATGGTAATTCCTGGGGCCTGCTGCTCTAGCTTAGCATCATCAGAGCTGCAGGACCTGCTTCTGACTTTTTGAACTATAGCAGATGAAAATCCTGCCACTCTGACTACTTCTGTACCACTTTGGAGGTTGGCTAGGGACTCTGATAGAAGGATCCTTCTGGCTTGGGTGTAGTTGGCCTTGGATAGGTTCTCCTGACTCAAGAGTACTCAAGGAGGAAGAGACCATCATGTGGTGTGGTGGGAGAGCTGCTGCAGCTTTAGCTCTGCTGGGAAATATGAACAAATCAGTCAGAATGGCTGCCCTTGCCACCTACTCCCTGGGTCTTGGCCTTGTGCAAAGAACAAGAGCAGGAGCAGGGAGTAGCCTTTAGCTTTGTTTGGAATTGAGGCCAGCAGGCTGTGGGGGTGAGCTGGTTTAGCAGTTGATGTAGGGAAGAGGCAGGGACAGAATGTTGCCCACACTTTGCTCAGGGAGAAGGGGAAAGGCTGTGCTGAGGAAGGAGGAAGTCAGTCTCCTGTAGGCTGGTAGGCCAACATTCTGGCATTTGCCAGCTGACTGATAAGAGATGCTGTGCAGAACTTCAAGGACTAACATTTTGTTATGGCCCCAACTGGGCCCAGATTCAGGCCTGGAAATCCTGGGCTGAGGAATACAATTATATGGAAAATGGAATATATATGGTAATACTTTTTTCTGTTGAAAAACATCTGAGAAATGGAATCTCACAACTGTACAAGTTTTACCATATGTTTTACTGGATATTCTGGCTGCAGTCTAAAACTTGAGTTGCCTGGCAAAAGTTACTTCAATTCTAGGAGTGAATTCAGGAATTCAGAGAAAGCTGAAGTCATGAAGGTGGTTTGCCTTGTCGTTCAAATACTACCTGAGCCTTAGTAAGTTTTAGATGCCAACAGTCTTGTGAAGAAATTGAAGCTGTTTGTCAAGCAGCAAGCCCAAGGATCTTAACAGATGTATGTTTCCTGCTAAATCCAGCTTAAAAGGAGTTTGCATTCAAAATCAAGTGAAAAAGTAACCCTTATGGTACCTAAAGCTTGAGTTCACAGTGGTAGTAAAGGCATCCTTTCTGTTTCTTGGGCAACAATGGGGGTTGGGGGGAACTCACTCAAGATTAAGAACTAGGGGGGCTTCAGAGAAAATAGTTCCAACTCTATGCAAGTTTGTATGGTAGAGCTAAAACTAATCCTCTGGAAGGTGCCCTTAATCCAAGCTGTACAAGCAGTTCACAATTCACAAGGACTCTTCTGCAAATGAACATTTAATAATAGGAATGTGATAAGAAACAAAAGCAAAGGCATTGGGGGTGAGACTAGGGCAGGCCTGGGGCCAGGGGGAAGCAGTCAGTTAGAAGGCCAGGCCAGAGGTAGTGATAAGCATTCCCTGCCTAGCCAACTCTGGAAGCTCCTCTTGCCCCTTTTTGCTCTTCCCCCAACTTTAGCTGTAGGGGCCATGCCCTCCAACAGCAGAGAACAGGGCAAAACCTAAGCTAGTGTCTCCTCCAGAGCTTTCTTCAAGATAGGTGTTCTAGCAGATGTGAGACTGCCCAAGATTTTCTTGGGGGATTGTTAAATGGATGCTCTGACATTCATGGATTGGAAAACCTGTATCCAAATACAGGCCGCTACCTCTTGTGGCATCTTTGACTAATACTCTTAATGTGGGTATCTCTTTCTAAGAATAATTCTTGGGGTATTGAGGATCCTGTCTGAGAACCCTCACAAGGGTTTCCTAAGTTGTAGGGAATCAGATCCCTCTACCAGAGTGATGTGATTATTGCAAAAGGCAGGACCTGGTGGGCTGGGCTCTTTGTACCCTTCCAGCTCTTGCTGCCTGGTATAAAAAAATCCCCTTGAAACAGATGAACCTGGGTGAGAAGCAGGAACATTGGGCTGTGGCTGGGGATGGGACAAACAGGGCCTGCTCTTGGCCATAATGGAGGCATGCCCATACTGCAATGACTGGAGTGATTCTTGGATGGATGCAGTGTCAGAATCCTCAGTAGCCACTGCCTCCTTGGCTCTGGCTGTTCAAGGGAATCACGAACACAGAGACGTCATCATAGGACACCTGCCTTTCCCCTGTGGGACTGTCGTCCTTCCCCTGTGTGCTGTGTATCAGCATTTGGGCCAACTCCGAGAACCTGTGAAGACCATCATGCAGATGTACTTTGGAGGCAGAGCAAAGGGACAAGGCCAGCCTTCCAGGAGAACTCCCTGCACAGGTTGGACACTCGGAGGACCCAAAAAAATGTAGTCCAACTATGAGCCGAGCAAACAAGTCTGGTAGGACCACAGGAATCAACCCAAAGATTTTTTTGTGTGTGTGTTTGAGCTGGGGATGGAACCCAGGACTTTGTGCATGCAAGGCAAGCACTCTACCAACTGAGGTATATTCTATTCCCTAGCCTTAAGATTTTTTTCTGACCCACAATCACTCCCCCTCCTTTCTGAGAAGTTTGAGACAGCCCTAATTGGGCTGGCTGGCAGTGCTGTTTCAGCTTAACTACTTATGTCCCTGGCATGTACATACCTGTGTGGATCCTCTCTGTTCCCAGGGAGGAAGCTCCGTACCAGCCATGCCACCTGCTCATTGGACAGGACATCCCAGAGTCCATCAGTTGCCATGACAACTACATCCTCTTCCTGCAACTCTAACTGGTCCACATCCAGCACAGTTACCTGAAAGTTAAGCCTGAGGATCCTTAAATGCTCCCTTCCTGGCTCCCACCAGGCTCACTCCCTGTCTTTACAGGCAGATGGAGGCTGGAGTGGAATACATTGTCCTCTCACCTGTGGGACAGAGAGCAAGAAGGGCTTGAGCTGGATGTTTGTGTCCAGGACTCTGAGCTGATGGTCTCCCAGTCCTCGGGAGACAGCCAGCGTTCCCAGTAACCGAGCCTGAGGAAAGAGGAGAGGTGTGAGGTGATGAGACCTTGGCACTCCTGAGCACACAGGAAAGGGTGGACTGTAGACCCCAGGAGCTGTGCGTTGAAGAAGAAACATAAGGGAACAGACCCCAGGACACTAGCCACACTCCCCACTAAGGAACAAAGGAACTCCCACCTTCACAGAGCAAGTGGATGGAGATTCTGGAAGGGGGACCAGGTACTGACCTGCCTGCCATGTCCGTGGATCAGTGGGTACTTCAGATCTGATTTCTCCACACATTTGTAGCTCCTACCAGAAGCAGAGCCTGCATCAGCCCAAGCCCTCACTTGTCTCCCAACCCAGGGCCCAGCTATTTTACCCTCATAGGGCCCACCCTGCCCAGTAAGAGGGGGACTGCCACAGCTGAGCCTGGACCTCAGGTCTCTCCCCACCATATGCCCCCTCCCCCCTCACCAGCCGCTCATGTGATGATCCCTGAACAAAACCTTCTGCCCCAAGTCATCCCCCTTCAGCCGCCGAGGGAATTCCAGTCGGGTGAACTCATCAGCCAGAAGCTCAGGGTAGACAAAGGCCTGGGTGGGGAGGCCATGCTCGGGTCAGTCTCCCTTCTATGGCCCCTCGTGGCTCTGGATCCAGGACTTGGGGATCCATAGCCTCCCCCTGGTGAAGGTACCTACCAGATGCTGGATTCGCTGCCGCTCAGTCTCTGGAGTGAACTCAGAGCTCAGCGGCCGAATCTCATCTCTCCGAACCAAGATGGCCCTGTATGGGGTTGAGGAGGAGGAGGAGGAGGGATCTATGAAGTGATCTTCATAGATCTCATCCTTGGATACCCTCCTGCCAGCCCCTCTTCACCATCAGGAGCCAGCTTTGGCCATACCAATCCCTGGTTCAAAGCCCTTTGAGACTGTCTTCAGGGTAAGGCTCAGTTTTTCACATTAGCACTTAAGGGCCCTATGATGCTCTTCCTGGCATCCCTCACACTTGACATATGCCAGGTACAAACAACTTGGCCATTCAATCCTCCCTGTTTCTAAACCTCCACTTCCAGTAATCTTTCATTGTCCCATTTCTGGTTTTCTCCTGCCCACCCCACCCCTGCCCACACTCCAAGAACTCACCTGCTATCCCCAGCATTGGCCACATACAGCTTTCCCTGCAGGGACACAGCCACCAGAGCTGTGCAGCCGCCCACCTGGCCTGAGGCCTCCAGCTCCCGCCCGATCACCTCATCCTGGAGCAAACCGAGGCCATCTTAGCTGCCACCTGGTACTTCCATCATACCACTGTTTCCCAATCCCACCCTAAGGTTCACTCCCCAACAGCAGGCCTGGCAGTCCCAGCCCAAAGTCCAGCCATGAGTCCTCAATCCCTGTGGTTAGAAGATGCAGATATGGGAAGTGCTACTCAAAACAGAGGAAGAGAAATCAGCCCTTGCCCCAAGGACTAGCAGCATGTGCACTTAGTGCACTGAGCTGTGGATGTAGCTCAGTGGTAGAACACTTGCCTAGCATGCAGGAGGCCCTATTCAATCCCACCTACCAAAAAAAAAAAAAAAAGCATGTAGTAGAAGGAGCAAACAGGAGAGATTAAGATGACAGTGACAATAAGAAACAAACTCAAATCATGTCTTCCCAGTCCAAGGTTATATGGCCTTATATGTTATGTTACGCAGGATTATGTTATGCAGGGATGCCCCACTCAGGTCCTTGGGATCAAAAACTTCCCTTACTCCCCAAAGGGTATACTCACACATTCCTGGAAGGCGCTCTCCAGGGCCCCAATCACCAAATCTTCTGCCCTGATGCCCTTTTCTTCCACAAACTGGGGGTCACTGGGGCAGACACAGCGGCCACTGAGGTGCATGGGGGGTTGAGCAGCCACCATGCCTTCTACCACGGCTTCCAGCTGCCGACGCAGGCAAGAGTGCAGAGTATTGGCAGCCAGGATGGCTGCTGCAGGACCACCGTGCCCATCAAATAGTGCCCAGTAATGACCCGTCAGGAACTGCACAGGAAGGGCCTCCATGTCAGGCTCTGCCAGTTTCCCCCCTAGTCCACCTTGCACTAGGATATGGGCAGCAAGGCAAGAGCCTGTATACCCTGGTCCCAGCCTGTAAGAAAAGTTCAGAACTGGCTGCACTTACTTCTTCTGGGCACAGAGTCAGCCATTCCCTATCCTCTTCAGGTCCGAACTCATATCTCCGGATGCACAGTTTCCCACAGGCAGCTTGATCCTCATTGAACTCAGATTTCTCTGCATTGATGATCCTGAGGCCAGAAAAAGGTCAGGTCAGTGACATACCTGTGTCCCCTTGGGTACAGAGACCCCAGAAAGAGGCAGCAGTTCCTGAGTGTTATTCCTGACAAACTTCTGGGCAACTTTGATTTAAGTTTCCTGTTAAGTGGCTTTGTGACTAAGAGAAAAGTCAAGGCCCAGACCCTCTAGAGTCTTATCTGTTGACCCAGGGCTGAAGTAGGAGTGAATTGTCTACAGAGATCAAGGGTTCCCTTTCCTATCCCCTGCCGCATCCTAGGTGTTCCACACAGCACAGGCCATATAACCCAGGGTGAGATTTGGGATTCCCAAATCCTACAATGCTGGAATTCTACAGTCTCCCGGCCTCATCATGGAAGTCTTGGAGTGCAAGTCGTTCCCCACCAACACTCTTCTCTTAAGGAGGTTGGAGACCCAAAGAAAACACTGGGGTAGGATAAGGAGTCACTAGTTGAGGACAAGAAGGGTTATCTACAAGTGGGGTGGGGGTGTCACTCAGGTTAGCCTGTTTTCTAGATCAGCAGAGAACCCTCGACTGGATAAGGCGGGAGCCCTGATGGGGGTTCCCGGATCAAGGGTATCCCGGGTTGGAGGCACTCACTCGGCGTAGCCTGCGTTCCAGGGTAGCGTGCGGCCCCGCGCTGGGCTACGCACTGGCCGGGAGTCCGAGCGGCGCGAGGCGTCGGCGGTTCCTGGGCTGGAGCCAGAGCCACGCAGGAAGCGGGGCCGCCGGTAGGGCACAGGGCTGGCGCGTGGCCCGGGCGGCCGCGGCGCGGGGAGTGGACCCCCAGTCAGGAAGCGGCGCCGGAACCAGCCGGCGGACATGGTGTGGCTGCAGCGGGCTGCCCGCGGTGCGCTAGCCCGGAGGGCTGGGCGGGACCGCCCCTGGGAGGAGGAAGCGGGCTGGGGGCGGGAGCCGGGCTGGGCGGAGACGCGCCTAACCCCACCTACGGCCTGAAGTGTGTGCCGGGCCTGAGCTCTCAGACTTGAGGATCCTGCCGACACCTTTAAGAAGCAAACGTCAGTCTCACTCTGCAGACTGGAAAACAGGCCTAGAGAATGAAGTCGCCTGTGTGCGTCACACAGCAACACAGCAGGATCACATGTTCATCCACACTTGTAGAGCACTAGCCTTTGAGAGGGGAAAGTCCCTCCTGCTACCCAAGATGCTGTGGACAGTCATCCAGAGCAGGCACTGGGCCCCTGTCCACCGCAAAGCCTCAAGCCTCTTTCTGCTGGGCGGGTACCTTGCGCAAGGGGAAGATGGGGACAGGATGTCCTTGGAGGGGTCAGATAGACACATTGAGTAAGCGTGTGTAAGAAACTTGGTGTTCGCTCAGGACGTCTCTTTTCCTCACCCACCCAGCCGGGCATCTCCACCCCCAGATGGAAGTTAATGGTCATCTGGGCCTTCCCCACCCTGAAAGGTTGCTCCTGCCCCAGAGGCTAGTCTCCCAAATGGCTGCTCCTCCAATTAAGATGTCCTCTCTGGGCAGACAGCAGGATATTCACTAGAGGGTGAGCGAACATATGGGAATTGAAAGGCGAATCCATGGTGCCCCAAAGGCTCTAGCTGGTCAGAGTTCAGAAATGGGTGAAAGACTTTCATCCACGCTGAAAATAAAGATGGTTCAGCCTCCTCGTAATGCCTGGCTAGCTATCACCATGTGGTCAGCAGCAGTTTCCCCTTTCATATCTACATTTTAAAAGCACCTTGTCACTCTTCTGACACTTAAGTTCAACACCCTGTGAATGACTGTTATTTCCATTTTGTAATGGAGGACTCTGAGGCCCACAGAGGGGAAGTCTCTGATGCTCTAAGCTGTACTGTTTCCTTTTTGACAGTGCAGCTGACTTAAACAACCTCCCACCCCCAAGGGATTTCTCTTCCTCTTTCCTTTTCCAGAAAGCAAACTCAAAAGTCCATAAGCACCCACAGCCCAGAGCCCCCAGGGATGGCTATATGAAGAGTCCCTACCTTCACCTCCACTCCCAAGCCCAGGATCATGTTAGTCCCACTTCCTCCATGCAGCCAGCCCTGCCCCATCTATAGAGTTCCTCTAGCCCAAGGAGAAAGATTCTTAGAGCAGAGAACAGTGCCCAGCACCCATTCCCTCAGATGAGTCAGATCTAGAGCAACATGGTGGCTAACTCATTACCCTATGTGTGCCACGCCCACACTGGGCACAGAGTTAATGGAGAAGAGCCAGGCATTGTCCCGCTGAGCCCCCATTGTGATGATAGTGGAAGTTAATGATAGATGGTGCTTGATCCAGCTATCAAGTGAGTGGGGACAAAGCCATAGAAAATTACCCTTTAGGACACTTGTCATTTCTGTCATTGTGACAGAAATGAACCAGGGACCCAAAGTGAGACAGACTGTGAAGTCACCTCCTCACCCCTACCAGTAGATGCCTCAAGGCTTTTTAAAAATACCTTTATTTTTATGTGGTGCTGAGGATCGAAACCAGGGCCTCACACATGCTAGGCAAGCACTCTACCACTAAGTCAGAACCTCAGCCTGACTTGAGGTTTTTCTGTAATGAGATTTTATGTGTGGATTGAACCCAGGGGTACTTAACCACTAAGCTACATCTCTAGTCCTTTTATTTTTAAAAATTTGAGACAGATCTCACTCAATTGCTAAGGATCTAAGTTAATGAGACTAGCCTCAAACTTGAGATCCTCCTGTTGATTCAGCTTTCCCGAGTCACTGGAATTAGAGGCATGTGCCTCCCTGCCTGGTGATTCAGAGGCTTTTAAAGTATAAAATTTGAAGAAAAAAAGCAAATTCACTCTATTCCCCAATCCATTAGCTTGGACTTGCCTACAGTGGGTCAAAGTCCTGTCCTAAGTCATTCTCACAGCTCTGGGCAGCCAAATATTTCACAAGTTGTCTAATGCCCAGTTTATTCACTTGTTTTCAGAGCTGTGTGGAGCCCTGTAGTAATCCCATCCTCTCTGTTCAAAAGTAGTGTGAGTGTTCCCTTATGCCATCTAGGCTCCTCTGTCTCCCTAGGCTAGGCACCTGTTTTTACCTGGAATCCAAGCCTGCCTTTTTTGGTTTATTCCCTCATTTTGCTGAAGCATATCCTTCAATAAATTTCTAAGAAAGAATGACCTGGAGGTAATTTCTTGGGTTCTTGCTGGTCTCAAAGGGTTGTAATTCTGCCCTTGTTTTTTCTTTCCCTGTCCCCACCCTACCCCAGATACTGGGGATGGAACCTAAGTGCACTCTACTTCTAAGCTACACCCACAGCCCATTTTATTTTATGTTTTGGTGCTGGGAATTGAACCCAGAGGTTCTTTACCACTGAGCTAAATCCCCAGCCCTTTTTATTTTTCGAGACAGGGTCTTGCTAAGTTGCTGGAATGGGAGCAGGGGTCTCCCTGAATTTGAAGAGGCTGGCCTCCTCAAACTTAGCCTCCAGAGTCACTGACATTATAGGCATGCACCAGCACACGCCACCCTACCTCTGCTTTTGACTGTTTGGAATTCTACTTCTATTAATTGTCTTTTGGTTGCCACTGCTGATGCTGAAATCCAGTATCTTTCTCATTCTTCAGATTGGCCTGTTGCCGGGTTTCTGTTCTCGAGACTAAAAGGCTCAGGGGTCACTCCAGTTAAACTGGGCTAATTGGGCTGCACAAAATAACCACACAAAAGACACAAATACCTTTTTCTTTGGGGTCGCTATGATGGCTCCTCTGACTTTAAGCGTCCGCAGAAAGAGAGAGAGAGCACTTGCTGACCCCTTTTATTGAGGAGAAGCTATTCAAATGAGGCAAGGGGTCAGGTTTCAGGGGGCTGAGTCTATCTTCATGATGTCCACTGTCAGCAGGTTGACTGACACCTGGGTAGGCCACACCCAAGGGCACAGTAAGAGAAGGGGACACACACAAGGCACTTCCATGGAAGATTCTATCCTAAACAGGGCAAGGGGTTATATTACAAAGGAAAAGGTGAGCATAGCTTCACCCATGGGGCCCTAGCAAGACACACCCATGCTAGGCGAGCGCTCTACGGCTGAGCCACAATCCCAGCCCCAGATTTAATTTTTTTAAACTTAATATTTTTATACGACTATATTTTATTATTTTCACAAAGTATAAAAATATTTATTTAGCAGCAAGTCATCCCCACAACTCATTCCTCTTCCCAGAGACCTCTATTATGACTAAATTTATTGGGGGATCCTTCCAGAGATGTCAAAGAATTCTGTGCAAATTCAAGTGAAAAGTGTGTATGTATAAAATCTCTCCTCCCCTCACACAAATGGGTACATTCTGACAAACTCATACATGCAAGGAATTTTATTTCAATCCCAATGCCCCTTTCCTTTCCCTCCTTCCTCTACTCTGATTTTCCTTTTGCTTACTTACTTATTTTTGGTACCAGGGATTAACTCAGGGACACTCAATCACTGAGCCACATCCCCAGTCCTATTTTGTATTTTAGTTAGAGACAGGGTCTCTCTGAGTTGCTTAGCGACTGGCTTAGCGCTCATGATCCTCCTGCCTCAGCCTCTGAGCTACTGGGATTACAGGTGTGCACCACTATGCCCAGCTTTCATTTATTTATTTTTGATTGATACTTTCTACGTATAAAGAAATTCCCTTGGTATATTTATATGTGCATATAAAATGATTTTGTTAAATTAATTCTATGTTTCCTCTCCTTTTCCATTCTTCCTCCCTCCTTCTTGTTGTTCTTCTTCTACTCCATTGATCTTCCCTATTCCTCTATGATGTATGAACCTCCACCACCTTCTTTCCCTTATTTTGCTCTAGTTTCCACATAAGAGAAAACATTTGACCCTTGGTTCTGGCTCATTTCACTTAGCATAATGTCCTCCATCTGCAGTTTTTTTTATTACTTATTTTTGGACTGGGGACTGAACCCAGAGGTGCTTTACCACTGAGCTACATCCCCAACCCCCCCCCCTTTTTTTAGAATTTTCAAAGTACTTTTTAAAAAATGTGGTGCTGAGAATTGAACTCAGTGCCTCATATGTGCTAGACAAGCACTCTATCACTGAGCTACAACCCCAACCCTCCCCAGCCCTTTTTATTTTGAAACAGATTTCACTAAGTTGCTTAGGTCCTCATTATATTGCTGAGGCTGGGATTATAGGTAAGCATCATTGCACGCAACTTATTACTTTAAAAAAGAGAGAGAATTTTTTATTTTTTAGTTTTCGGTGGACACAACATCTTTATTTTATTTTTATGTGGTGCAGAGGATCGAACTCAGGGCCTCGCACATGCCAGGCGAGCACGTTACCGCTTGAGCCACATCCCCAGCCCTACTTATTACTTTTTTTTTTTTTTAACACTTAACTCTTTGATCCACCTTAAAAAAAAAAACTGTTATAATAATTTCAATAGCTAAATGTCTGTGAGAAACATCAGAAAGATAAGGGCAACCAGTCTGCCCCTGACTCATTTGAATACATATGTAGGCAGCTTTCTCATCTTTTTGCCTGAAACCAGATCTCAGCAGGAGGTGGAATCTGCTTTGGTACTCTGCTGGCCTTTGGGGTCCTTGCCCACATCCCAGATCTTAAGCTGAGCAGGAAGGGCTCAAATCCCCAATATCCCAGAAGATTCCTTTCATACCTGATCACTGAAGTGTGAGAGATGGATGGAAGGAACAAGGGTCACTGCTTAACAGGATTTCCCCCCTTTGTTCCAACTTCTCCAGTAAAGGACTCTAAGGTTCTTGAGCACACTCACTGCCTTATGACCAAACGAAGACATTTCTCCAACCTGAAAGTCTTCATCTGTATGATGGAGACAATAGTATTTATCTCAGGGGCTGTCAACAGGATTAAATAAATGTGTGATACAAAGACTATCAGATTCCAGGCAGGCCACACATCCATCATCATGTCTCAGCGACCCCCACCCAAAAAAGGAGGCTTCTTTTCCAATCTTCCCTTTCAAGAAGTCCCTGAAGAGAGTCTGACTGGATAGGCTGGGGTCATATGCTCATCCCTGACTCAATAACAGGAGTCTGGAAAATACAAAATGCTGATTGGCTGGTAGCAGCAGTCAGTTCTGATGCCCGGAAGGAAAGGCTGCTAGGTATGGAGACAAGTTCATTAGGAGTTGGAAATTCCTCAAACTCACCAGATTCCTTTAATCTCTGGGCCTTTGCACGTGCAGTTCCCTCTTCAAAGAAAACTTTTCGCTCTACTCTGCTGGGTCACCACATTCTCTCCTTCAGGATTCTACCAAATTTTTGCTTCCTTCCATCTCACATTCTCTGGGTAGGGCTCTCGCCACCACAGATCCACAGATCCTGTTCATCTGCTGGTTGCCTGGTAGAAGGTGGGTCTGGGCTCCCTCCGTAAGGCCTAGGCCTGTGCCCTAATGTGCTTAAGGCTCCGCGAAACGCGCTCAGGAAACGTCCCCTGGCTATAGGATCCCCGCACAATCACGCACGCGCTTACTTACCTTCTGACCCCTTTTCCAGTCACAAACTGGGGTAAGTGCGGAACTGTCCCTATTTACAAACCTACCCAGACAGGGGCGGACAGTCTTTCCCACTTGCACACACGGATTCGCCCCACCCACGGATGACCGGATTCAGGCGCACCGACGCCCTCGCACCCCCCGGGCAGACGCAGGCCCCTTTCCCGGCCACAGACCCGCGCACAAAACCGGTCAGCCAGCCTGACAACCCTGTAGACCAAGGGCCACGCTGCGCGCACGCGCGGCCCTGAGTCCCCGCCCTCCCGGCCTCGCCCGTCGGGGGCGGGGCGCCGCTGGGGGCGGGTCCTGCGGCACCGCCCGGGAAGCTGCGCGAGGTTCGGCGGCTGCCACCACATCCTCCTCCTTCAGGTCCAGGCAAGAGGAGCCTGGTCAGGGCCAAGCGAAGGGCTCCGACGGCGCGGGCGAGCGGAACGCCGAGCCATGACGCACCAGACGGGCATCCACGGTGAGGGCGGTTGGCGGACGGGCAGAGGTTCCCAGAGGCTCTGCTCTGGGCTGCGCCCCCTTTCCGGCTGTCGGTCCCTTCCTCCCACTAGCATCAGCAGGAGGAAGCTTCCTGTTCTGCTTTGTAGCCGCCAGTCGCTTGGGATGGGCACATCTGGGGGAGTACAGACTTGCTGTGCATAGCTGAGAGTGGGTACACATGCACCCACACAGCTGGGATGGAAATACCTACGTACCCCTTGGGGGTAGATGTTCCTGTGTGTGCGGGTCTGTGTATTTTTGTTCCTTTCTTGGGGTGGGTGTACCCGGATGTGCACATCTGGCGGAGTATACATGCATGTGCACATGTCCTCTGTATACAGTTCCATGCGTACCCATCTGGATGTGACTTGCTTGTACACATCTAAGATCATTCATGTACATGCCCTAGTGGCTGTTTGGACACTGTAGGTAGCCTGGGACCATCTTAGACATCACTGTTTCTTGACAGTGTGCACATGTGTGTGGGTGTCTGTGTGTGTGTGTACAATCGGTACGCATCTCGGTGTGCATTTGTTACCATGGTTGCATGCAGTGGATGTGTCTCATGACTTGTATGGGTTTATGAATGTGTGTGAGGAAGGGGTCCTGACCTTTACTCCTCTCAGGATCCTCACACTCCTGCAGGCTAAGCTGGGGAAAACCTTTGATAGGGCCCTCTAAGTGGCTTGGGGAGAGTTGTCAGTCTGACCTTGACCTCTGACCTCCCTCCCATTTTCCTGGTGATCTCTTTAGTCTGCCCCAGCCAGGGTTGGAAAGTCCCAGCTCCAAGCTGGAGAAAGAGAAGAAGGTCCAGATGGGTAGATTTGTAGGGGAGGTCCTGGCCCTAGAGAAACCAGGCCAGCTCCCATCCCCATCTTCATGGCCAGGAAGCATCTATGGCCTAGAGTATCACACATAAAACCCCTCCAGCAGGGACCCAGTTTCCTCCTTGGACAGGCTGGGAGAGAAGTAATGTCTGGGAGCCAAATACCCTGACCCTCCAGGCCTCAGTGTCCCATCTGCCACTGGCCTGGGAGGGCTGCCTGGCCTGTAGTGAGGGCTCAGGCTGCTTGCCTAGACAGCTTGGTGGTTTTGGCCATCTGCCACTCCTGCCACCACACCATGATCCCCTGCCCAGGGCTACCACCATGAAATTGCCTGAGTCCTGGCTTGTGGCTTGTGGTTGTGGCCACTTGGTGGCTGAACTGCCCAGAAAGGGTTTCCCTGGCCCTACTCCCATTTTCTCCCCACTGCACCCCCTGACCCGTAGGACCCAAGAATACAAGGGCCTGAGTCAGGGCCAGCCTCCTGACAGGTGGGCCAGCCTATCTCCAGGAGGAGCTGGAGGGGTGGCATCATGAGTCAGCCTCACAGAGGGATCTACTGCCTGGCCTGCCCCTTCCTTCCCCTTTGCCTGGTCATAGCTGCAGCCACCCTCATGTCCCCTGTTGACAGCTCCTGTGGCCAGGGATCTGCCTCATTCCTTCACTTCCTGTACAGTGACACAGGGATGCTTAGGGGATATTGGGGACTGTGCTGCCCCCAGCCCTCCTTCTACCTGTGAATAGCCCTCCTTCCCATTTTAGGCATGGAGAGGTAGCAGGAGAGAATACCCTGGAGTACCTGCCCGGTCATGGGCCATAGATGTAGGTATGCTGACCTCAGATCCTGGCAAGTAGAGGGACTGTAACCTGAGGCTCATTGGAGTTGGGAGGGTGGGCAAGGGGCGGGGGGTCATGAATCTTTGATGATAAAGGTTCAGATATCCCAGGCCTGGCTTCTGGATTATTGATGGCAGCTGGGGAGGGATTGGGGTGGGGTAGGAAAGGATGTCTTCCCGTGCTAGGGTGTCAGTTTGCCCTAGTAACACTAGAAGGGGCTTGTCAACCTCTCTGAAGAGGAGCTTCTTGGTCACCCTCCCAAGGTCTGAGCAGGTAGAAGGAGCAGCTATCTTATAGTAATAAAATTTTGGGGGGGGTTGTTTGTCTTTTTTAAGCACCAGGGGCACTTAACCACTGAGCCATATCCCCAGCTTTTATTAATTAATTGATTGATTGATTAATTAATTAATATTTTGAGACAAAATCCTTTTAAATTGCTTAGGGCCTTGCTAAGTTGCTGAGACTGGCATTGAACTTGCAATCCTCCTGCCCCAGCCTCTGGAGCCACTGGGTAAAAGTTGTTATTAAAAGAGGCCCCATTCCTGAGCATTTCGTCCCATTTACTCCTTATTAAAGTTTCTGGAGCTTGGGGGTATTATCTCCGTTTTACAGATGAGGTTGAGTTTCAGAGAAGTCAGAGGTCACACAGCTAAGGAAGAATGGAGCCCTAACACTAGGCTTGAAGTTTCAGGAAACTACTATGGTCTGCTGTTGGGAAGTCCTGTCCTGACCCAAAGAGTCTGTACCCTCTTGCATGCAGTTCAACGCCACGAGGCTGTGAGCCCCAGAGCCTGCTGGGCTCAGTTGAGCTTCTGCTTACCCCATGACACAAGGTCACTGGGGAAGATGGGGGCACTTGAGGCCATGACCAGTTTGTTTTCTTAAAGCCCCCCCCCCCTCCCGATGCTCCTGAGCTGCCCAATCCAGGCCCTATAAATATTCTCTTACCTCAACCCTCCAGCTGTGTTCCTCCGGGAATTCTTCTGACCCCTGGGCAGCTTCAAGGTCGTGCTGGCTTAGCCCTGCTCTCTCAAATACCCAAGCAGAGCCCTTCCCCACTTGCACCATAGTGTTCCCATTCACTACTATTAATGGTTCTGAGATTACTCATGGTTCCCTAGCTCTGACCATGATCCATACCTCTGCACTTGGTTCCTTCCTTGGTCACTGGCTGTCACCTTCCAGCTCTGCAGCCTTACTTTCCTGGGAGCCACTCCTCCTCCAGGAAGCCTTCCCTACTATCTCAGAGGAGAGCTTGTTGTCCCTGGTGGAGCTGTGCCAGACAGGGAATGGGTTCTTCGGGCCTCCTCAGCATGAGGCAGCCTGGCTGGGGGGCTGGAGCTGCATGTGCATGCATCTGTGAAAAGATGTCTCTGTGTTTCTGTGTGTGCTTTGTAATCCTCTTGCCTGCATATTGTCTTAGCCAAACTCTGAAGGTGCCTGCCTACGTGTGTGTTAGAAAGCTAGGAATTATATCTGAGTGCATGTTCTCATGTCTAAATATGTATATCCATTTACGTTTGACCAGTTGAGCATGTGTTCACATACAATGGTATTTGCATTTATGTCCCTCTCTGCATTATATGTATGTTTTATATTCACACATGCTCGATTTAGTGAGTTGGCACATGTGATGTGTGTGTGTGTGTGTGTGTGTGGTGTGTGAATGGACATAACGGTGGCATTTATCTGTGTATGGATTCCACAGTGCTGAGTGTGTATCAGGCCATCCCACTGCTGGGCCTTCATGGGAGCAGAAGACAGGTGGGGTCATTAATTCTGGCTGGACTAGCTTGCCTAGAATCTGCCCCATCTTCGGGTGGGCTGACCCGCCCCTGCTTGCCCCTCCCCATCACCAGAGCAATCCCAGCCAGCAGGCCACCCGCCTGCCACTTCTGCTGGCTAAATTTGGGAGCTTGTGTTCAGTGGCCATCTCAGGTTCCCAGTCACATGGCGGGGCCGTATTTAACCTGGTTCCCAACTCAGCCACCAGATCCCGCAGGACAGAGCAGGCCCCAAACTTGTCCCTGTCCACTCTGCCTACTCATCCCCCACTATGTTTCTTGTTCTTGTAGCCACTGAGGAATTAAAGGAATTCTTTGCCAAGGCGCGGGCTGGCTCCATTCGGCTCATCAAAGTTGTCATTGAGGACGGTGAGTGCCCCCCATGAACTAGGGCATATGTTGGAGGCTGGACCTAATTGCTTCTGGAGGACGTATTGGCCTCTGGGGCCCCTCAGGATCTCAGTTTCCCTGTCTGGAAGTGGGGATAAGGCCACTCACAAAAAGAAGCCTCAGAGAGGAGCACAAGGTGGGCATGGTTATCACCCCTATTATGCTAGCCCCTATCTTGGGGTCTTGTGCGGTCTCCCCAGAGGCTGTGTGGGTATTGATATGGGCCTAGTCCAGGTGCTGGGCTGAGCAAGCAGGGGTCAGGGGATGAGAGAGTCCAAGCGCTGCTGCATATGGCTAGTGCTACCCACTTCCATCTGTTCGTGGTCGGCAGGCCTGTTCTGGCTTGACTGCTGCCGAGGAGAGACCTAAGAGATGCTGAGGTTCTTCCTTTGGGAAGAACCCTCAAAATGGGAGAAGGGACTTGGGTACAGCCCATTCTGAGGGCAGGAGGGGGGATATTCCATGCTTGGCAAAGCCTCAACGTGGACCTGGAACTAAATGGGGTGTTGGAAGTAAGGGACTCCTCTCTTCTTCTCTCTGTGCCAAGGGACTGTCCCAGTCTGTAAGGGGAACAGACTGGGTATGGGCTGGATCTCTAGGGGTCCTTGCAGACCTTCTCAGTAGCCTGTTCCTCTGCCTTTTAGGGGCTTCCCAAACAGGTTTGGTGCTCAGCTCACTTTAGTAGGCACTGTCCAGACCCAGCGTTGACCCCAGGCTTTAGGGCCATGACTGTGCTGGGCTTTGTTCAGAGTCCCAGATTTCCTAAGAGACTGGACAGGAGTCATGAGGTAGCTCATGAGTGAAGGCCTGGGCAGCAGGCCACAGCCTCCCACCCTTAAAGAGGTAGCTGTACTCATTGGCCGCGGTCCTCAGACACAACTTAAGATCTTTTTTTTTCTTTCTTTTTTTTTTTTTTAAGAGAGAGAGAGAGAGAGGAGGGAGAGAGAGAAAGAATTTTAAATATTTATTATTCAGTTTTTGGCGGACACATCATCTTTGTTTGTACGTGGTGCTGAGGATCGAACCCGGGCCGCACGCATGCCAGGCGAGCGCGCTACCGCTTGAGCCACATCCCCAGCCCACAACTTAAGATCTTAAGCAGGAAGAATCTCTAGGTGGGCTCTCCAGGGTTTTTTGGGGGGGTTTTTTGTTTGTTTGTTTGTTTGTGTGGATTTTGGTACCGGGGATTGAACTCAGGGGCACTTAACCACTGAGCCACATCCCTAGCCCTTTTTTGTATTTTATTTAGAGACAGGGTCTCACTGAGTTACTTAGGGCCTCGCTAAATTGCTGAGGTTGGCTTTTTTTTAAAATTTTTTAATTTTTTAGTATTTGGCGGACACAACATCTTTGTTTGTATGTGGTGCTGAGGATCGAACCGGGGCTGCACGCATGCCAGGCGAGCGCGCTACCGCTTGAGCCACATCCCCAGCTCCTGAGGTTGGCTTTGAACTCTTGATGCTCCTGCCTCAGCCTCCGGAGCCGCTGGGATTATAGGCATGCGCCACCATGCCCGGCTTATTCCAGTTTTGTATCACAGTTTTAGGAGTGTCCAGAAGTGTCCACACTCCAACTGAGATGGCTAGAGCTCCTGATTTTTCTAGAGAAGGTCTGACTTTTACTTTTTATGTGAGATTCTTGGTTGGAAAACATGAACAGCAATGTTGACAATGCTTCTGCAACCCATTCAGCCTGTGACTGCTGGCTGTCAACCCTGATCCCATACGAGTTCTGTGTGGGCAGGTGAGGAAGCTGGCATGTTGGGGTTTCCAGGCAGATGGATCCCTGATCCCACTAGGAGGACGTTGTGGTGAGGTGCCAGATCCCCTGGTCAAGCTTAGATTGCCCCTTTGCCCCAGTTCTCCCTCCAACCTACAGCTGTGTGTGCCGGGAGGGTATTTGTGAGATACCAGCCCACAGGGTAGCCTGATGCCCCCTTCAGCCACTCTGCACCAGCAAGCGAGGTGACAGGCCTGATGAGCCCAGGCATGAAGAACTTGACTGCTGTTGGGTTTGTGACTTGGAGGAGAGGGAACTACAGCTGGGGGTGGTGGCAGGATACCTGTTTACAGAGTCTGGCATGAGTCTTGCCTTCTTCCTCTCCAGAATTTTTTTTTTTTTTTAAATATTTTGGTTTTAGTTGTAGTTGGACACAATACCTTTATTTATTTATTTATTTATTTAATTTGTTTGGTTTTATGTGGTGCTGGGGATCAAACCCAGCAACTCACACAAGCTAGGTGAGCATTCTACCGCTGAGCCACAACCCCAGTCCCTCTCCAGATGTTTTTGTCCCTGCAGATCTTTATGGCCTGG
This sequence comes from Marmota flaviventris, assembly GCF_047511675.1. NCBI lineage: Eukaryota > Metazoa > Chordata > Mammalia > Rodentia > Sciuridae > Marmota > Marmota flaviventris. The sequence goes on from NC_092505.1 coordinate 131,649,274, forward strand.
AACTGTGACATCACCTCTTCCAGCACATTTGTCCCAGGAGGGGTGTGCCGAGTTTCTGTTGTAACCCTGGGCTTAGGCAGGAGGGAGCGGGAGGTGCATGGTGGGGATCCTACACTGAGCAGCATGCCTTGCCTGTAGTGTGGGGTCAGAGTGATCACCCACACGTGTGGGTGTTGAGAAGGAGCCGCGAGATTGCTAGTTGTGGACACATGGCTGTGTTTTCATGTGGTCTGTGTTGGGTGATTTGTAGGGGATTGGAGGGTAGAGAGAGCAGCCTCTGGGTAGTAGCTTTTGTCCCTGTTCATTCACTCACTGATCAGGTAACATAATTTCATACTTTGAAGATTTGGGGGCTCTAAGAAAAGTGGGGTGGAGTAGCCAACAGGTCCGAGCTAGCTCGGAAAGCCACATCCAGAGGACATTCCACAGGCAGAGGTGAGGTGGGAGATGGCTAGCTACTCCGGCTCACCCGGCCTCTGCCCCCAGAGCAGCTCGTGCTGGGTGCCTCTCAAGAGCCAGTGGGTCGCTGGGACCAGGACTACGACAGGGCTGTGCTTCCACTGCTGGATTCCCAGCAGCCCTGCTACCTGCTCTTCCGCCTCGACTCACAGAATGCTCAGGGATTTGAATGGCTCTTTCTTGCCTGGTCACCTGATAATTCTCCGGTGAGTCCCAGGGACCCCTGTTTAGCCCCAGGCTCAGGGCCAGTGGGGGAATGGGGAGGGCAGCTGAGACTGGGCAGGATAATGAAGCTCTGTCCCAGGGATCCTAGGGAATGCATATCAGGTCCTGTCCCAGAGATTGACAGAACAGGGCCCTGTGCTTGAACCCTGAGGACTCAGAGGCCTGTGAGTGGCATCAGCTTGACCCCTGGAGGCTGAGGTTGAGCTAGGCCAGAGCTCCCTCTGCTGGCAGGAGCCACCATTGCACCCTCACCTTCATGCTGTGCCCCCTGCTGGATGTGCTCACTGGATGAGTTGAAAAGGTCCCCTTCTAGAGCCTCCTGCCTGCTCCTGGAGAGGCAGACCTGCCCACAGGGATCTCACGGTTTGGCCTCCACCCTTCAGGTGCGGCTGAAGATGCTCTACGCAGCGACACGGGCCACAGTGAAGAAGGAGTTTGGGGGTGGCCACATCAAGGATGAACTCTTTGGAACAGTGAAGGTAGCCACCCAGGCCAGAATGATGGGGGGGGCTGGGCCTGTGAAGGGCTGCAGAGAAGGCCAGTGCCAGGCTTGGGATGAAATGGGAAGGCTGGGAGTCCAGGAGCTGTAAGCCGAGATGCTCAGCAAGGCTTCCTCCAGCCTGCCTGAGGTGCCCACTTATGCCTCCTAGGATGACCTCTCCTTTGCTGGGTACCAGAAACACCTATCATCCTGTGCTGCACCTGCCCCACTGACCTCAGCTGAGAGAGAGCTCCAGCAGATCCGTATCAACGAGGTGGGTGTGCTGGGTCACGTGTGCCTGGAGCCTGTGCTGTTTGGTGGGCTGGGCTGTTCCCCAGGCTGGGCAGGTGGGGGTCTCCTTCACTATTGCCCTGCCCCCCAGGTGAAGACAGAGATCAGTGTGGAAAGCAAGCACCAGACTCTGCAGGGCCTCGCCTTCCCCCTGCAGCCTGAGGCCCAGCGGGCACTTCAGCATCTCAAGCAGAAGATGATCAACTACATCCAGCTGGTGGGTGCATGGTCCTGCCCTGGTACATGCTTGAGGCAGTGTGGCCCACCCCTACTTCTGCTCATACACATAGGGCATAGAACCCCTGCCCCCACCAGCCCAGGAGTGCCTGAGCTGTTCCACATGCTTGTGGGAACACACTGTCCTCCTTGTCCCTCCCTGTTTCCTGCATTAGAAATAGCCACCAGGTACACATAGTTCCACTCTTTTTCTTCTGTCCTCTGCCTTCCCACATGGGTGCTGCTGTGAGCTCACTGCTCCCTTTCATCCTCCGCATATGCCCACTCCTGGGTTCACACTGACCCCTAAGTCCCTTCCTGTCCCGGGCTCCTTCTGCAGCCCTCTTGACCACTTGTTTTTCCCAGACAGGGTCATTCTGACCCATTGATTAAGGTGCCCCTTCCAAAATGCTTCCCTCAAGAGGCTCTGCCTCTGAGGACAGGCTGGCCTGATGTTGGTGAGCCCATCCACACCACCCCATTCACTGCTATTCGGGGGAGTGCCTTCTTTAGCAACTTTCAAAGGGCACCATTGGGTTTGGGCCCAGGAGTGCCTCTTTGAGAAGACCCCCGCAGAGGTACAGCTATGAGGAAGAGATCAAGAGCAGGCGCCTGCCTGCCAGCAGGGTTCCTCTTGGGTAGATGGTGCCCTCATGTCTCCCCTGGCCCTCCACAGAAGCTGGACCTGGAACGGGAGACCATTGAGCTGGTACACACAGAGCCCACAGATGTGGCCCAGCTACCCTCACGAGTGCCCCGAGATGCTGCCCGCTACCACTTCTTCCTCTATAAGCATACCCATGAGGGTGACCACCTTGAGTCTGTGGGTGAGTGGTTACTGCAGAGGCCCTGCTGTGTGCTGGTAGGGTAGCACCGGCCTGCTGCTGGGTGGACCTGCTGTGGGGGCGGAGGTCTGCAGGTTGCTCAGCCTGCATGGAATCACCTCCCTGTCCTTCTCCAGTGTTCATCTACTCCATGCCGGGGTATAAGTGCAGCATCAAAGAGCGCATGCTGTACTCCAGCTGCAAAAGCCGCCTCCTTGACTCTGTCGAGCAGGACTTCCAGCTGGAGATCGCCAAGAAGGTGCGTGGCTATCCCCAGGGACCTGTCACCCCACCTTCCACATGGGCATTAGAGTCTTGAGTCAGTATCATAGCAGGACTTGTCACTACCGTGGATGGATGGGAACCTGAGGCTCAGGGCAGCCTGCACTGCCCAAGGCTGCCCAGATGATGGATGGCACAGACAAACCCAAGCCCTGGCCACCAGGACAACTTTCCCTGGTTCTGGGGGGAGAGAGAAGGGGGTGACCCAGGTAAGCAGAGTAGCAGGCTCCAGGGTCTGAGTTCCAGTGGGTGGCATTCCCAGTGGGGATCTACAAGGAGACCCCAGGCCTGAGGCAAGAGATCAAAAGGATGCCCAGGAGTGGAAGTCACCAAGGGGGATGTGTGTCAGAGTCATTGGACTGACCGTGGCCTTGCCCTACACAGATTGAGATTGGCGACGGGGCAGAGCTGACAGCTGAGTTCCTCTATGACGAAGTGCACCCCAAGCAACATGCCTTCAAGCAGGCATTCGCCAAGCCCAAGGGCCCTGGGGGCAAGCGGGGCCACAAGCGTCTCATCAGGGGCCCTGGCGAGAATGGGGACGACAGCTAGGTGGCTGGACCAGAGCCAGGCCAGCGAGTGAGCTGTGGGGCTGCCTACCTCACCACTCCCTGCACCTCCCTCTTTCTCACTCTGGCTCCAGGGAAGTGCTTCCTGTGGGTCAGGCAGGCTGGTGGCTGAACACACTTACAAGCTTCTGAGGGTCACTGGGTTGGCATTTTGTGACCCTTCCCCACTGCTGACCCTGTCTCTCATCTGTGTGTCCAGGGCGTCTAGGGGCCCTGCCTGGCTGGCTCAAGGGGGCTGGGCGAAGGACCTGTCATGAACCTGGCCTTTCAGGGGATCTGAGACTGGGGTCCCAGCATAGCCCAGAAGCCTTTGACCACAGTGGGTAGGGTTGGTTGGGGCTGGAGCAGGGGTCACTGCAGGATGGGATGGTTGAATGCTGTATTTTCTAAAGAATAAAATATTTTTAAATCAATATCTATGTCTGCTTCTAAGGGAATGTTGCTATCCCTTGGAATTGGGTAGCCCTGTGCAAATAGCTAACTGCCCTCTCACAGGTCAGGAGAGAACGGTTGGTCTGCTACATGGAGCCTCAGTGTTCCTGGCCACAAGGGTGTGGGAGAGGCTGTGTGTGTGAGGGCACAAGTCCTGAGGTTGATGGGATCCCCACCTGAGAGGCAGGCACATCTCCACCACGATAGGGGGAATCTAGGTGTCTTTGTCTCCTGTAGTTGCTATAACAAATCACCACAAACTTGGTGGTTTTTCTGCCCCTAAGGGAGGTAGGATGGCTACCGGAGATGGGAGGCTGGCTCCCTGGTCCTAACCAGATGTTTTCATCAGCTTTTGTGTTGCTGTGACAAAATACCCAATAAGAACAACTTAACAGAGGAAGTGTTTATTTTGACTCACGGTTTCAGAGGTCTTGGTTCACAGATGACTGACTTCGTTGCTCCGGGTCGACGATGAAGCAGAACATCATGGGGGAAGGACCTTACAGAGGACAGTTGTTCAGCTCACAGCTCAGTTGGGTTGGGAAGCAGAGAGAAGAAAAGGGAAGTGGCTGCAAGGAAGATGCACTCTTCCAGGTGCAACCTAGTGACTGCCTCCTCTAGCCATGCCCCATCTACCTTTAGTTACCACCCAGTCAGGCTCATTCAAACCAGGATGGGCTCATTAGGTTACAGTGCTCATGATCTAATCACTCCACCTCTGAATATTCCTGCATTAACACAGGAGCTTTTGGAAGATACCTCATGTCCAAGCCATAACCCAGCGATTGTAAAGTCTCTCCTGGACTTGGAGTTCAGCAGGAGCCAGGCCTGTGTCTCTGAGACATGGATGGAGGCTCCTGTCACAGGTGGGACAGGGTTAGAGATGTGGCATTGCTGACTGTGATTCACCTTTTCCTGACTCAGGGCTGTTTCCCATCCCTGGGGCCTCTTCCCAGCCCCTGCTAAAGCCCCTAGGATTATCTAGGGGACCATATCTAGCTGGGACCATAGCAAGGATCTAGAAGAGGTTTGTTCAGGCCCGTCCCAAACACTGGTGAAGAGAAAGACAGTGCTAACACCCTTAAGCTGCTGAGTCAGCTGGATGACTGGACCTTCCTTGGGCTCCACATGCCATGACACCTCCCAAAGGTGGTTCTGGGAGGAGTGGGAAAGCAGATGTGTAGCCTTGCCTTCCCCAGGAGTAAACCCCATTTGTTTATTCATTCATTCAGAGATATCCTCTCTGTGCCTGCCCAAAGCTGAGTGCAGGGGACCCATTGCTTCAGCAGACACTGAGCGTTTACTGTGTACCGGGCATTCAACTGTGCTGGGGATACAAAAGATCTTTCACTCAAGAAGTGGACATTCCAGCAGGGGATAGACAATATCCACTAAACGGTTGAAAGTCAACAGTAGGGTGTCTCAACAGTTGAAAACACATTAAGCAAAGAGGAAAATCAGGCAGAGGAGCTCAGGAGAGTCAGATCAGGACTGGAACATTTATAAAAAAGTCAGAGAATGGGAGGCTGAGGCAGGAAGATCACAAGTTCAGCCAGCCTGGACAATTGAGTGAGACCCTGTTTCAAAATAAAATAAATAAATAAAAAGGGCTGGGGATGTGTTTCAGTGGGTAGAGTGCTTGCCCCAGTTTTAATCACCAGTACCAAAAAAGAAAAAAAAAAAAAAGGAGAGGGGAATTCTCACAGAGATTTTAAAGGAGGTGAAGGAGGGGGCCATATGAGAATCTGGGAAAAGAGATTCCAGGCAGGTGGAACAGCACATTTAAAGGCCTGAGTCAGGAGAGTGCACAAGTGTGTCTGAAGCAACAAGAAGGCCAGTAGGGGTGGAGAGAGATCAGGGAAGGAGTGGAAGGGCAGGTCTCAGAACTTTGGCTACTATATGGACTGTGACATATATTACTTTGATTCCAGAGACAGCTATGGAGGGAATCTGAGCAAAGGAGGGACCCAACACAACAGATCTGAACAGGTCGCTCCAGGGGACATGGGGGCTTGAGAGCAGGGGCAGGGTAGCCAGATGGAGAGATGCTAGGGATGCAGATAGGCAGGTCGGTGTGAGGTGCTGGGTAGCGGGCAGATTCTGAAGGTGAGCCAGTAGGACTTGAGAAGGGCTCCCAGGGTCCTGACTAGTCTGAGCTCTGATCTGGGTCAGAGGCGGCATGGGAAGGACTGAGAGTGGAGGATCAGCTAGGGTCCCAGCTGGGCCAGCAATGCAGCCAGCCTCAGGACCCCCGGGAGGACTGCTGCGGTCTCTGTTCTGATGGGGCATCAAGGGAGTTGGAAATGCAGGATGTCCCAAGGCTGTGGTAAGGGCTTCCTCTGGGCATGAGAGGCCCCTCAGAGTTCTCTAGGTGGGGGCAGGTGGGGTCCTGAGTATCAACGGGGTCAGGGTCTTAAGGCATGAGGATGAGAGGACCTGGCATGGAGCTACCTTTAATTCTGATCTCTCACTGACCTTAGGCTGGGCTTTGAGCTTCATTCCTCCCGGGATCAACCACAGGACAGATGTGAGGCCAGTGTGGGATATAGGCAATCTGAGAGGGGAGTGGAAAGAGGAAGGGGTGAGATTCTGTCTGCCACCTGACTATGCAAATGGACTCTGACTCATTACACACCATCTGCCCTCCCCAAGCTGGTGGTAAGGAGGGGAGCTACTGGGCTGTAGTGAAATTCTCACTTCCTCTCCTTTCCGTACCCTAAGTGTGAGAAGCACCCTCATCTGCAGTTACTTCCCAGTCAGCCGGCCAGACCCTCTGGAGAAGCTCTCACTCTCCAACATGGTAGGACAACAGTTCTTAGGTCTGGGGGAGGTAGATGGGCTGAGAAGGGGTGAGGAGGGAGGTGTGCTTGTCAGTTGCAGGCAACAGTAAAAGGGACTGTTAGCTCATGGCCCTGGGGACACTCCCTGCACCCTGAAAACATCAAAGCAAAAGGTCTTCTCTATGGGGGTGGATAAAGAAGCTGAAGTCTGGAACCTCAGTCCGTGGTGGGATTGGGGCTGTGTGACACCCAAGGAAGGGCTCGAGCTGACGCCTTGCTTCCTACAGCTCCCTCTGATTTGTTCTGGCCCATAACCCCTAATGGTTGAGAGCTCCCAGGCCAGTGTGGGAGGCAGGCAGAGGGTGGGCGAGCTGGGCTGCTCACCTTGCCAGGGGCCTATGTGGAAGACCGACTGAGCCAGACAGGGTGTTGAGGGAGAGCTTGGGAGAAGGCTGGTGGAGGGCTGAGAGGGGATTTCAAGGTGGCTGGAGGGAAGAAAGTGGCTGCCACTTTGTTCAGGAGGAAAGAGCAATGGTTCCCAAAGGGAGGAAGGACAAATGGGTCTTTTGACCACCTCTCCTGGCCCTCATGTCTGGCTGGGCTCAGTCATGTAGGAAAGTTCCAAATCTTAGGAATCTGGATTTCAGGTTCAGTCCTGGTTCTAAGTCCACATTCTGAGTCAAAGGCTGAGTTTTAAATCAAATTAAGTTTCCCTGTGAGCCTTAGAGGGTGAGAAGGGGGTTCAACAGCCAGGGAGGAGCCTCACTGGGAAGGCTTGGAGAGAGGGGAGTTGGAAGTTCTGCTCCAAGACCTTATGAAGTGGAATGGGTGGAGGTGGAGCTAGGGCTGGACACTTATGTAGCCCCTGGTCCCCCACAGGGTCCCTGCCCCAGGGCCCTGCACCCCCTGTCTCTCTTGGTGCAGGCTGCAATGCTGGCTGTGGCCTTGGCCCTGGGTGCTCTGCCTGCCTTCCTGCCCTGCGAGTTCCAGCAGGGTAGTCTGGTGAACTGCAACTGGCTGTTCCTGAAGTCTGTGCCCCACTTCTCTGTAGCAGCACCCCGTGGTAATGTCACCAGCCTTTCCTTGATCTCCAACCGCATTCACCACCTCCATAACTTTGACTTTGTCCACCTGCCTAACCTGCGGCGTCTCAACCTCAAGTGGAATTGCCCCCCGATCAGCTTCAGCCCCATGCACTTTCCCTGCCACATGACCATCGAGCCCCAAACCTTCCTGCATGCGACCAAACTGGAAGACCTGAACCTGAGCTACAACAGCATCACCACTGTGCCCGCCCTGCCCAAATCCCTAGTAAACCTGACCCTGAGCCACACCAACATTCTGACACTAGACCATACTAGCTTTGCTGGCCTGCATGCCCTGCGCTTTCTATACATGGATGGCAACTGCTACTACAGTAACCCATGCAGAGGAGCAGTGGAGGTGGCTCCAGATGCATTTCTTAGCCTGCGCAAACTCACCCACCTGTCGCTTAAGTATAACAATCTCACAGCAGTCCCCCGCAACCTGCCTCCCAGTCTGGAGTACCTGCTGCTATCCTACAACCACATTGTCAAACTGACAAGTGGGGACCTGGCCAATCTGACTGCCCTTCGAGTGCTTGATGTAGGCGGGAACTGCCGCCGCTGTGACCATGCCCGCAACCCCTGTGTGGAGTGCCCTAACCTCTCTCTCCAACTGGATCCTGACACCTTCAGCAAACTAAGTCATCTTGAAGGCCTGGTGTTGAAGGACAGTTCTCTCCACACACTTGATAGCACATTGTTCCAAGGTCTCAGAAACCTCACTGTGTTAGACCTGAGTGAAAACTTTCTCTACGAATGCATCACCAATACCTCGGCCTTCCGGAACCTGACACAGTTGAGCAAGCTCAACCTGTCCTTCAATTACTGTAAGAAGGTGTCCTTTGCCCACCTGCATCTGGAAGACTCCTTTGAGAACCTGATCTCACTGCAGGAGCTGAACATGAACGGCATCTTCTTCCGATCACTCAATGAGAATACGCTTAAGCCGCTGACCCATCTGCCCCTTCTCCACACACTGCATCTACAAATGAACTTCATCAACCAGGCCCAGCTCAGCATCTTCGGGGCCTTCCCTGGCCTGCACTTTGTGGATCTTTCAGATAACCGCATTAGTGGAGCTTCAGAGCTGACAGTCACCACTGGGGAGGCAAATGATTGGAAGCAAGTCCAACTGTGGTCTAGGGATCTCACTCCAGCCCCACTGGACAGCTCCAGCTCTGAAGATTTCATGCCTAGTTGCAGGTCCCTCAAATTCATTTTGGACCTGTCTAGGAACAACCTGGTGACAATCCAGCCAGAGATGTTTTCCAACCTCTCACACCTCCAGTGCCTCAGCCTGAGCCACAATAACATTGCCCAGGCAGTCAATGGCTCAGAGTTCCGGCTGCTGACTGGTCTTCAGGTGCTGGACCTTTCCCATAACAAACTGGACCTGTACCATGGGCGCTCGTTCACAGAGCTGCCGAACCTGAAGGCTCTGGATCTCAGCTACAACAGCCAGGCCTTCGGCATGCAGGGTGTAGGCCACAACCTCAGCTTTGTGGCCCAGCTGCACACCCTGCAATTCCTCAGCCTGGCATACAATAACATCCACAGTCGTGTGTCACTGAAGCTCAGCAGCACCTCATTGCAGGCCCTGGACTTCAGTGGCAATGCTGTGAGCCATATGTGGGGTGAGGGAGACCTCTATCTCCACTTCTTCCAAGGTCTGAGAGGCTTGCTTCGGCTGGACCTGTCCCAGAACCACCTGCATACGCTCTTGCCACGCTACCTGGACAACCTCCCCAAGAGTCTGCAGCTGCTGCGTCTCAGTCACAATTATCTGGCCTTCTTCAACTGGAGCTGCCTGGCCCTCCTGCCCAATCTGAAAGCCCTGGACCTGGCAGGAAACCAGCTGAAGGCCCTGAGCAATGGCAGCCTGCCCAATGGAACACAGCTCCAGAGGCTAGACCTCAGCAGCAACAGGATAAGCTCTGTGGACCCAGGCTTCTTTGCCCTGGCAGTGGAGCTGAAAGAGGTCAACCTCAGCCACAATGCCCTCAAGACGATTGAGTCTTCCTGGTTTGGGCCACTGACCTATTCCCTGAAAACATTAGATGTGAGTGCCAACCCTTTGCACTGTGCCTGTGGGGCGGCCTTCGTGGACTTCCTGCTGGAGGTACAGAACGCCGTGCCAGGTCTGCCCAACCTTGTTAAGTGTGGCAGCCCGGGGCAGCTGCAGGGAAAGAGCATCTTCGCGCAGGACCTGCGCCTCTGTTTGGATGAGAGGCTCTCCTGGACTTGCTTCGGCTTCTCGCTGCTGGCTGTGGCTCTGGGTCTGACTGTGCCTGTGCTACAGCATCTCTGTGGCTGGGATCTCTGGTACTGCTTCCACCTGGGCCTGGCCTGGCTTCCCTTGCGGCGCGGCACCCGCGCCCTGCCCTACGATGCCTTCGTGGTCTTCGACAAGGCGCAGAACGCGGTGGCTGACTGGGTGTACAATGAGCTGCGGGTGAGGCTGGAGGAGCGTCGCGGACGCCGCGCGCTCCGTCTTTGCCTGGAGGAGCGCGATTGGCTGCCGGGCAAATCACTCTTCGAGAACCTGTGGGCCTCGGTCTATGGCAGCCGAAAGACTCTCTTTGTGCTGGACCACACGGATCGGGTCAGTGGCCTCTTGCGCACCAGCTTCCTGCTAGCCCAGCAGCGCCTGCTGGAGGACCGCAAGGATGTCGTGGTGTTGGTGATCCTGCGCCCGGACGCCCGCCGCTCCCGCTACGTGCGGCTGCGCCAGCGCCTCTGCCGCCAGAGCGTCCTCTTTTGGCCCCACCAGCCCAGTGGTCAGGGCAGCTTCTGGGCTCAGTTGAGCACGGCCCTGACCAGGGACAACCGCCATTTCTATAACCGGAATTTCTGCCAGGGACCCACTGCCGAATAGCGTGGAGCTTCAGTGGGGTGGGGCCTCACCTCTAGACCTCGCTTCCCCGGGAAGCCCAAGCTGCCTCTCTGGGCACCTCCACTGCTTTGCTCCCCACCCGCACGCGAGACCCAGGGCAAGCAATCAATATGCTACCAAGCAGAGTGATGTAGCCCATACCTGTAACCTCCGCGGAGGGTTGAGGCGGGAGGATTGCAAGTTGAGGCCAACCTGAGCAGCATAGCGAGACCTTGTCTCAAAAAAAAAAAAAAAAAAAAAAAAGCAAATAAATATAATTTTAAAAAGAAACGGGGTGGGGGTGTAGTTCACCCCCGGTAGAGCACCCCCGGGTTCAATCACCAGTACTGCAAAAATCAACCAATTAATAATAAATAGTATAAATAAATGAATGCAACAAATAAATTAAAAAAATAAAATGCATGCATGCATATTACTAAACAGCTAACCCTGAGCTTCCCAGAGGTGTGGGTGGGAGAAAAGAAAGGAAAATTCTGTAGGACTCTATAAAGTGATTAGGGAAAAGAGGCAGTTTGGAGAAAAGAGAAAAACAGGGGCCCATAGGACTAAAGTTGGCTGCTAAGGGCAATTTTGTTCATGGGCATCTTTTTAGGGGAGTCTGAAGATATTCGGCGAATGTGGTCTTGGACCTTCACGGAGAGCAAGGGAAGGATTTCTGCCCTTTTCAACCCTTCCCTCAATGCCCTGCCTGACCCATTCCAGGCAGAGCCAGGCAGCTTCTGCTAGGCTTGGGTCAGCACCCGTCTTGGGTATTAATCTCGGGTATTTGCCTCTCTCCCCTACTAGACTGAAAATGGTTTGAGGGCAAAGAACCTGCAAGTCTGGTATATTTCTGTCCCTCAGCAAAGTCCTGCTGAGAGGCCAGCTCAGGAGATGTTCATTCCAAAGTTTTTAATAAATAATGGATTTATGGCCAGTTCAGCTGGTGATTGCGCCATCTGGTGGCCATGCCTATGCTGGCTTCAAAGACATAACAGCAAAATTTTTGTGACTTGGGTACAGGTGCTCAGGCCTTCCCTGCTATTTACTCAAATCAAACACAGAGGAGAATATTTTATTTATGGGTTGGGAGCCTTGTGTGGGCTCTGATGTGTCCTACTTCCTGAGCCTTCCTGGGGCAGGGAGAAAATAAAAGCAGTCATTTCCCCCAGCCAGGGTGGAGTCTTGGGAAAGTCCCCTACTGAGTAGTTCCGAGATTCTTCTGGGCACAAGCAGGAGCAGGAGAGGAAGCAAGCCCTTGTTTAGGATACCATATTTTACTTATAGGAAGCACAACTTGGACAGCAAATCTCTCTGGCAGTTCCAGGTAGACCTTAATCTCCCCTTACCCCTGCTTGTGCTCTCACAGACTTGGTGTTCTGGAGGCTAGGACCATTTTAGAGATGAAGCATGGGTGTTGTGGTAGGATCTTGGCTTGACTCAAATAAGTTTTGGGGTCTGAGGTACTTGGCTCTGTGCTATCTATGGGATCAGAAAGGGCAGAGTTCCACTGTTTCAGATCCCGCAGGAGGCAGTCTGAGCTGGGCCACTGTGGGCTGTGTAGAAGGTGGCTCCCACTGCACTGTCGGGAAGGGTACTCAGGGATGGCTCCAGGTCCTCTCTTCTGGCCATCCTCACCCACTGACATTGACATTGATTCTGCCAGACCAGGAAAGAGAAAATTTAGTTCAGATTTCAAGGGGCTAAATCCCAGCTCTGGCATTTGGGTAATCTTGGGCAGGCAAACTTCCCTTTGGAGTCTCAGCTTGTTCATTTATCAAGGGGGTTGACCAGGGCTATTCTGAAAGCTATTGTAAGAATGAATGGTAATGTGTGTAAGGTCAGGCACGGTGACCAAAAGGAGGCAGACTAAAAGCTGCTGAACAAGGCTTTATTGAGATTCGCTCCCGGGCAAGACCCTCCAGTGGAACAGAGCAGGTCCAGGAGAATCCACTCAGGCTCAGACGGATTGGAATTTTATTGGGCTTAGGGCAGGAAGGGAGGGCTTAGGACAGGAAAGGGAGGTTTTTAGAGTCCCTTGTCCTCCTGGGGTTGGTCAGGAGACCCTGATGATTGACAGGTGGTTATCAATGCTTGTCTGTCAGTGCCTGATGTGTTGTAATTTTGCGCATATGGGTTGCCTTAGCCACCTCAAACTAACCTAACAATGAATATAAAGGTTTGAAAAACCTAGCAGGGCCTCAGTTGTCATTATTAAGTACTGAGACTTTTACTCAGGACCACGAGATGATATGGCTTCAAAGTTTCTCTCTCTACCCTGAGAATGATCCTCCTGGGCCAGGGATGGCTCCCAGAGCACCATGTTCAGAGGCAGATGTGACTGAATCAGAAGCACATGATGCTGGGGACCAAAGCTCTCCTTGGTAGAGTCTGCAGACCTTGGGTGGTTTCCTTGTTGGGGAGTAAGGAGCACCAGAAAATGTCATGATGGGGAAAGGCTACTAAGATTTTAATACACAACTCACCCTGCCCTCCCTTGGCACTTTATTTGGTGTCCAGACTTCTAAATACTCTTGGCAAACTTCCCACTGTATTGTAGTTTTATACTAGACTTGCTTATAAAAGCCAAACATCTCATTTTTAAATCGTTCTACTTCCTGTAGATCCTTCCGTCTTTTTCTCATAACCCCAAGAAGGAGGGAGAGGAAAGTGTACCTCCAAGCCTTCTTCTTCTTTTTTAAAAAATATTTTTTAGTTGTATATGGACACAGTATCTTTATTTTTTATGTGGTGCTGAGGATTGAATCAATGCCTCACACGTGTGAGGCAAGTGCTTTGCCACTGAGCTATACAGCCCCACTCCGAGCCTTTTTGACTCTCCTTGTTCTTATGGAGGAAGAGTGGGTCCTAAGTGTTCAGGCCCCCATTAGAGGCAAGCAATCCTACTTGAAGGAAAGGAGGTGGAGCGCTGTCCAGGCGTGGGAATGTGAAAGACAATGGAGAGCCCTGAAAGCCTATGTGAAGGAGCAGAGCTGGGAAAGTGAGTTGTTACCAGAGCAGGAAGGAACCATATTGTGATTCCAAAGTGACGGACGTGACTTCCATCACACCCAGAGGCCTGCCGAGACTAACAGTTTTATCTGATGGGACCATAACTCAGTGGAGCCCTCCCGTGTGCCTCAACAAGCCCAGGCCAACTACCAGCACAACTCTTCCCCAGGGGAGAAAGCACAGTTGCCTTTCTAGAGCTAAGAGGGGGAGTCAAGCCCAAAGATGCTCCTCACCTCTAAGATGTTGTCACTGGGGTGCCCTTCATTCATTCAACATTTTTGCTCATCATCAACTGTGTATCAGATTCTATGCTGGATTCAGAGGGTACAGAAGTGAGAAGAAAGGGCACCTTTCTTCATAGGGATAACATTACAACGGGGGGGGGGGGGGGGGGAATCACTGTGTGGCGACTATTTAAGAGCAGCAAGGCTAAAGGCCCAGCAATGGGAGGAATTCAAAAAGGGGTGCGCCCAACTGGGCACAGTGGCAAGTGTCTGTAATTCCAGCAACTCAGGAGACTGAAGCCCAAAGATCAGAAGTTCAAGGCCAGCCTCAGCTATTTGGTGAGGCCCTAAGCTGTTAGAATAATTGCAGCCATCTTCCTTTTCCCCATCCCCACTTTATGAATACTGTTCTTATTCCCAAGAAATAGAAAGTAGCCCAAGATAAAACCTACCGGCCTGGAGACGTGCTGGTCTCTCCCTGTTCCCTCATTGAGAGATAGGAGACAACTTACCGCCCTGAGATGGGGACGTACTGGTTTGCCTGTTCTCTCCTTGAGAAGATACAGACATGCGGGTTTCCCTGTTCCCCCTTTGAGAGATAGGAAAACTGCCTGTCTCTGTTCCCAAGAAACAAACTTGGCTTCCATAAGATCAGGAGATGCTTACTATGTCAGTCAAGACTAAACCCGCCCCTCACCTGCAGCCATGATTCTAGGCTATAAAAGGTAACATCCAAGGGGAGTTGCTGCTGCTGTCCCTCTTTTTGCAGAGCAGCCTTGTCAGGCTCCTGACAATAAACCCGCTTTTTATCCCAGGTGTGTGTGTGTGTGATCAGTCCTGCACCACTTTTCTTTCATAAGCAACTAGCAAGATTGTCTCAAAATAAAAAATAAAAAGGGCTGAGGATATAGCTCAGTGGTAAAGTGCCCCTGGGTTCAATCCCCAGTACCAAAAAAAAAAAAAAAAAAAAAAGCAAGGATCAGTGAGTGATCTGGGTGCAGGGGCATGCACCTATAATCTCAGCAACTCAAAGGGCTGAGGCAGGAGAATCACAAGTTCAAAGCTAGCCACAGCAATTTGGTGAGGCCCTAAGAAACTTAGTGAGACTTTGTCTCAAAATAAAAAATACAAAGTGTTGGAAATGTAGCTCAGTGGTAAAGCACCCCTGGGCTCAATTCCAAATACCTAAATAAATAAAGACAGTTAGCTCATGTATCTGGGGGGGTCTCACCCTTATCCTGAGTGAAGAGAGGTGGTCACACCATGTGTTATGATTTAGATATTAGGTGTTCCTCTAAAGCTCATGTGTGAAACAATGCAAGAAGGCTTAGACATGAAATAACTGGGTTATTTCAACCCAATTAGTGACTTAATCCCTTGATAAGGATTAACTGAGTGGTTACTGAAGGAAGGCAGGGTGCAGTTGGAGGAGGAGGGCCTGCCTTTGGGGTATTTTTTTTTTTTTAGTTGTAGATGGATACAATATTTGTATTTTATTTATTTACTTTTATGTGGTGCCTCACTCATGTGAGGAAGTGCTCTACCACTGAGCTATGACTCTAGCCCCTGGGGTATGTATCTTGTGAGCTGAGTTTAGCTCTCTCTGCTTCCTGGCACCATGTTCCCAGCTGCTTTCCTCTGCCACACTCTTCCTCCATGATGTTCTGCCTCATCTCAAGCCCCTAGGAATGGAACTGGCTGTCAATGGACTGAGACCTCTGAAACCATGAGCACCCAAAGAAACTTTACATTCTCTAATTGTTCTTGTCAGAATTTTTAGTCATAGCAACAAAAAAGCTGACTAAAACACCATGATCCAGGGCAAGAAAATCCAGACAGATAAAGAATGGCTGAAAGAACTTTAGTATTTGGGACCCAGAAGTGAGCCCCAACATTAATATAAACAGAGAGTGGGTAAATAAGGATGGGTGAAAGATGAGGCTGGAAGCTGGATGGGAGCCCAACCCCAACATGGCCAGCCTGTGAAAGGATTTTAGAATTTAATCTCACTCCAACTGGAAGACTCGGGAATGTTTTCTACAGAGGAGGAACATGATTTGACTTTTTTTTTTTTTTTTAATAAGACCTCTCAGGCCACTGTTGGAGTAGAGGCAGGTGTATTTGGCAGCAGTGGAGGAGGTAAGAGTGGCCTGGCCTGAGATGTGTTTAGAGTAAGAACTCAGAGGACTTGCTAACAGTGTACATGTGATGGAAGGACAGAGCTGACTTCCAAATGAGAGGCCTGAGCACCTGGGTAGATGTCAGACCACATGGGCAGCAGGGGTGGGCAGACTTGGGGTGCTGCCTAAACCAGTGTGGGCCTAGATCGTTCTTGCTTGCTACCCAGAGGTGGTAGGTGGTTGCATGCAGATGGAACTGATAGCCCACGACAGATCACATGGGGTGGGAAGTGTTGCATGCATCAGAAATGAGCCCATTGGGGTCATCAACATTCACAAGAGGATCCAAACAGACCGAGGAGAACCAGCTCATGAAGGAGGAAGACAATCAAGAGAGGTTAGTGGAATAGAAGCTTAGGTGAGGAATCTGTTTTTTTTTTTTTTAAAAAAAGGCCAAGGTCAGCCACCTCCAATACCACCGAGGGATCCAATGAAAAGAAGATAGGATAGGTCACTGGATTTCACAAGACACAGAAGATGTGGTGAGAAAGAACAGCCTCTATAGGAACAGGGATGACAAGACTGATGGGGAAGGTGATGCAGAAAGTGCAGAATAGAGAGGCGACAGCTATAAGGGGGTCTATCCTGAAGGAGAGCTTGCTTACTGCTAAGATGGGTGAAGAAGCCTACTGCATGCCCATGGGAATGGGCCAGTGGAAGGGGAGAAATTCACGACAGTAAAAACAAGGGATAGCTGTAGGAATGTGCAAGAAGCAGGAAGACCCAAAATACAAGCCCAGAGGTTCAGGGTGAGGCACACAAACCCCTCGAGTTTTGCCAGGGAAGACCTGACTACATGTCAGGAAGCCATCAGCCTGGGGGATGTGGTGGGCAAGGGCAAGCCTGTCCCTCCTGATAGTTCAACTTTTAGTGGTAAGTATGAGGTCGAGGCAGAGGTGGAGAGGGAAATTGCGGGGAAAGAGCTGCAGCAAGACTGCTGATACGCAGGGACTGCCTAGTCCAGATCGTGAGGGCAAAAATATAAAATCAGCTGCACAGTGGTGTCGCTGCTTTCAGAACTGTTTGACTGTTGGGTGCTGCTGGGTCCTCCATGGGTGCAGAAGGTGTTAAAGAGGTGATAAGGTTCAAGCAGAGGACGAGTTTCTGACACTCCAGCAGGGTCTGCAGCCATTATGGTTTATATATCTCTATAATACAAATTGAATTCAAGTTATTTTTTGATTCAGTAGCCAATAGCAGAAACACTTATCACTTAAACAAGAATTTATTTTCAGGACTATACTTTAACTATAGATTAAGATTTAATATAATTTAATGCATCATATAAAGACAATTCTGACGACTATCTGGATATGATAATGGCTGAGTTATATGGAGTAACTGAGGTCACACTCAGGCCTGAGCAGACACCAACTTGCTCAGGCCTGAGAAATAAGATTTTTCTCTTTCACTCATCACTTCAAAATGCAGTGGCCTCCTGCAGAAGTTGCACTCTGCTGAAGAATGTGGCTTCAGTTCCAACCCCACTCGCTTCCACGTGGCAAGCAGATTCTCTATGAGGAGAAATAATTTTTAAATATTATAGGGAGTATCTGTCCGAGAGAAATGAAAACATATCCACACAAAAACTTGTACATGAACATTCACAGCAGCATTATTCAAAATGGTCAACTGGGGCTGGGGTTGTGGCTCAGGGGTAGAGCGCTCATTTAGCACGTGTGAGGCCCTGGGTTGGATCCACAGCACCATATAAAAATAAATAAATAAAATAATGATATTGTGTCCAACTACAACTAAAAAAAATAAATAGATATATATTTTTTAAAAGTCAACTGATGGAAAAACAAAATGTGAAAGTGGAGCCAGGCATGGTGGTGCACACATGTAATGTCAACAACTTTGGAGGCTGAGGCAGGAGGATTAGAAGTTCTAAGTTAGCGTGGACAACTTATCAAGACCCTGTCTTAATATAAAATAAAAATTAAAAATGAAGGGTTGGGGATGTAGCTCAGTGGTAGAGCACTTGTCTAACATATGTGAAGCCTTGGGTTGAATCTCTAGTACTGGGGAGAAAGAAAGAAAAAGAAAAGAAAGAAATGTAGTGCTGATCAATGCTACAACATCGATGAACTTTGAAAACATTGTGCTGTGAAGAATTCTGGCATCAAGCACCACATACCATATGGTTCCACTTACATGAAATGTCTAGAATAGGCAAATCCAGACAGACAGAAAGTAGATTAGTGGTGGACAGGACCTGGCAAAGGGAAGTGATTGCTAATGGATATGGGGTTTTTCTCTCTGGAGTGGTGAAAATGTTCTTGAATCAGAGGTGATGGATGCACAACAATGCGAATGAGGCTAAAACCCACTGAACTGTACAGTTTGTTTATTTGTTTTAAACAAACAAATGGACACAATACCTTTATTTTGTTTATTTTTATGTGGTGCTGGCGATCGAACCCAGTGCCTCATATGTGCTAGGCAAGTGGTCTACCACTGAGCTACAACCCCAGCCAGACTGTATAGGTGAATTTTATGGCATGTGAATTATATCTCAAAAAAGCTACTGTAACAATTTTTAAAAAGAGTTGGGCCTTATTTCCCAAGCCTTCAGGTCAGATGTTGCTTTATTACCATACTTGAGCATTTTGGGAGTTGGGGGCATGGTTCAGTAGTAAAGTGTGTGCTTAGCATTCACAAGGCACTAGGTACAATCCCTGACACCTAAAACCAAAACCAAAACAAAGTAAAAAAGCTGAGCTTTTTATTTTTCCTCCAGTACTAGGGATTGAACCCAGGGCTTCATACTTGTTAGGTAAGTACTCTAACACTAAGCTAAATTCCCAGTCCTTTTAAATTTTTCTTTTGAGACAGGATCTCACTAAAGTTGCCCAGGCTGTCCTCTAACTTGTGATCCTCCTGCCTCACCCACCCAAGTAGCTACAATTATAGACCTGTGAAAACAGCACGAGTCTGTCTAAAGTCTCCCATCTTGGGAAGGCCCAGGAGTAATACCCTTTTGAGGCAATAGCAATCTGTGGCAGTCTCTGCCTTTGGGTTGGACACAGGGGCTAGGGAGCAGCAGTATTGAGCTGTATAAAATGTTGAGAAAAATTTTTTATCAGAAGGGGTAAGGTGTAGGGTTGGTTCAAGACCACATGTGGAGAGCATGTAAGCTAGACTCTGGGGTCCAAGGGCAGATCCATGCCTTTAGAGACCTCTCCTCCCCAGTGACAGCCATTGATGTACCCTTAAGCAGGCAGTCCTAAGAACACACAGAGTGGACTTACAGGCTCCCTAAGAGTTTCCAGAAGGACACTGCATGCTCTTAAAGCTGAGTCAAACAATTAAATGACTTTTAGAGTCTTGTACCATCTGAGAGCATTCTTTTTTTAAAAATTTGTTCTAATTAGTTATACATAACAATAGAATGCAATTTGACACATCATACATAAATGGAGTACAATTTCTCATTCATCTGGTTGTACACGATATAGAGTTACACGGGTCATGTAATCATATATACACATAGGGTAATAATGTCTGATTCATTCTACTATCATTCCTACCCCATGTCACCTCCCCTCCCTTCACTCCCCAATCTGAGGGCATTCTTAATTACATGAAAAATGAAGAAACAAATCTGCTTGCCTCTGAAAGGCTTCAGTGATAAACACTGCACAGACAGACACAAGGTTTCAGGGAGGCTCCCCCAACTCTGCAGGTACTCACCAAGGAAGTAGTTCATCATCTGTGGTGTGTGGTGAGGGGTGGGAGCAATCCGTAGGAGCTCCTCCCCACGTGGCACTGTGGGGTAATTGATGGCTTGGACATAGATGTTATGTCGGCTCATCATTTCATCACAGACTTCTGTGTTTTTAGCAGCATCGGCAACCTAAGTTCCAAGAGAGCATAAAGTAGGGTCAGAATAGGACTGGCTATCTCTTATAGAAGATAACCACAGAGTGCCTGTGAGGCTCAGGCTTAAGGTCATACTGTGGTAGTATGTACAAGCTTGGTGGAGAGGGACAACTGCCCAAACCCCTACTATGTATCTATCTAACTATCTATTTATTTATTTTCAGTACTGGGGATTGAACCAGGGTCACTGAGTCACATTTCTAGCCCTTTATGAGACAGGGTCTTGCCAAGTTGCCCAGGCTGGCCCCCAGCTTTTTTTTTTGGGGGGGCGGGGGGTACAGAGGATTGAACTCAGAAGCACTCAGCCACTGAGCCACATCCCCAGCCCTATTTTGTATTTTATTTAAAGACAGCCTCTCACTGAGTTGCTTAGTGCCTCGCCATTGCTGAGGCTGGCTTTGAATTCACAATCCTCCTGCCTCAGCCTCCCAAGCTGCTGGGATTACAGGTGCGTGCCACCCCGCCTGGCTGGCCTCAAGCTTTTAATCCTCCTGCCTCAGCCTCCTGAAGTACTGGGATTACAGGTGTGCTACCCTGCTTGGTCCAACACCTGCAATTTAAAGAAGCTGATTCAGGGACAACTAGAGAACCTAAGCACATAAAAAGTAAACCTCACAAGGCTCCCCTCCCAGGCCTCACATGGGGAAGCCAGCACTTTTCTTTTTCTTTAATATTTTTTCTTTAGTTGTAGATGGACACAATACCTTTTATTTTATTTGTTTATTTTTATGTGGTGCCGGGGATGGAACCCAGTGCTTCACACATGCTAGGCAAGCGCTCTACCACTGAGCCACAATCCCAGCCCAAGCCAGTGTTTCTCAAACCAGCTAGTCTTCATTCCCAGGATGTATAAACCTGCTTATTTTACACAACTATGTTCTCTATAGGCTTCTGCAGCTTTCCAGATATGAGCTGTGTTTACCCTATTAAGTTCAGTGATCTGGAGAGGGAAGCTCTGCTTCAGCCTGCTGGGTCGAAAGGCTGGCTTCATTCTCATTGTAAGGCAGCCAAAGGCAGATATACTGCAGTGGGCCACTAGTTGCAGCCCTTAGCCCCAGAAGTCACCCTGCCTAAGACCAATTTCAGGAAGAGGAAACCAGAACATCCGCACATCATGTACGGAGGTGCAGCCCCCAAGGTTTCCAATCACAGTCAGGCCATTACCCGCACAGGGATGATGTGACTGGGGCAGTGGACGACCGGGAGGCCAGCATCCATTAGCATCTGCCTCATGAGTTTAACATTGCGCTGGTGCTGGCGGCGAAGGGCCCGACCCTCTGCACTTTTCAGGATCCTCACAGACTCCAGGGCTCCAGCTAGCAGCATGGGTGGCAGGGAAGTAGTGAAGATGAAGCCAGCCGCATAGGACCGTACGGTGTCTATCAGAGAACTGGTGCTTGCAATATACCCACCAACGCAGCCAAAGGCTTTGCCTAGGAAGAGAGAGTCTCATTATATGAGCAATAGCTTCAAAATGTACACAGCAAGGTGTTGCAGAGCCTCAACACATTTACTTTTCTCCTTATCTTCTTTCTTTGAACCAAGACTGACAGAAGTAAAGGGATGTCCACTCATGTTTATGAGAGAACAACTGAAAAAGATTATGTAAGGATCCTGTCCAAAGTCACATGGCCAAGCTCAGAAAGCCGGTCTCCAGAGCAGGCTGGGAGCCTTGTGACTGGTCTCAGTGTGCCCAGGGATCAGGAAGCTGCCTCTCCTCCCACCCTTTTATTCTCACCTGCTTCTCCCACTCAGGCTTCCTACTCTACAAGCCAGCAAAGCTCCATTTCTCCTCTTCTGCACTCCATGCTCTCTGGAATGGGATTTTGAGTTGCAGTGCTCACATCACCCTGTAAGCATTACCCTGCAACATCATTACCCAGCTAAGGCATTAGCTGTTATGATGTGACCCCTGTTGCTTCCCACTTAAGCAAACAAAACTCTGAACAATTAGAATTTGCCAGATGAATACAAAAACTCAGAACCTGTTAGGTCTGATTGAGGGCCAGACTTGTTTTTCAATTCTCAAGTCCTTTACATAACATGAATCTCAAGTTTCAGGATTAGGACTCCAGAAGAATTCTGAGATATCTTAACATGATGTTCTGCAATTAACATTTCTTGCTGAACCACAGGAGGGAGGGCTGGGAGGGTTTAAACTCCTAGAGTGGAAAATTTCTCCCTCCAGGTTTTGCCATCTCTCAATGATCAAACCTTCAAAAACACCATGTCCTAAGAATGCATTAAAAGGAAAGAATGGATGGAATTGAGCCAGGTGAGCAAGCCTCTTTCCCCTGGAAGGGCTCCCCTGAGAGCCCCAAGTTCTCTGAGCCTGCAGGAAGCTCTCAGACCCCTTGACAGGGCTGAAGGACACTCTTTGTTGCCTGCCCATCCTTTACTAAGTGTAGGCCTTAACTTGGCACTCTGGCTGACTGATACATGTGTTTCCAACTGCCTTGCCAACTGCCGAAGGCTTAAAAACACCCTCAAATGTGTACAACCTACATTTTTATCTCTTTAGGCTCTTCTTACAAGCAAAGGCAAGCTTTGCATGCTCTCACACCATCTTCTCACCCGATCCCAGTTAGTCAAGCCAGTCCTTGGCACTGTTAAGATAATGTACTTTTAGTGCAGATGACAGAACATACAAAGTACACATACCAAGTGTTCCAGAAATGATGTCCATTTTTGGCATGACTCCATCCCGATCACCAATCCCTCCACCTCGAGCCCCATACAGCCCCACTGCATGGACCTCATCCACAAAGGTGATTGCTCCAAACTCATGGGCTACATCACATAGCTCTTCCAGTGGGCACACTGCCCCTGAGGAAAGATCAGAGACCACTCTAAAGAGCTTGACATTTCAGAAATTTCTGTTTTGTTTAGAGTCAGAACAGAGTAACTTACATTCTCAGATATCTTTTTTTTTAAGTTGCAAATCAACCCAATATTTCATTTTATTTATTTTATTTTTATGTGGTGCTAAGGATCAAACTCAGTGCCTCACATGTGCTAGGCAAGCACTCGACCACTGAGCTATAACCCCAACCCTCAGATACCATTTTTAATTTGCGGAAGAAAATGAACTTCTTCCTATTTGTAATTTACCTTGGGGTTTTAGAGCTTGGTAAAAGCCAGAGTAGAAAATATACATTCACCCAAATCTACACAATGTCCACCAATTCTGGAATCTCAACAGAGAATAAATGCAATGCAAAAGGTACCTTTTTTTGGTTTTGGAGATCACATCTAAGACCCTGTGCATACTAACCACACACTCTAAAAACTAGCTCTAAAGAATTCAGCCTCAGTTTTTCATCTTAAGTTTTAGATTAGCCTCAATTTAAACTTACCATCCATTGAATGAACAGTTTCAAATGCAACAATCTTAGGGATTGAGGGGTCAGATCTTTGCAGCAGTTCTCTAAGATGGCTGACGTCATTGTGGCGGAAGATATACTTTGGCACCCGGCTGTTCCGAATCCCTTGAATCATGGAGGCATGGTTCCCAGAATCAGAGTATATCTCACAACCTACCATGAAAGCAAAAAAAATGCTGTTTATTGCCATCTGCATCAAAGACAAATTATTTCCTAGACAGAGAACCACAGACTTTTCCTGAAAATAACTTTAAATGCTCATTAGGGAAAAAAAAAAAAAATGTGCCATTTTTTTTCCTGATATAAAATTACTGTTTCTTTCTTTGTGTATGTATGTGGGCAGGGGGTGGCAGTTGGGGACTGAACCCAGAGGTGCTCTACCACTGAGCTACATCTCCAGTCCTTTTTATTTTTTATTTGGATACAGGGTCTCACTAAATTGCTGAGGCTGGCCTCAAACTTATAATCCTCCTGACATGGCCCCTCTTAGGAAGCTGGGATTACAAGCGTGTGTTACCACGCTTGGCTAGTGCTTCTTTGAGAAGGTCCAGAGGTATAGAATACTCTTGTTGTGAGTAATTAATATGTTTTTAAATCGGTGTGCCTCACTCCAAACTCAATCAACAGATAACTAAAAATTAAGAGATTCTCCCAAAGGAACTTCTTAGAATGCAAAGCACATCTGAGATGGTTATCTTAAGGACATGACCTTTATTAATCTTCATTGGTATCAAGTTTCTCACTCAAGAGTACCCCCTTCCTTACCTGGCATCATCTTAGCCAGAGTGAAGAGGGTTGAGTCATTGGCCACAAAACATGAGGAAAACAAGAGTGCTGCATCTTTCCCATGGAGATCAGCCAGCTCCCGTTCCAGATCCACATGGAATTTACTAGTTCCAGAAATATTCCTAGTACCGCCTGCCCCAGCACCATGTTGTTTCAAAGTCTCCCTGTTTAAAAGAAAATAATAATAATAAAGCTCATTGTTCTTTTTTTGTAATTTATTTTTATGTGGAGCTGAAGATTGAATCCAGAGGCTCACAAGTGCTAGACAAGTGCTCTACCACCGAGCTACAACCCCAGTTCCTAAGCTTATGGTTCTAAACACTATGTAAATAGTCCTCTTTCCAGGATTCAGAAGACGGAAACTTGTGTTGATCTAGAAACTCCCCCTCACTGTGAAATCTTTGGGTTGGAAGGTTCAACTGACTTCATCTTCAGATAAGTAGGGAAGGTGTCTCACTGGAATGATAGATATTTCTATGGATCATCAAGTACAATGTTCATGTACTAGTAACTTAATACTTAGTATTAGCTAAGTTAATTTATATTAAGGTCTCCTTCCTCTAAGAAATACTATTCCTTCCAATAGTACAACATGTTAAAAGAAAGCAAACTCTAGAGGGACTATAAACCAGTCATATTATATCAAGATATACATTTATTGCTGAACCTTGGGTGGCAGAGATATGCTCTTTAGCAAACCTTCTTTTTTTTTTTTTGCTTGTGTTTTTGGCTGTACTAGGGATTGAACCCAGGACCTGGCACATGCCAAGCCAAGCACTCTACCACAAAACTCTATCCCCAGCCCTTTAGAAAGCCTCTTGAAGAATTTGGCCAGCAACTCTCTCAAGCATCCCTAGCCATGGCAATCCTCCTGAAGGACATGAATGATGAAATCTATCATCCTTCTTAAATAGCTTTTCCTCTAGTGCAGCTAGATTTATATTTCTCCACCTGCGGCCACAATCAAGGATGTTTCTGTAAAAGCAATGCTGTTTGGTGTTAAAGGCACACTCACTTGTGGAATGGTAGGAAGTGAACTAATGTACATAGTTAATGAGCCAGTAAGTTCAAACCCTCACATGCTATGAAGCTCTACCACTACCTGCAAATTATTTCTCTAAAAGTAACCTGTAGGTATTTTTGAAGACTAAGAATAATATTTTGCTATGGCACACTTCCAGTTGCTGAACATACCCCCTACAAAAGATCCAACCTATAAAAATTTTCAATGTCTTGCCAAATAATGACAGCAGCATTTGAAAGCTGAGGGCTACTTACACAACTGCCCCACACACCCGTGGGTGACGACTCATCCCTAGGTAGTCATTACTGCACCAGACCGACACCTGCTTTTTGGTAATGAGGGAATCCGAATAGTCATCTGCCATGGGGAAGATGTGTGCTTTCCGGTTAACAGTTTTAAAAATTCGGTAGGTGTGGTCACTTTTTTTCTCATCAATTTTCTTCTCAAAGAAACGATCATATTGAAAAGTAGAAACAGCTAAAAAACAAACAAAAGACAGTAGAGTCTGATGATTCAGAAGCATATCTGTGTTTGGGGGAAGGTAAGTCCTGAGTTCAAATTCCAGAATAGCCATTTTATAGCGGGGAGGTTCTGGGCAAGTTACTTCACGTCCTCATCTTGTGAGGGGTAAACAAGACTTATGTGTATGAAGTGTTTGGCCCAGTCCCCAGTAGGTAGGTGATGGGGTATTAAAAGAGAGAAGGTGAGCTACCAACAGCACTTAGTAGTCACCAATAATCACCAAGACTGAGTATCTACTCACTCAAGCAAGGATCATGGCTTTTAATCCTTAACTCGACATTCAATTTTATTCTAATCTGAGGTACATTTAAGTTGCAAACTCTTTCCTGCATCAGGCAAATGACAATGAGACTTACATTTTGGCAAGTTATCTTGAAGAAGGTGAGACACTCTTTCCGGCCTTTGCTTTCGCATGATATCCTGGAAGTTCTTAAGCAATTCACTTGGATCCTCTCCATCAGTCTTCACATTGATCACATTGGGGTTCACTGAGGTTTGGGCAACCTCTATAACACAAGAACAAGAGGCAAATGGGATCAACATTTGATTTCAAGTTCACAATACTTTCCAGACACACCATCAAAAATAGCTTACTGTAAGGCTCAGTGGTGCACACCTGTAAACCCAGTGGCTTAGGAGGCTGAGGCAGGAGGATCATGAGTTCAAAGCCAGCCTCAGCAACTTGGTAAGGCATTTAGCAACTCAGTGAGACTCTGTCTCTAAATAAAATTTAAAAAGGGCTGGGGATGTGGCTCAGTGGTTATGCACCCCTGGGTTCAATCCTCAGTACTAAAAAAAAAAAAAAAGGCTTACTGCTGGGTGTGGTGGCACACACACATCTGTAATCCCAGTGACTCAAGGGAATGAGGCAGGTGAATAGTGGACTGCAAATTTGAGACCAATTTCCACATGAGAAAAGGACTGGGGATGTACCTCAATGGTAAAGAGTCCCTGAGTTCAATCTCCAGTGCCCCCCTTCAAAAAAAAAAGGATACTACTTAGTTCACAAAAAAGCGGATCACAACCATAGTTAGTTGTAATAGCCGTAACTGAGTATATAATGCAGCATCTCTTCTTCTAGTTTATGTATTGTAATAGCTGACTTTTGGTGCTATTTTGTTTTCAAAGCTACTAGCCTGCTTTAATAAACATTAAAGTCCAAAGCTTTCTTGCTGATGGGCGTGCCTTTTCCACTCCACCCATTCCACTGCCCACCCCATATCTCTATAGAGTTCACAGAAAAGAATTTTGGCCATATGCACAATTGCTGTCAGTGAGGTTTTCAGGGGGCTGTGGATACTCAGCTGGAATTAAGGTTGCCACTCAATGACCATCTGTAGGACACAGAGATCAGGAGTCCTAGGATATGCATTCACTGCAGTAACACTGTTTTCTACCTTTTATCCTACCAAATGACTACAGAGGGAAAAACTAAAGGGACAAAGGACAGTTGACAGTAGCTAAAGATTGCAGGTTATTTTCAGAAATCAAGCAGTTATTGTAAAGATAGCCACATCCTACACATTACTCACTAGAAAGTCCCACATTTTGCAACACAGTCCTCTATCTTAAGGACCTTCCTCCTTTGTCCTAAAAGGGGAAGGTGTTTACACAAATGTCACGCTAATAACAGCTCACACACAAATCTGTCTCAGGAACCAAAGGACCTCTGCACTCTTCCTCATGGTTTGCATCTCCTCTGTTACCTTTCCTCACGGCATGCATTTCCTGCACATCCTCCTGAAGCTCCAGACTGGCTTTGCAGAAGACGTTGCTGCCCGTCTGGCTCATTTGTGCTGCCAGGAAAGGGCATTTGCTTGCAGTGCCCTGGCTCATGGCAGGCGAGTGGTGTCCAGACGGAAGCTGTGTGCCATTTGGAGTCTGCTGGGATCTGTCAGGAGCCTGCTGGACCTTGGCTTTGGCAGTTTTGTCTTCTGAGAGAGAAAATGGAAAAAGTGAGGCATTGAATCTGCTTATACAGTACACAAGATTTTTTCTCTTTATTGCCTCAAAGATAAACTTTACAATTAATTCTACTTTAAAATCCAGACACAAGCTTATTTATTAGGTTCTGCTAATAGCTCTATTTTCCCATCTTCCCCACTGAAAACCTCACTTCTTGAAGGGTTCACTGGCATATTCTAGTTATCTCTTGAACTATAGTATTTCTCCCTATAAATCCAAAAAGTACCATTTTTCCAGAGTTCTTGATTTGTATAACTGCCAGTAATTTCTACCCTATATCCACTTAATGCATTTCAGGACAGGAACATACTCTAAGGTAAATGAAAGTATTCATATAATTTTTTTCTCTAATATTTTCTAAATACATTCTTGATAAAGAAGCTTGTGGTTGCTTAACATAATTACTGATGTTCTTCTAAACAAAAGAAATAGGATTGCTGTCAAACAGAGTTCAAACTATTAGTATGCTAAGAAAAAAAAAAAACACGGGCAAATCACACTCACATACCTCACCTACTTTTTCACTTAAATCCATCAAAGGAGGCTGCTGACTTAACACAGCTCCCTGATAATTATGCTTCTGGTTACAATGACTTCCCTTCCCCCCTTGAAATATTAATTCACCTTCCTTCTAAAAAAGTCTGTCTTTATCATTTTGGAATACTCATGTGAGAGTCACTGGCTAAGCTTTCCTATAACTTGGATAAGGTGTCTACTACAGTTCTCATTAAATTTTTCTATAAAGAAAATTCAGTTATTTTCATTCATTATAAAAGCAATACATAGTCATTACAGAAAGTCTAGGGAAAGGAAAACAAAGAGCTTTAGGATTCAAAACATCATTACTGCAAACATTATGCAATCAAGCAACTCCTGAAAACAAATCCTACAATGGATTAAATTCTTCCCTCTTAAAGAAAAGAACACTCATTTCTTATTGGTCCACACCTAGAGAACACACCTAAGAAAAGCTGTTAGGTGAAATGTTCTCTAGGATTAAGTACAATCTGAAAAGCTTCCTCCTCTCCTGGCAGAACCAGACCAAGACCAAATTCAACTCTGGCCTCTATTAAAAACAAAACAAATCATTTACAGAACAGATCCACATATTAAAAAAAAAATCATTAACAGAGACTGTAGGCTTCCACTTATATGAGGTACCCAGAGCAATCAAATTGACAGAAAGTAGAATGGTGGTTGCCAGGGGCTGGGGGTAGAGGAATGGGAGTTAATGTTTAACAGGTACAGAGTTTTAGTTTGGCAAGATGAAGAAAGTTCTAAAGATGGACGGTGGTGGTGGTTGCATAACAATATGAATATACTGAACACCACTGGATTGTACACTTAAAAGTTGTTAAAATGATAAACTTTTACTAAAGTGCATTTTGCCATAATAAAAGAAAATAAAAACTTAAGAGGAAAAAAAAATCACTACTTTAAAAGCCAAAGGCCAAACCCCAAACATTTATTGAGAGAAAGGCTGAAGTGGAACATTCCAACTGAATATTTACATGAGGCACTAGGGAAACACTAAAATCTCACAGACACTGACATGCAATCCAGAAACCTATCATATGGAACACTGGTCACCATTTCACCTTTAAAGCCAGGAACATTAAAAGTGCCTACCTGTGGGATTAGGGCAACAATTATATGAGATAATCCATACACAGAGCTGAGCCTCACACAGAGAGAGCCCTCACTGAGGACTAGGACTGCTTCTAGTCTAGCAATGAGAGCAAACATGCCCACCTGCTCCTTCATTGCCTATGATACTTACTCTCACTGGCTGGAGGGGTTTCTTTGATCTGTTGGCAGTGTACTGCTGAAGTGGATACAGCCCGAGGGACTGGCTTGGACCCAACTTCCATCATCTTGGGGCAGTTTTGAGCATAAAACAACAGAGATTTTCCTGCCTTTTGCAGAAAGGCCTGAGGGACTCGAGATAAGAACGGGCATCTGCGAACAACAGTTTCCATGTCTGGGAAGTATACTGGCTCCTGTAGAAAGATTGATGATGAGTGACATCAACGCTTGTTAATAAGCAGGCAAAAAAAATAAATAAATAAGAGGCAATACTGGGTTCAGGTGTCACCTGCAGTTTGCCAAGGGTACCCTGGGATACTAACACATCTCACTCAAAAATATCCAAGGACAGCACTGACATAGGACTCAACAAAGAAGTGGTGACCACATCTACCCAGTTCAACAACTTCTTAGTTTTCCAGCTCTACAGAAAAGCACCTGCAAATTAACTTGAGCAAATAGAGTAAAAAGGACAATTAATAATCAAGGGGGTGGAAAAATAAAGGGACAAGTCAGAAACAGGTTTGGGAGGCCAGAGCTCCTTGAAGGAGATGCACAGTGAAGATAAGACACCTTAGCTCACACCCAGGTGAAGTGAAGCTAGGGAAGAAGCCACTGTCGTCCACTGAGGAAGGACTCTGCGATCCTGACTTTCTCCTGATTCCCATGTCCCCTAACCCGAGGAAGGAGTCCAGGGGAGCCCTGGGTCCCTGAAGCAATAATTTCCTGGAGATCCTGCCGCCAGAGCTGGGAGAACTGAGAAGAAAGGGGGCATAAAGAAAGGCTGGAGAATGAAGGGAAGCGCGCTGGGGCTGCCTGGACAGAAACTGGGGCGATAAAATCGTGGGACTTGGGTCTGGTGTGAGGAGGTGGTCCTGGGGAGTGAGGTCAAAGGTTACCCGGGGACAAGAATAACGGGAAGGGTATTAGAAGGGAATTCGAAAGCGGCCAAAGGCGGAATGTCGCGAGGGGGCCGAAAGGGAAAACTGAGGCGGCTGAACAGGCAAAAGATCTGGGGGATGAACGCTGACCCAGAGCGGCGGGTGACTGGGACGATGGGGGAGGGGGGTCTAGGGGCCGGGGGAGCGGGGTCCGGGCTGGCAGGACTCGCGGCAGCTCCCTGCGGCCGGCGCCGAATCCGAGCGCGGACCCTCACCTGCGCGGAACCCTTGACGGCGACGGCGGCAGGCACTCAAGCGGAGAAGTCCAAACGAACCGTTGTCCTTGTCCGCGAGCAACCAGAGGCCGCGACCGCTGTCGCCCTAATATACGGCGGGACTGACTGCTGCGCATGCGCCCCGGGCGCGGCCTTTCTCCGCGCAGGCGCGCTGCATCGCGCTGGGGGGGGGGGGGTCGGTGGCGCTGAATGGGCAGGCCCTGCCGCTGGGGTTCCAGCTTCCGTCTGGTTACCCTGTACCTGAGAACCCAAAGCTGCTACTGTGGGGCATAGAAGGGCAAAAGCGGAGGCGAAGTGCCACTAGGTCCAACTGCGGGGTGGGGGGGGGCCCTACTTAGTAAAAACGGATTTCTTAGCCGGCCGTGATGGTTCATGCGTGTAATCCCAGCAACTCTGGATGTCAGGGCAGGAGGATTGCAAGTTCGAGGCCAGTCTGAGCAATTTAGAGAGATCCTGTCTCAAAATTAAACAAACAAACAAAAAGAACTGGGGATATAGATCAGTGGTAAAGTGTCCCCAAGGTTCAATCACCAGTACAAAAACAAAACAAAACAAAAAAACATGGAAGGGTTTCTGAGATTGGATCTTTTTTTTTTTTTATTGGTTGTTCAAAACATTACAAAGCTCATGACTGAGACTGGATCTTAAGCTGAACCCGCACCGCTGGGGACTTGCTTTAGTGACAGCGAGAGAGGACTTCCCAGAGGAAGTGCTTCTGAATCGTCCAAGGATCGGAGTGGTCTTGGTGGGGGTTCAAGGGGCTGCAGCAAATTGAAGAGTAAGAAGCAGAAGCAGAATGGCACTTTCTGTTCAAAGATGATGAGAGGATGCCGAGTAGGTTACAGAGAAACATGGCTGGATTCAACCCTCACTTCATAGTCTGGAGCACCCAGGTGATGGAGAGAGCTGCACAGGGTATGACATGCAGTTAGGGGTTAACACATATTTGTTATTATTTTTATTTTCCATTGATTGTTGTCCAAAGTCCTTGCTGGCCATTCTGGGCACCAGCTGGATGGTTTAGGATTCCATCCCAGAGTTCAGAGCTGGGCCATACCTCAAAAGGAGGCTTCCCAAGACCACACCTCTCAGGAACCCAGCTTAACCTTATTGCTTCACACCCTTCCCAGCTTGGGCTAGGCTGGGCCTGTGCCAAGCTCAGAGCTGTCCTCCTCCACTTGGGGAAAGGACCATTCAGGTTGCACCTTCCCCAACTAAGCATTAATAACAAGGACAAAGTTCAGAGTGATGACGATCAAGGTGTGTCCAGGTACTTCCCAATTCCCTCCCTCTAAGCCCCAGCCAGCCACAAGGCTGGCAAGATGAGTTTCCGTCTGCAGAGGAGCACCAGAGTGGCACTGGGACCAATCCATAATGAGGGCTCTGATCAGGGAGTCCAAGACCCTGCTCGGCTCCATTCTGCTAAGGGAGTCCTAGGCAGTACCCATCAACCAGAGAGAAAGATCAACCCTTGGACTCAAACACAGGGCAGCTAGTGTTGGGTTCTTTACTCTTCTCTGAGCCTCATTTTCCTTATCTGGGCAACAGATCTCCTGTTCTGGTTGCCTCTCAGGGCTGTTTGGGTGATCAGTGGCAAAGCAGAAGCTGAAAGAACTGAACATTGGAGCAACACATGGTTTCCAAAATCAGCTCTGAATCTTACATGATTGTGGCCATGGGCAGGCCACACAGCCTCACTCAGGCTAGGTTTCCTCATTTGTAACGCTCTCCCAGCCCTGCCACTTGTGGTTGGCAGGAGGGCTAGGTGAAGTCATAGATTGCACAGCCTTATTGTTTAAACCAACAGACTCCAGCCCTTTGGGAGTTTCCTGTTTAATAGAAAGGGTGGGAAACAGGCAGACTCATAAGAAAAGTGAAATAGAATGTTGTAAACAATTCCAGATGGAGGAGGCTATTACTTCAACAAGAAGGAGGGGGATCCCAGCTACCAGGAAGTCGTCCAGAAGAGAAGTAGGTGCTGGCTGGAAGGGTGGATCCAGAGAGCACTGAGAGACTGCTGGGTGAAGCCTGGAGTAGGAAAAGCCCAGGCCTATGGGAATAGGGGATGTGAGTCAGCCTGATAGTTGTTACAGGGGTTAAACCAGAAAATGGGATAGGAGGTTAAACCAGAGAGGCCCTACACGAGCCACAGAACTTCGCAGTGTCAGGACCCGAAGAACCACCACCAGAGTATTGCACAAAATGCAGGTTCCTGGGCCATTTTCCTTTGATTCTGTGGGGTTAGAGTGTCTTGGAGCCACATGTTAGGATGTTCTGCCTTACTCAGTCAAGGTTTGAGACCTTGAAGGTCGAGATGCTAATGCATTCTAATTCTAGATCTGCCACATTCTGACTCTGAGTTCTTGAACAAGCCTCAGGTTTTGTATCAGAAGTGGGAATTGCCTCTCTTGTCTTTGAGATGCGTCTGGCCCATGCTGAGCCAGTTGCAATCCCTTTCCTGGACAGCTTCTTTCCCTCTGCCTCCTTCCTTCATCTTCCCCTCTCCTTTTTCTGGTCCTTCCCCCCCGCCCATCTTCCTTTTCCCTTCCTCCTTCTTCCATCTGCTTTACAAACTTATCTTATCTCCTGCCTTGGCCCTGGGCAGAGAGAGCCAAACCACTAAATTTCAGGCAAGGTCAGCCCTCATTCTAGGCCTGGCACTGATGCCTTTCCTCCCTCTCACCCAGTCTGCGTCACACTGTCAAGGGCTGCTGCACATAACACCCACCCAGCGGTCAAGGAAGAAGGAAAATGTCAATGCTTGCCCCAGAATTCTCCCTTCCTATTCTGGGTCCCAGGAGTTATTTTTAGCAGCACCCCTGTGAGAGGATCAAATAGCTCATCCTGGAGCTTGTTGTTTTTGACTGGGCCTTGGTTTCCACATCTGGCAGCCAGGCAAGAAATTCTCCCAGCCTTCTCCTCAAGGAGACCCTGTGAAAATGGGGCAATTTTGAAGACAGACAAAACCTCCAACAGGGATTGAAAGTATAGCTCTTAACTAGCATGTGTGAGGCCCTGGGTTCAATCCCCAGCATACCCTTCCCCTCTACTAATCCTGCCCCCCACCCCCAATTAAACAAAGCCCCTCTAGCCTGTGCTGCTGATGTAGTGCTGTTTGGGAAGTTGGTGCCTTTTTTGTATAGAGGTAGCCTCGCAGAGTGACCAGAGGTTTCAGAAACAGCTCAGCTCTGCCCAGAAGGATTGGAGATATGAGCTCTAGGGTTTCTAGTAACAGGACCCAGGAGCCATCATGTGAGACAGAATTTTGGGAAAAGCCAGGACAGAAGGTTCTGAGGCCCCCAGAACATGCCTTGGCGTGATCCTGACTTTAGAACCCCCTCAGGCTTTGTGACATCCTGGAAGGGGCAGCCCAGGCCTGGGCCTCCATTTGTGAAGCCAGCTATGGGGCAAGGGTGGGCAGTTGTTTAAAGGGGAGGCAGGTCTGGAGTGAAGTTCATAGAGAATATTACCCCAGCCTAGAGAGTAGGAAATGTCCAGAGAGCCCTAGAGGACTCCTGAACCTAGACCTCTAGCCCAGCACCCAAAAACTGTGGCCCAGATGTGTTCTATTTGGCTCACTCAAATTGTTCTTGTTTTATTTTTATTTTGTTTTGGTTTAAGTGCCTACATGGTATTTTCTTCCCTTCTTTTTTTTTTTTTTACTTATTTATTTTTTGTGGTGCTAAGGAATCAAACCCATGGCCTCACTCATGTTAAGCAAGGAATGTACCACTGAGCTATACCACCAACCAGTTTTCTTCTTCTTCTTTTTTTTCCTTTTTCATGGTACTGGAGATCCAACCTAGGGGTGCTCTACTATTGAGCTAGTTCCCCAACCTCTTTTTTTATTTTGAGACAGATCTTCCTAGGTTGCCCAGGCTGACCTTGAACTTGTAATCCTCCTGCCTCAGCCTCAGAGTTTCTGAGATTATAGTTGTACTCCACTGTGTCTGGCCCAATTACTTTTTTCTTTAAAAATAATGCTCCACTCCTAAGAAATCATGGTTAAAATAAATAAAGAGCATCCATCTCATTTGTCCTGATGTTATGTAGATAACAGCAATAATGACAGGTGACAGATCAAAGAAATTTCCAACTTTTTGAACATTTTCCCATTTTTAAATCATCCTGAAAGAAAAATCATATATGGAGGGTCACACCATCCTCATGGCAATCCATCAGAGCAACCGTGTCATCTAGATTCTTGTTTTCACCAGTAAAGAACTAGTAATTTTTGAAATTAGCAAGGATATGTTTGGTTTGTTCTACAGTACCTATCCTGAACAGTTTTACTCTTTCTGGTTTGCCTTTCAATGTTGCCTTTTATTGATTTTATATGATCTTTGTGTATATACATGTGTATGATACTGGGGATTGAACCTAGGGGTGCTCAACCACTCAACCACAGAGCTACATCCCCAGCTCTTGTTACATTTTTATTTTGGAACAGGGTCTTAATAAGTTGTCAAGGCTGGCCTTGAATATGCACTCCTCGTGTCTCAGCCTCCTAATTCCCTAGGATTACAGGCATGCACTACTGTGCTCAGCAACTTCATGCAATCTGTGAATCTATTATGTATCTTCAATGTCCTTTTTTATGCTAAGTATGTACTCTAGCTCTGAGCTATACTCTCAGCCCAGATGTCCTTTTTGTAGCTTCTTTTGTGAGGGTGTTTTCCTGCAGGTAATGGTTCATGACAGCATCAATCTCAGTGATCACTGAGCTTTCATACCTTCACCCTGGGGGCCTTTCATAGAGGCATTGCCACCAATGAGCGAGTTATCAGTGTTATCCTCAGTCTTACTGACCTCCTTCCCCTCCACATCCAAGCATAGCCTGTCTGTGATTCCCAATCTTGTAAATGTCAGAGAACATTGTGACTGATGAGGTCTTAGTAGGCAATCATGACTGAAGGGAGATGACAGCAGCACTGGAGTAGGACCAAGGGTGGGAGCATGTGAATTAGTTATTCACAGTTAACAATCAGGAGATTTCTCATCTGGCCCAGGCAGGACATTTTTCTCCAGTTTTTTTTTTTTTTTTTTTTTTTTTACCAGTCCTTCCTTCAGGGGATCTGAGGGACCCTGAGGACATGTGGTGTCCAAGCAACAATACCTGCCTGGCCTTATATACTGGGCATGTGTCCACAGTCCTAAGCCATTTAGAGCTAAAAGACCAAGTCCCTGCAAGGGGAGAGGGCTCACTCAAGCTCACACAGTAAGATGTTTGGGCTGTGGTGGGACCCAGGTGTCCTGCTTTCTAGTCACACAACCTCTGGGTTTATAATGGAGGAGTGCTTAGGTTAGGGAGCTAGGGGAAAGATTAGTGTAGTTTTATTTTATTTATTTTTTTGGTACTGGGGATTAAACTCAGGGATACTTTACCACTGAGCTTCACATCCCTATCTCTTTTTATTTTGAAATAGGGTCTGGCTAAGTTGCTTAGGGCCTCACTAAATTGCTTAGGTTGCCCTTGAACTTGCTACCCTCCCAATTTATTGGAATTCTAGGTATGTACCACAACACTTGGAGTAGATATTTTTTTAATTTTAATACTGGAGATTGAATTCAGGGCTTTGGACATGCTAAGCAAGTGTTCTACCTCTGGACTATCTCCCCAGCCCTGATTAGAATAGTTTGGGTTTTCTTTTTTTTTTTTTTTTTTTTGGAGGGGGACATTACTGAGGATTGAACCCAGGGATGCCAGGGGCACTAGGGGCACTTAATCATTGAGCCACATCCCCAGCCCATTTTATTTTTTGAGACAGGGTCTTGCTAAGTTGCTTATGGCCTTGCTAAGTTGCTGAGACTGGCTTTGAACTTGTGACCCTCCTGCCTCAGCCTCCTGAGGAGGATTCCTCTGGGATTATAGGCATGTGTGCCACTACACCCAGTGTTGATTACGACAGTTTAGAGGGGCTCTCTGGAAAGGACTGGCTCAGAGGTGGGGTCCCCACTTCCTCGTCTCATTCCTTCAGCCCTACATGTGGATCAGGCCAGAGCAGGGCCCCTTGAGGTGATGGAGTAGAGGCAGGTGACAGGAGCAGGCTGAGCCCCTTCTTCTGGCCAGATGCTAAATGCACAGTGTAAGGGAGCCTTCCTCCCACACCCTCCCTCCTTGCTGGGGAGATGTCAGGAAAGAAGTCACTAAAGTCTGGGGATGGTATGGGTGAGGGCACTTGTATAGAGAATGGAGAGAGGAGCCCCCATGCTGGAGCTCGGACCTGATGTCAAGGAGATGACACCTAGGACAGAGCAGCCTGGCCAAGAGGGCCCAATGAAGGCTAGGGAAGGAGACTTACATGGAGGAGGCCAGGGAGGCCAGAGCCAAGAGAGCCAGGGGAGAAGGAGGGCTGTATAGCAGAGCAGGTGGGTGGTCAGAGTCCCAACACATTCCACCATCAATGTGATTATCACCCAGTACAGGGGCTTTCATTCCACTCTGGCCCTGTAGACATTTAAAAACCTGCTCCTTTGGCTCATATTATGGGGAGCTGGAAGGTAAGCAGGGGAGGAAGGAGTGAGTGAGCAATTCAGAGAAATGGTGCTGAGTGACTAGGGCCAATATGAAGGCCAAGGTGGACAACAGTGCTTTAACAGGTACAGCAGCAGCAGCAGCTCTTTATGAGTGTCTGGCCTGGGGCTGTGCTTGTGTACAACTCAAGTCTCCTTTGAAGCAACTATACAAGCCAGTGCAGTGATAAGTCCAGAATGGGACAGAAGCTCAGAATGGTTAAGTAACTTGCCCAAAGTCACATAGCCAGCAAGGATGACCTGCTGAACTCTGCCTTCTGGCTTGGTCCTCCACCCTGGGAAGTGGAGGAAGTGAGGAATAATGATGCTGAGGCTGCTTTGAGTTCTTAGGTCTCTGTGGAGATTTCTCTAGTCTAGGTGACAGGTCCAGGCAGATGGGAGTGCTTAGCTAAGGAGGCTGGCCAGGGCTTTGGTTCTGCTACCAGCCAGCCTGACTCTGAGGAGACTTCTAGGAATGCCTGGGCAGCCAGCCGCAACCTTGGGAAGGACTCCCACATGCTTGGGGATGCTGCCCACCCTCTATCCCCTATGCCTGGTCAGTGGCTCCGAGCCTGAACAGCACCAGGGCCTACAGCCTAGCAGAGCCACCTCTCTGCCCTCCTCTTATTTCTCCTTGGGAGCCCCTGGTAAGAGAAAGATTTTCTCTCCTGTACTCTAGAACTTGTCTCCAAAGGCAGGGAGGAAGACCTGGTCCTTTCTTCCTTACCTCCATTCCGAGTTCCAGCAGCCACTGCGACATCCTTCTTGGTGCTAACAGAAAGGGTAAGAGCCTTTGTCTTACTGAATGTTGTCTCTGTCATAGGCACGGTAGATCCAGACACCGTGTGTGTTTCACACAAACACCCTATGAACTGGCTCCCTGTAGTCCCATCCTCAGAGTGCTGCCTCAATGAGATTCAGCCTCTCTGGAGCCACCAGCACCTGGAAATAGCAGGCAGGCAGTGTTATCTGCTGGCTACAGACGAGGGAACTGAGCCTTGGAACGAGTGACTTTTCCAGAGTTTGAGAGCTGGGATTGGGATTCAAGCCAGGCTTGCCTTCCTGTGGCCACACCTCAATGTGTCCTTACCTTCTCACTTACCTCCTTGTCAAGACCCTTGCAAGGTATCCAAGGGGCCACTGGTGGCTCTCTTTACACAAGTTCCCTTTGGGTTTAATTAAACCCTCAGACTCGGGCTGGGTTGTAGCTCAGCGGTCGAGAGCTTGCCTAAGCACATGTGAAGCACCACATAAAAATAAATAAAATAAAGATATTGTGTCCATCAACAACTAAAAAAATAATTAAAAAAAAAAATAAACAAAACCTCAGACTCTTCTGGGAGCGGTAAGACTACAGGCATTATCGGCCTCCATAGGTACTGAGTTAACAGATTCTTGCATAAGACTAACCAAATTGTGACCTGCTGACATTCACCAGCTCTAGAGTTGTTGTGGTCCTGATATAGGCTTTGGAGTTATGAGCAAAATCAGCGGAGGAGTGATGGCCACCTGGTAGGGGAAGCCTGCTCAGCCCACTCCCACCTTGCATCCTAGCAAGTAAGCCTTTGGGACTAAGATGCAGCCAGGATCAGCAGTGAAGAGGTCTGCAGGGCCCATATAGGTGAGGGCAGCAGTTTCCCTGGGACCCATAGATCCTCTGGGGGACACTTGTGAGGCAGAGTGAGGAGGAGCTGGAAGGCCATAGCCCCCCTTGCCCTTGGAAGTCATGAAGTCTGGTGTAGATGGATGGTGGGAAGGGGACATGAGGTGCCTTTCATAAAAAGGCAATTTGGGCCCAACCTAGGCAAACCTGAGAGCCAACTGGGAGATGAACTTTGTTGTATGGGATTTGGAATGAGAGGATAGCTTTAAAGCCTTGGGACTCAACTCCAGATGAAGCAGACCCTGGGCCCCAGACAGGGTGACTGTGCCAGACCCAGCCTGGAATACATGGGAGGGTGGCGAAGCCACATGTTTACCCAATTTCCAGAACCCGTCTGGCTTAATGCACTGGCCTGGTTATGACACCAGCTCTTTGCTTCCCCTCAGCTAACGGCCACCAGCCCACTCAGCCCCAGGTTCCTCTTTGCTGAGCTGCCTGCACTAAGGGTCTCTTGGGACTGTGCCTTCTTTGCTCTGACTTGGGAAAACTGGAGGAGGTCAACAGATTGCTGGCCCATTACAGGGGCTCAATGGGTATTTGTTAACTGAATGAGTGAATGCATGAATGAGTGGAGTGGGAGGATAAATGAGGATTAGTGGTGGACTGTGTGTGAATGAGTGTCTATGGATGAGTCCTTGGGCCCCAGAGATGGGACAGTTTGTGGGTAGGTTGTGTCAGCACAGATGCAAGTGTGGGAAGCCAGAAGCTGATGACAGTTCACCAAGGGGCCTGGAGAGGGGAACCTGAGCAAGGTTGTTTACTGGGCACACCATTGCTTGGGGACCTTTGGGAGTCTACCCTGGGAAAGATGTGTGAGTGGCCAGGTCCTGCCACCCTGCCACCACATCACCACCCATACACATACATATAAGCTGACTTGGGCCCTCCAAGGTATCCCCACCATCATCCTCAACATCTCTCTCTGCACTTGCCCTGGGACAGTCCATTTCTTATCCCAAACCTGGTCAGGATACTGTGTGTAGTGGCCAGGAGTCAACTGAAACCCCTTGGAGCTGAGCTGGGGTAGAGGTTGTGGGATAGACTACAGAGCAGATAGCAAATCTTTATCTCGGAACCCAACACCCCTCTGAGTCCTTCTCTTGCACCTTCTTTTGGCCAGCACATCAGAAGATGCCCATAGTTATGTGGTAGAAGGGATCACTTTTCTATAGCTTGCCTGCATCTTAAGAAGACTTAAGTGACAATTTGCATCTGAAAGTTCTCAGGACTAAGTTTCTGCACTGCAGCTTACTTGTCAGATTTGTAGGTACACAAAAATACCAAGAGCTGTTTTGGTCCCTTTCAAATACATACATAGTCCCAGAGCCACAGGGGTGCAGAGTCACAAACACCACCTCACACATGACTACATGCCCAACTCTCTGGTCATAAGGACAGCAACACAGATACCAACAGCCACAGGTAGCTGCAAAGCCGCATTGCTACAGGTGACACACAAGTATAGCCACAGTGTGCCCCCAGGGCTGTGATACCATCACACAAGGACAGTCACAGTGTACCATGATTGGGATATCATATATGGTATCACACACACGTGAGTGAGACATGCATGGTCACAGGATTGTACTGTTTACCCCTCAGTCCTACTATGTCACTTGTCAAGGGTTGCCTAGCACCCTAGGATGTGGCACCATGCCCTAGCCCTACCTGCACTCATGTTGAAGTCAGGGGTAGAGGTTGTGGGATAGACTACAGAGCAGGTAGCAAATCTTTATCTCAGAACCCAACACCCCTCTGAGTCTTTCTCAATGACTGTCCCTTTCTCTGTTTGCCTCCTCTGTGGTCATCCCACTCAGTGCTGTCTTGACGTCCCTGTACACCCCTGAAAACTTCTAGATTGACCAAAGTGACATTACAGTCAAGCTATGTGACCATAACAACTCCTTCTCCTTTCTGGGCCTTAGTTTCTCTATCTGCCAATGGGAACATGGACCTGTTTTTTCAGGGGTCTCTAGTGCCCATGGAGACTCTGGCATTTCTTGGACTATTTTGCACCTCAGTCTCTACTCGAACCTCTTGGTTAGAAACCTCTTGTTAATGAATGGGCCCTGGTGAGGTTTCCTTGAGAGCAAAGGAAAGCCAGGCCATCCTTAAGGCCCCAAAGGGCCCTGAGGCAGGTCTGATGCTTGGCTGTCTGCAAGGGCCAGAAGAGTGGCTGCTCAACTTGAAGGCAGGGGGCTGGCCTGAACCGATGACCTGGGATCCACAGAATCCTTCTATAAATAACACATCATTTAGGCCCAGAGGATGGTTCTTGGCCAAAAAAATCTTCTGAGAAGATGCCTTGTGACTTGGCCATGAGCTCAGGCCAAGAGGGCAATCTGAGCACCACAGATGGTCATTGTTTTGGAAAGGCCGAGTTGGTGGCCTTTCATCTTCTCCTTCTTGTTCTTGGATTCTCCCAAGCCTCCAGGCTCCCAGGGCAGCCCAGGGAGTCAATGCATGAGGAACTGTAGCCAAGACCCTCCCAAATCTTGGGGAAAGGTCAATTGGTTTGTAAATCACCCAGGTCTGATTAGGGTCATCATAGAGAGATTTGTGCATTTTTCAAAGGGCAGTTGTTGAGTGGTCATTCTGCACTAGATGCAGCATGGGAGCCTGAGAAAATAAACCAATAAACCAACACTGAATCGGCATTTTTCAATGTGGCCAGATGTTTATACAGTGTTCTAGGGTGTTCTGTGATAAAAAAAAAATGTTAAGAAAGTGTATTATATAATTTACCTGGACTGAACATAGGTTAAGTGGTTTCATTTTTGTGGATTTTGGCAGGAGCCTTTAACAGGCTGTGTGTGTGCCAGAAGCATTCAGAGTTGTGGGTTGGCGAGCTAACCAAGTGTGCCTTGTTTCCACACACAGTTGACCGTATGGCCTGTTCTCCTCAGAGCCTCTGGTAGGTTCAGAGTTTTCCAGAAGCATTTGAGGGCTAGTGATGTAACTCAGTGGCAGAGCACTTGCCTAACATTCAGAGACCTTGGCTTCCATCCCCAATACCACAAAAGGAAAAAAAAAAAAAAAAACTAAGAAATAGATGAACTTGAGCCAAACTGTTTGAGCCACACTTGCCCTCCCTGGAGGGTTCTTTATGATACAATCTCTGTGTGCTACCCACCCCCTGCCACGATTTCTGAATCAGCAGGCAACTGAGGACCTATGTTTGAACAACTTCTCAGATGCTGCTGTCCAGAGCACACTTGAGAAACCATTAATCTTATCTCAGAGTAGCCACAGTGATCTTTCTAAGACCTCAAACTGCATGGAGTTCCTCCTTTGCTCAAAGAACTCCTGTGGCTCCTTTCTAGAAGCCAAGTCCTCACAGGAGTCTGCAAGGCCCACATACCTCATTGACAGCTCCAAAATCCATTTTTCTTTCCATTAAATTCACCCAGCAAAACCCTACTTCAGGCTTTGCTATTGCTGTCCCTTCTGCCTATAATGTTTGCACCCCACATCTTGGTGGGCGATCTTTCCTTCCCATCCCCTGTCCCCCATTCTTGTCCCTCTGCTCTTCCAAGAGGCTCTTCTTGGAAACTTCTTCCAAGTTGCCCCCTCCTTCTCCCTAGCTTGCTCCCAATCTCTTTCTGCATACCTGAATCCTGTTACCTCTCTTAATCTCTGTCAACTCCAGGAGCCCAGGGCTGTGCCATGGTGTTGACAGCACCATCCGAATGCAGGGCTTGGCACCTCAGTCGGGGAGTTACTGAGGTTCTATTAGATGGGTGGAGCCTGGAGAAGCTCAGAGGGGTTCAGCAGGGCTGAAGCTCAGTCCTCTCAGTTCAACCTGGCCTGAACATTGGGGCCATCACACAGAAGGAAGCAATTATGGGCTTCCTGGTCTCACACCAGGTCCTGTGGCCTAGGAACATATGGGGAGGGAGCAAGATGTCTAGCTTGGGGTAGTGGGGATTGGCCCTGTGGGCTGTGCCACCACTCCATGAACCTTATCAATATTGACCTGCGTTCTATCTCAGAGCACTTCATGTTCCTAATGCATGCTCAGAGGTCATGGCAGTACTGATAAACTCATTTCACCCAGCTTCCCACAGTGACACTGAGGAGCTCACAGGGTATCCTATGGCAAAAACCAGAAAGTTCTGAATAGGGGAGGAACTGGGGCCAGGCCTGTCCTCTCCAACCCTCCCTTTGCTAGCCTGGCCTGGCCTGGGGGTGACCCCAGAGGGAAGCTGAGAAGGAGGTCTTTCTGATTGCCAGATGTATAAGAGTTACTGAGATGGAAGTGAGAGATTCTATGACATGTTTCTCTGTCTGTGGGAATGGCTGCCCATAATCATGACTAGGGTCCAAGGAACTATATGATTCTGTGTCTGATCCCTGGCCCCCAAGTGGCTGTGTTGGCTACACTCCACAGTCTTCCCCCATCGTGCCAAAGACGTGGAGTTGAATAGCCTTGGGTGTGGAGGGCTGTCTTTGAATCTGCACATGATGTCAGTGTTGGCCTTGCTTAAGATTCCCAAGGAACTTTCCAATGAGCAAAGCTTTGGTTTTGCTGGCCCTTCTGCCCAGGAAGCTGACATTATATTCTGAGCCTGGTTGTGCCAGGCAAGAGGCTGCAGGCTGAGGTCCCTGAGTCACCTGTCCCAGCCCTCTTGGGTGTAACTTCATGAGTGGTTCTTTGCTTCCCATGCACGTGTATCTGCCTGGGCACTCATATGTGTGTACGTGTAAATATGTAGGCACATACGTGGAAATTTGGTCAGCCTGAGCTCTCTCATCTGCTCGTATTTTTGTTGTTGGTTTTTGTTTGTTTTGGTTTTGGTATTAGGGATTGAACTCAGGGGCACTCGACCACTGAGCCACATCCCAGTCCTATTTTATATTTTATTTAGAGACAGAATTTCACTGAGTTGCTTAGCACTTCGCTTTTGCTGAGGCTGGCTTTGAGTTCATAATCCTCCTGCCTCAGCCTCCAGAGCCACTGGGATCACAGGCGTGCACCACCATACCCAACTTGCTCTTTTTGTTTACGAGGTTGGAGTGATACCACCGCAAGCTCCAGAGCTCCTAGAGCTACTCGAAGCAGGAAGGGACAACACAGGGTCATTTGAGAACGGCCCTGCTGACACCTTGCTCTTTGACTTCTAGCCTCCAAAACTGTGAGAGAATGAATTTATATTGTTTTAAGCCATATAATTTGTAGTCTTTATTATAGTAGCTGTAGGAACTAATATGCCTGGCTTCTGTTAGGTTCTCTATCTTATATGAGGCTTAGGAGCTTAAACCCTTGCCCACAGGGGCAGGTTGACATTACACATGGGACTGGAGCCCAGCATGGCATAACTCCAAGCCTGTGGGCTCAGCCTCTTCCCTACAGACAGACACCCATGGCCTGTCACCTTCTCTGTTGGTTCCATCTACCCCCTTGCCCCAAATGGCACTCCATTCTTTCCTTGTTAGTTCCTCTAGACA
This sequence comes from Marmota flaviventris, assembly GCF_047511675.1. NCBI lineage: Eukaryota > Metazoa > Chordata > Mammalia > Rodentia > Sciuridae > Marmota > Marmota flaviventris. The sequence continues at coordinate 131,693,378 of NC_092505.1, forward strand.
TCCTCATGTTCCTGGCTTCCCCCAATTCCATCTCTCTCCTTGCCTTCTCCAGCAGGATTCAGGAATACCCCTACCATCCATTAAGACCTCACAGTGACTTCAGTGCTTGATGCCACTCCCAATTATCCATTTGGGAATTCTGGTTCTCTGTGGCCTGGCACTGCCCTTTCTACATTTATGTGCTGTCACAATCTCCCTGTGGCTTGCCCTTTCTTTTACCACTCCTCACTCCCTGGCCCAAGCCTCGCACCCACCTCTCCCCTCCCCACTGCTGGACTTCAGGATACCTCCCTGAGGCACTTGGACTCCTCTTGTATTACCCCAGCCCTGTAACATTGCCTTGTCTGCTCCTTGTGCCCAATTTATTCTCATACTTTCTCCATAGCTTCCTCCACTCCTGTTTACTTGGTGGCCATTAGACCCTGACAATGAGATCTGGAAGTTCCCCTTCTCTCCCCTTAGTCCCTTGTCCTCAGCCCAGTTCCATAGTTCCTGAACCTTGCTGAGAATAGTAACTGGATGCCAACCCTACCCAAAGAGGGGTAGCCCCTGGCCAGTGTTACCCCAGCACATTGCTCTTAGCCCTAGGCTAGTCACTTGCCACCTTAGAGGTTTTACACAAACTACTCAGTTCTACACATCTTAATAACCTCTGAGTGCTCTGGCCAGTATCCTCCCCCTTTGCCCCAACAGCTTGGCCACAAACCCTGCTCAGAGAGCCATCCTCTAGATGGGGGTGGGGACTGTGCCCTTCACTGGCACACTCAACTCCCAACACCCCCTACTGCCTATAAGGCAGAGGTCAGACTCCCCTGCATGGCATCGGGGGCCTCCTTGACTACTGTTCAGGCTCCTGAGGGCCACAAGGTGGAGATAGAGTAGGCCCAGATTCTAAGCCTTGCGCCTTCTCCACAGTAGGGCCTTCCTTATCTCCCCGAATTCAAGGGACTTTGACTCCTAGCATCCATTCTAGCCCCAGGGCAGGAGATGCCACTGCCCAAAACAGGTACAGATCAATTTGGTGAAATGTAACTCAGGGCTGACATAATTTGACTGATCCTGAGCCAGCCTGGTTAGGGAGGAAGAAAGGGCAAGGCCAGAGTTTGTCCAATGTTGGGCTGACCTTTCCTTGAATTAGTAGAAGTTTACACAGAGTTCCTATGACTCTCCAGAGTCACTGGAGTCTTTTTGTTCCCGAGGCATGACAGGACACCAGTACACATAAATATGGATGCACAGTGTACCTGCTTTTCCTGGTTCCCTTCCACTTGCTATTTTTGCTTACACAAGCCTGAATTCCACTGTCACTACTGGATACCCTGTGCCTGAGTCCTTTCTTTGCCCCAGGAGCCCTAAGTTCAGGATGTAGGGCAAGCTGGAAATGCCAGGCTCCAACCATGACTGCTGAGAATGGGTGAATAAACTTGATTCCTTCACTCCTCGGGTAGAATGCCCCTGATCACCCACAGTGGTAATAATACATGTGTTACCAAGTGGTTTCTTGGTAACACACGTGTTATTACTTCTTTCTCTTCCCTATATCACTTTCCCACTTCCTCCTGGTATTTCCTAAAATAACCCCCCAAATAAATGAATTGACCCTTGAATTCTTCTCCAGGTCAGATTCTGGAGGAAACCAGTTTCTGGAGGATACACAGGCATGGGCCAATGCAATGTCTCACATAGGCACATGCACCCACATGGACACATGCAAATACACACAAGCACTCAGACACAACCATGATGCACAGAGCTGCAGGTGTACACACAGATAAAACCAAACACATACACAAACACAGAAGCTCAGCCACGGAAACACAGACATGGCCACATCTCCAGACATACATGCATGTGCAGACATACTCACAGACACATGTATGCACCGATGTACATACTCCTGAGCACACAGATGTGCTCCTGAGCATACACATGGATGCTTCTAGTCTTCCTCAGGTTCCCCCATCCTGGCAACAGAGTCCTCCTTGCCACCATGCTGAGCTTGAACACTGTGAGGACACTTACTGAACTCAACCTGTTTGGCAGCCCTTTCCCTGTCTGCCTTCCCTGGAGCAGACACCGAGTTAAGTCTAAGTCACTGACTTTCTCAGACACAGGGGCTGGTACACACCTACTGCTCTATGAGTGTATGGATTCCAGGACAGGTCTAGGGACATGGCTGCATCCCACAAACATCTGTGGAATTGAACTGCCTACTCTGGACCCCATAGGAAGCCACACCCAGAGTACAAGTATAATTGGAGATGGTGGGAAGGAATTCTGTATGCTTCTCAGGCCCAGTGATTCCAGGGATTGATTTTTCAGACAAGTCTGAGTGGACTTCTTCCACGCCAGGCCAGAGATGTGCTCAGTACCCACTGGTGACCAGCAGGGTATGGTACTTGCTCTTAGGGAGCTTATAGTCAAAGGGAGAAATGGAGGAAAACCCCACACATATAAGCAGTGAGATGGATGCAGGCCTGTAGATGCACTGGAGTAGGGTCAGAGGAGGTGTCTCTGAGGAGGTGGTGTTCAGGCCGTGGCCTGAAAGACCATAAACCTGCAAAGCAATGATCAGGGGTAAGCTGGCCAGATCATTGCAAAGATCTGGCAAAGAGAACGGGGGAACAGCCGGCACCAAGGCCCTAAGGAAGGCCTAAGTGTGGCTTATCAGAGGGACAGTAAGAAGGCCAGTGTGTTGTGATGAGGAAGAGGCAGACAAAGGAAGCTGGGATATGCTTTTCCCCTGAGTACACCCATCCAAGGAGACAGAAAATCTCCTACATATCTCGCAATCAGATAGGACCAAGCTAAACCTCCTTCCTCTCAGCTGCCCACTAGGGTCACTCTACTGCCCTCTACTGCTCAGGGCCAGTAAAGAGTAGGTTCGGGAGGACCCGCCTCACTCCCATTTCTTCCTGACTTAAAGTCTCTGGTTTCTGACACAGGACACTCTGTAAGCTCATCAGGGTCACTATAGGAAGCTTAGTATCCTTATTTTACAGATAAGAAAACTGAGACCTGAGATGGGATCTAAGAGCAAGGGAAGGACAGAGCTGGGACTCATCTAATCTGTGTGTCTGGTGAGAGTACCCTTGCTCCTTGGGGTTGTCTATTTATTTATTTAGGTAATAGGGATTGAACCCAGGGGTGCTTAACCCCTGAGCCATATCACCAGCCCGTTTTATATTTTATATAGAGAAGGGTCTTGCTAAATTGCTCAGAGCTTCACTAAATTGCTGAGGCTGCCTCTGAACTCCTAATTCTCCTACCTCAGCCTCCTGAGCTGCTGGGATTACAGGCATGTGTCACCATGCCTGGCTCAGGGCTGTCCTTTCTGAGTAAAATACTGGGCCCACCACATCATAATCATGCTGAAGGCTTCTTACAAATGCAGGTTCCTGGTCACCCCCACCACAGAATCAGACTCAGGCCTTGAAATTGGGATTTAAACCAGCTCCTCTACGGACTCAGGAAACCTTGCACCTAGACCTGCTGTGGGCCTGGGACCGGCAGACTCATCCCATTTAGTGACCTGCTGAGTGACTCTTCTATGGCTCTGCTTCTTATCAGATAGATGGTGGTAAGGAGGATGCAACACCACAAGAGCATAAATTGGGGCAACGTTCTAGGTATGAGGTCAACTTGGAGTTAACTGGCCCATTATTTAAACATCAATTTGATATTTAAAGAGAATACTAAAATGTGGAATATATGCTAAACTTTTTGATTGTTCATGATAAAATGTGAGAAAACTGCGGCAGTCTGGCTGGGCACAAAATAACTGAGCCACACACAGCCTTGTAGGTTCAAACAGCAACTCTTTATTCCCGAACTCTCACCGCACTCTACACACACTTCCAGGGAACACACTCCCTCCACCGGGCTCCGCACCCCAATTCTCCGGAACCCCGGAGAACTCAACCGGAACTCCAAAGTAGGGGGGGCCGAGGCAGCAGGATCCGCCCTAATCCCAGAGCAGGGTCACCTTTCAACCATTCCCTCTAGCAAAATGCCAGGCGTCATTCCGACTAAACTGTGGCTCTCAACAGAAAACAAAGGATTTTTTAATGTGGGATTAGCTACTTTGGTCCAGTCTTGGCCTCCATCTCTGCTGCAGGGTCAAGTCTTGAGGGCCTGAATGGCTTCCGGCTTCTTAGTCCTTCTCCCTGGATGCATTAGGATTAATGGGTTCAGTCTTGCAGACAGATGGATTCTAATCCTAGTTCTTCACTTACTAATTCTGTGCCTCAGTTTCTCCATCTGTAAAATGGGCATAATGCTGCACCGCTCCTGGGTTGTGATTAAGACTTCATGCACACTTGGTGTACACTAACTGCAGTTAATGGAAGCTGTCAGTTAGTTTACTGCTCACAGCCTGGCTTCAGGATTGTTCTCTGCATTACAATTCAAGGTTCCATGTAGGAAGGAACTTATTTGGCCTTATCGTCCCACCCCAAATGCTCTGGGGACAGCCAGCAAAGCCCTGATGGCCACAAGGAGCTGTGGCTGGTATCCTTGTGTCTTGCCCGAGATCCCTGGGGTTAAGCTAGTGTCTCCAAACTCCCCTCAGCGGGGCAGTGGGTACAGGAATAAAAAGTTGCTGTAGCCCCTTGTGTCTTCACCAGAAGACTGAAATTTAAGAGGCTCAGTGACTTGCCAAACACCACAGAGCCAGACCAGATTCTGAACTATACTAGCCAATACAGTATCCATTAGCCATACCTACATTTAAATGAATTAAGATGAAACAAAATGAAAAATTCAATTCCTTAGCTATACTAGCCACATTTCAAGTGTTGTATAATCACATGTGACCAGTGGCAACCATATTGGACAGTGCAAATAAATATTTACATTATCCCAGAGGGTTATTTTGGTCTAGAGTCATGGTTCTCCGCTTTGGCTGTCCACTGGATTCGCCTGGAAAGGTTTTTAAAAATAGCAATGTCCTGTCTCTCCCTGCAAAGGTTCTGAATAGCATCCAGGGCTGCAAACTACTGCTTTGAAGCTCCATCTGCTTATTTCCTGCAAGTCCTTAGCTTATTTATTTATTCATTCTATGAGGCCAACATCACCCTGATTCCGAAACCAGACAAAGACACCTCAAAGAAAGAAAACTACAGACCAGGAGGATTTTTGCATCTAGGTTCATTAGAGATATTGGCCTAACAAGCCAGCCTAACTCCAGACTGCACCAGTTTGCCCCTGTTCCTCACACTTCTATTCTGTATATTACAAGCCCTCTGTGAAGTGTGTAACCTACACACAAAGTGCTCTTCCTTTTCTATCTGTGCCCCACTCATGGTCCCAAGCTCATGGTCCTGAGAGCAGGACCTGATAAACCTAAACCCTGCCCTTCTCTCCAGTTGAGAACCAGTCCTGCCCATCACAGACCCCAATACAATTCATGAGAAATATTGTAATTATTTCTCTATTTATTCAGCAAATATTTATTTATTTATTCACCCTCACTTTGTGTGGGTCTTGTGCTGGGTGTTGCGACACAGTCACATCTGTCCCCTGGAGCTGACATTCACAGGTAGAAGACAACAACCAAACAAGTTCAGTGTCAGATGATGATAAGGAACTGGAGGAAAATAAAGCAGAGAAAGGGAAGGGGAGGGTTGACAGTTGAAGTACAGTGGTCAGGAAAGGCTATACCCAGAAGGTGATATTTGAACAAAGTCCTGCTGGATGTGATGGGTCAAACTGAGCAGACACTGGGCCAACAGCAGGGCAAAGTCATGAAAACAGAGCATGGCTGACACAATTCTTGTTCAAGGAATAGCAAGAAGACCAATATCACTGGAGCAGAGGGAGCTGGAGGAGAGCAGCAGGAGTAGAGACAGAGAGGTGTTGGCCAGGTCTTTGGAGCAGATAAGTATGAAATCATACCCTTCATATTCAATTACAACTCAACATCAAGCTGTGACATGAAAAATAGTTCACAGGATCTCCCTCCCCCACCATGGCGGATATATTATTGTAGTTATTGAGAACAGAGAGGCTGGGAGAGGTGTTGTCACTCCTGCTAGCTCACCAAGCCTGGAGGTGGCAGGGCTTGAACTCATCCCCAGACCTGCCCAACCTTGGTTCAAGCACTGTGCTGCCCTCCTTAGAATTTCAAACCTAGACCATCATCAGATACTAGGCAGACTGATAGCACTCATGGGGCTTTCCAGGTGCCGGCTTGGCTGGGCTAAGTTTTAGGATAGGGAGTGATCCTCGTCTTTCCCACTTCTTTCTCGGTTCCACCTTATAATGGCTTTGGCCCTTGGGCAGAGGTATAGGAAGTGATGACAGGATGAGAGACTCTTGCAGGGGACCTGTCTGTGGGCTTTGTACCAGGACAGGCACCTCCCTGCTAGCGATGGGGGGGCTGAAAATGAAGCTTCCCTTTCAACCCTCCAATGTGGTGATTTCCCTCAACATTATTTGCTACTCCAATATTGAGCTCTGCCACAGCATGGAAGGTCCAGTTAGACCTGGACTCCAATCTAATTGAGGTGGCATGGAGGCATAGGACCTGTTTAGTCAGGTTGGGTGTCCCCTGCTCTTCTTCCCTGGTGGGTTGAGATACAGAAGACAGTGGAATCTGGAAAGATCAGGAGTGAGTAAAATCTGCCAATGACTCTCATGTTGAGCAAAACTGACATTTGAAAACTATTTTACAAAGGAGCTCTTCTAAATTCAATTTTCTAAATTACAAGCTCTTGTGAACCAGGGGTGTTTCATAATTATAATTGACAAAAACAGAAACAAAAATTCAAATGAAATAAACCCCAAACCAAAAATGCAACCCAACAATAAAAGAATTTTTTTTTTTGTCCTGGGGATTGAACTCAGGGGCACTCAACCACTAAGCCACATCCCATGCCCTTTCTTGTATTTTATTGAGAGACAGGGTCTCACTGAGTTGCTTAGCATCTCGCTAAGTTGCTGAGGTTGCCTTTGAACCCATGATCCTCCTGCCTTGGCTTCCTGAGCCATTGGGATTACAGGTGCAAGCCATCATGCCCAGCCAGTAAAAGAACTTTTGAGTTTAATGGATAATTATCACCAGCCCTTTTTATTTTTTATTTTGGGATAGTCTCCCTAAGTTGTTCAGGAAGGCTCCAAACTTATAATTCTCTGTCTTAGAATCCTGAATTGTTGGGATCACTTATTTTAAGGATTGCATAGTATCTAAAATAAATTAGTCTGAGTATTTCCGATGTAAAGGAACAAATTCTGTGCTGAACCACAGTTGAGATTAAACATACGCCTGTTTCTTATGTCTGTTCTCAGACTTTCCAGGTCTAAAAGAGACAAGCTCCTCTACAAGCCAGCTCACCCAGGTGATAGTTAACTGAATGAACCTAGCTCTGGTTTGCAGATCCAGGGATATACAGTCTCGGGTCTCTAGATGCAGTAAAAAACCCGATGGCCTGACCAGACCCTAATCAATATTGGAATCTGGACAAACTGACCTACACAGGAGAGGTGATAGAAGGTTCTTGAATCTTGCAATCCAGCTGATGAGATCAACTGCAGGCTGGGAAGCCAGGTAGAGGAAAGGTCTTAACACCAGCCTGGGACTTTGGACCGCAGAAACTGAGTACGGAAGGCCTCTGGTGGCCGGGCCCCAATATTGCCTCCTCCTTCTTTCAGACAATTTGATAGCTTCTCAAGACTGAAGGGTGCTGAGGACATGCTGCGTCACACTCCCTCGTATTACCAATGGGGAAACTGGCCCACGGAGCAGAAGCGTTTTTCCTGAGGTCACACAGCGAATCAGGCGAGAACTGAGAATCGAATGTAGGTCTCTCCACTCTACGGCTGTGATTCCGAGTGACTCGTGTTCTTTTAAATGGACACTTGTCTTAAGCGCGTTCGGAGGGGCGAAGCACTTAGAATCTCCGAGAGGCGAAAAATTAGCTCTTCATAGCATCTTGGGCGGGTGCTTTAAAGCAACAGGACATACTAGCTCACGTGTCCTCCTTCCGAGGTCCTTGAGGCCGTCGCTTTGGGTGGTAAAGCCTGGCTCCGGCGCGAGGCATCCCGGGAAATGTAGTTCCACTTTTCTCCAGACGCTAAGTGTGGGCCGTGTGGAACTTCATTTCCCACAAGGCTGCGCTCCCCATCACGTGGGCCGGGCTACGGGCCGGTAGGGGCAAAACCCTGACCTGAGCTTTTTAAATTCTCAGGAGGAATGAGTGACTGCGGACACAGGCCTTTGGCAGCGCGGTTTGGGGTTACCGGCCTTGGCGAAGCGGAGTGCAGAGACCATGGTGCCAATCACACAACTCTGCTTCCGGTCGGCGGGCAAAAAGCTGTGGCTGGTCTCCTTTAATTGAGGTGGGCGGGACGCGGCGACGCGATCCGTGTTGCCATTGGCGGCAGTTGGGGGCGCGGAAACTGAACTGGCGCAACTGCCGTCGCCACGAACTCGGGCTCCTCCGGCGCCTCTGGCGCAGCGATCCTAACCATGGCCGCACCCTGCTCAGTAAGTGCCTGCCGTGCCGCCTGTGCTTTAGTGTCCCCTCTGGGATGGCAGACACGTGGCTGGCCCGAGCAGTGACTGCGAGAGGGCGGGGTGAGGCGCTGGGTTCCCGGGCGGTCCGCTCCGCCTCCTGTTACGGTTTGCAGCGGACGGGTCGGCGGTCTTTCTGAGAGCCCGCTGCGTGTCAGGCCCCGCGTCGGTTTATTCGGGTGAACAAACAAGCTCCTGTCTCCAGGGTTCGCATCTTAGGAAGGAAGTCACGAGCGCGATGAGACTCAGGTGTGGCCTGGGACCAGTGTGGGCCTTTATAGTCTGTCTCCCCATCCCGAGCAATGGGTGGCTGGTCTGGGTCTTGTGAAACATCTACCCTTTTCCGACAGGTGTACACAGCAGGCCACTGGGATGCCGGGGATAGCAGGTCTGCTGTGTGACCTGGGCCCGGACACCCCATTTGGATTCCGGGCTCTTCAAGAAGACAGAGAGGAACCCTCCAAAGTTGGTCCTTTTGAGAATTTGCTTCCAGTGGACCTGGCTTTCTGGCTAGAGGGTAGTCTGTTGCCTCCCCGCGATCCCCCACCCTGAGGCGTCTGAGAATCTGGGCAGAGGGCCCAGGCTAGGACCCAGACCTCTTGACTTCTAACCCGATGCTCACCCTGCCTCCCCATACAAACCCTTCTTGGGGAAGATGAAGCCAACATCTAGGGAACACAGAAGGAAGAGGGATTTGGGCATTTTAAAGGCACCCATGATCAGAGGTAGAGCTGTACTTGTCTCTTCCCACTGAACCCAGAGTTGGACCCTGTCTTGCACTCGTTTTTCCCGAGACAGGTAAGGGCAAGAGGCAGAATGGAGCACTTGCTATCTGTTGGAGTCCCTCTCCCTGTTTTTTGAAAAGGGCGCTCAAGCAGGTGTGCTGGGGGTGGAGCTGGGCATTGGGCCATGGAGCCTTTGTTTTGGTTACAGCTTTGTGGGGTGACATCAGCTTTGCTCTGCCCTATGGACATCCTTTCCCAAGGAGAGTCTTTGCGAAATACTTCATTGTGGTTTCGGATATTTTTAAAAAAATGTTTATTTATTTATTTTTTAGTTGTAGTTGGACATAATACCTTTATTTTATTTATTTTTATGTGGTGCTGAGAATCGAATCCAGGGCCCCACACATGCTAGGCAAGCGCTGTACCCCTGAGCCACAACTCCAGCCCCAATGGTTTCGGATATTTAATATGGAGGGATACATTTGGATGACTGGAGGGTAACACCTCAAGTGCTCAGATACATACTGCTGTTGCATGGCGAGAGTCTCTTCCTAAGTAGTGTCCTGAATGCCCCTACTGTTTCTCTGATGTTGGGTAGAGTAGAGATTGTGTTGATGCCATCAGGAGTCTGTCCAGGGCTGACCTTTGTGTTCACTAGCCAGTTCACAGGGAGATTGAGGGTACAGGATCTGATACCTGAGATGGAAAGTGCTTGAAAGGCCCATTTTTCCTCTTTGCCCTCACCATCCCCAATACTTGGGATTGAACTCAGGGCACTTTACCACCGAGCTATATCCCCAGCACTTTTTATTTTGAGACAGGGTGTCACTAAGTTGCCAAGGCTGGCATAACTTTATTGAGATACTATTCCTATACCTTAAAAATTCACTTAAAAAAAAAAAAGAGAGAGAAACCTCATACACAATAATAGTACTTCCCTTCCCCCTCTTTCGAGCTTCTGACAACCATAAACTACTTTCTGTCTCAATAGATTTGACTATTCTGGATGTTTCATATAAGTGAAATCAGATAAAATGTTCCTTAAGTTTTCAAGGCTCATCTATGTAGCATGTGTCCTTTTTATGGCTGAATAATATTGTTATATGAATATACCATATTTGGTTACCCTGTTGTTGAAAACGTGGGTTTATTCACTATTTGGATAGTATGAATAATGCTGCTGTGAACATTCACAAGCAAGTTTTTGTGTGAACATGTTTCCAGTTCTTTGAGGTATTTGCCCAGAATTGATGGGTCATTTGTTAACTCTGATGAATTGACAGACTTTTTTCCACAGTGACTATTTTGCTGCTGTTGTTGGTTCGTCTAAGATTTTTTTTTGGGTGGGTGGAATGAGTTGAGTTTCCATACAAATTTTAGGATTAGCTTGGGGCCTGAGAGTTTGATAGGAATTATCAGGGCTGATCTTTGGGTTCACTAACCAGTTCACAGTACAGGCTCTGATTCCTGAGATGGAAGGTGCTTGGAAGGCCCATTTTTCCTCTTTACCCTCTTCACCCCAATACTGGAGATTGAACCCAGGTTCACTTTATCACTGAGCACTTTTTATTTTTTAATTTGGGACAGGGTTTCACTAAGTTGCCAAGGCTGGCCTCAAAACCATCCTGTCTCGGTCCCTAACTAGTGAGGATGATAGGTATGTGCCACTGTGTCTGGCTCCTTGGGCTATTTTGGACATTTTATATAAGTGAAATCAGATAAACTGTGGCCTTTGGTGTCTGACTTCTTTCTGGTATTTTGACAAGGAATTATGTTGAATCTGTAGAATGATTTGCTATGTATTATATCTTAACAATATTGTATTCCAATTCACAACATGGGACATCTTTCCATTTTTTTTTTTTAGTTTCTTTTTAATTTTTTTCAAGATATTAGTTTTACTGTATGTGTCTTATATTTCTTTTGTTAAATTATTCCTAAATATTTTTTGTTTACCATAAGTGGAGCTGTTTCTTTTATAGATTGCTAATTGCTACTGTATGTGTGTTGATTTTGTATCCTGCTTTCTTGCTGAACTCACTTATTAGTTCTACTAGTTTGTAGTGGATTCCTTAGAATTTCCTGTATATAAGATCACACCTTGAGCTTTTTTTGTGTGTGTGTGTGTGTGTGGTGCTGGGGATTGAACCCAGGGCCTTGTGCACGCAAAGCAAGCACTCTACCAGCTGAGCTGTGTCCCCAGCCCCACACCTTGAGCTTTTTTAACCCTTCCTGCCTGTTCTAATTAGTCTTGGCTCTGGGGCAGCCTCTTCACTTATTTAATGTGACTCTTTTGCAGGAGGACCCCTCACTGGAGAGACATTTTAAGGGCCACCGAGATGCAGTTACCTGTGTGGACTTCAGCGTCAACATGAAGCAGCTGGGTAACAGAAGGCATCTTGTCCCAGGCACTAGGTTATGAGTTGAGAACCCTTGAGTTTCTACCTGGGAGGTGTGGTGTAGGGGCAGCAGAGCACAACAGTGACGTGGGTACTTTGTCTGGATCCTCTTCTTGTTTTCACTTACCAACCATCAGGGCACTGGGCTTCATGAATTCCATTTTACATGCAAAGAGCATGACACTTAGAGAGGTTAGGGCCTTTGCCGTAGTTACACAGTCTTTGAAGGTAAGACAAGAGTCTGGGCTATTCCCTGCACATTCCAGTCTCCTCTTAGTGGGCTCTAAGCTGTGAGCCCATTTCCTTCAGTCTTAGATTCTGTTGTTCACAGTATTATGATACCCCTGGGGTTTTGTTTGTTCATTTGTTTGTTTTTGGTGCTACAGGGGTGTCTTACCACTGAGCTACATCCCCAGCCTTTTAATTTTTTATTTTGAGATCAGGTCTCACTAAGTTGGCCTCAAACTTGGGATCCTCCTGCCTCAGCCTGCTGAGTTACTGGGATGACAGGCCTGTGCTGTTGTTCCTAATGGTACACCTTCTTGTTACAGAGGCCTACCAGTGAAAAGATGTTGAGCAGAGCCTGGGAACCCCCACCCCTACCACCCATTCCCTTTTGCTGTGGCTGGGTGCCTCCCTTCCTTAGTCACATGGGATTCATACAGTTTCCTGGTTGTGTCTTTCTTGTTCCCATGGAGTAGGCTCACCCCTTCTTTTTGTCAAGATCTCTTGCCAGAAGCTGTTGGCTTCATGGTTTGCTATAGGCAAAGGGAACTGAAGTCATTTTCGGGTCTGTTCTGGGGACCTCTTTTAGGTTTTCTATTGAGTTGGGTCTTCTCAATGGTTGAATGGGTTGGGCTGGCTCCTTAGTACTGGGAAGACTTGGTCTTTGTGCCTTCAGGGTGTGTCAGTAGGTAGACTAAGGGCCCCATGGAGATGAATTTTCCCAGATCCCTGGATTGTAGCTCAAGGCTGGCATATTGAAGGGCCTCTGTTGGACTGATTTCTATGTAGGACTGTACTTGGAGAGTTGCCAGGCATTAGACTCTCCAAATTTCACGTCAGCGTCACTGGCAGTATGGGCTGTCACTGTGGGGACCCTTTTCATTGCCCTGTTTGTGAATGCTGGGAATGTGGAGCTAGGCCCGATTTCCCCACTGCTTCCCCAGTATCCTAGTGAAGCCTTGTGGACCACTCAAGCCAAGAGTCATAGCATCACCCACTCTCTTCAGCCAGTGGCTCCATGGACTCGTGCCTCATGATCTGGCACATGAAGCCCCAGTCACGCGCTTACCGCTTCACGGGCCATAAGGATGCCATCACCTGTGTGAACTTCTCCCCCTCCGGACATCTGCTTGCCTCAGGATCCCGTGACAAGACTGTTCGCATCTGGGTGCCCAATGTGTGAGTTATATATCTGAGGGGTTTGACAGAGGCTGGGACCCTGAGCCAGGGCTGTCCCCACTAAGGTCTCTATTTTGGCTCTGGGTTGCTTACGGTGTGACATTTGTCCTACCACAGAGGAGGAACATCATCAGAGGCTGGGCTTTAGTTGGGCCTCTCTCCTCAGGTTTGGAGAGGGGTTCTGGGGTGCCACTAGCCATCCTCAAAAGGTCTGCTATTTGACATTGCTTGCATGTGGGTGGAGATGGGAGGGCAGTGCTCTGCTCCTGTGTTGGAGGCTCTGGAGGGACTGGGGTACTCAGGATTGGACTGATTTTGGGAGGGTTACTTGAAGGGTAGGAGAGCTTTGATGTGCTTCTTGGCCCTTATGTCACTTATAGGTTTCCTGATTTGTTTTCTATCTTCTTAGTAAAGGTGAGTCCACTATGTTTCGTGCACATTCAGCCACGGTGAGAAGTGTCCACTTCTGCAGTGATGGCCAGTCCCTTGTGACAGCCTCTGATGACAAGACAGTCAAGGTGTGGTCAACTCATCGCCAGAGATTCCTGTTTTCCCTGAACCAGCACATCAATTGGGTCCGCTGTGCCAAGTGAGCATTGTCATGTCTGGAGCTCTTGGAGGAACCCAGGGGTTGAGGAGGGATACAATGAGGCTGTTAGGTATCATCTTGTAACCTTGGGCAAGTTACTTAGCCACCCACCAATCTTCCTGTGCTTTGGTTTCTTTATTTGTAAAATGGCAATAATGCTTTGGTTTCTTTATATTTAAAATGGCATTTGTAAATGTATTTCCTACATTGTATTTGTTGAGAAGTTTCACTGAGTTGATGACACATAAATTAGTCAACTGGCCACCATGATGACGATCTGACATTGGTGCTGACATAGCACTAGCTGAGCCAGTAGGGACCACTTCTTAACAATAGCAATATCAGTAATAAGACATTGTCAGAACTACAACTGTATACATTTTGCTTGTTTCTCGGGATGGTCTCTCGGCTAGATGGTATCATTTGCATTTTGCAGATGAGACTCAGAACAGCACAGTGTCTTGTCCCAGGGTACATAGTAGGTAAGTGGAAGAGCTAGGGATTGAACCCAAGTCTCTCTGGCATAAGTCTTGCCTACTTTCTGCTGGAGTTTTCTCCTCCTCAGAGATTTTTTTTTTTTTTTTTTTTTCCCAGAGCTGCTAGAGGGGGTTTCAGGGTCCTAGGGGGATTGGCTTGGAGGCTGGCCCTCTCTTTGGTATGGGAGGCTATGCTAAGCACATGGGGAGCCAGGTGACCTGAAGGACTTTTCATGGTCCAAGAATTACAGACACAGATTTGCATATTCCTAATTATTTGATTCCTTTTGTTTTATTGTTTTTTGGTACCAGTGATAAAACCCAGGAATGCTTAATCACTGAACCACGTCTCTAGCCTGTTTTATTTTTTATTTTAACACAAGGTCTCACTAAGTTGCTGAGGCTGGCTTTGAACTTACTCTCCTCCTACTTCAGCCTCCCAAGCTGCTGGGATTACAGGCATGTGCCACTGCTCCTGGCTATTTAATTCCTTTCAACAGAGTTCTCTCCCTCTCCCCACTCTCCCTTGCTGTCTCTCTCTTTTTTTTTTCTTCTCTCTTTGCTCCAGAGAAGAGGGTTGAGGGGGCAAGGGGACACTAGGAAAACATTGTAGTCAGAGATTTGGGACTGTTGAGCTGTCTCTTCTGAGAATCCATGCAAGTTCTTGTTCCCTAGGGCAGCACTCATTCCTTTGTCCTGGGAGGTGCCTGATTGCTCTTAAGGTCTTACGGTCAAAGTCCTAAGAACAGGAGGGACCAGGCCAGCAAAGTGGCATGTCAGGCCCTTAGCAGGCCTTTGGTGGTTAGGTCCCCATGACCTCCATGCTGTTGGGTTGGCAGGTTGTGTTTTGCTGACCCAGATAACCTGGGAGCAAGATAGTTACACCTGATGTGGGGTTCCTCACCCCTTCGTGCTAATAAGCCAGGAGTCAGCACTGGGTATGTGTTGCCACATGCCATGTACCTGTTGGTCCCCCTGTCCCCCTACTACACCATGTGAGGATTGAACCTAGGGCCTCATGCATGGCAAGCACTCTACCACTGAGCTACATCCATCCCTTGGCCCTCTTTACTGGGGGGTTTTGTGCATTGTGTTACTCTATGCTTACTGTGGGATAGGTACTACTTTACTCCACCTCAAAGAGAGGTAAGCACTTACCCAGGGTCACTTGGAGTTGCAGCAAGATGTGTACCCCTAGATAGTTCCTGGGTCAGGTAGTATGCATTCAGGGAAAGGTAGCTGTGGAAAATGGTGTGTGATTCCCATGCAGTCTTTGTTAATCAGTGCTGTGACTTCTTCCCTGTCTGGCTCAGATTCTCCCCTGATGGGAGGCTCATCGTGTCTGCAAGTGATGACAAGACTGTCAAGCTGTGGGACAAGACCAGCCGGGAGTGTGTGTACTCATACTGTGAGCATGGCAGGTAAGTCCTAATGCTATCTTTTATCTGCAAGTGCTCCAGTACAGAGTGCAGACCTGGGCATGCCAGGGGTCTTCAGGGGCTGGAGCCATGGGGGTGGCAGCTACACCTCTTCTGCTTCTTGGCTGGTACCTTTTGTACAAGCTCTGTATCTTTTCCTGTGTGAACGGAAAGTATCCCACAAACAACAGGAATATTTAACCTCAAGCTATGTAATTATTTAAGCCTCCCTCTTTTCCCTTTACTTTCTAGTTCTCAAAATTGTAACATGTCTGTCTCTGAGCGGTTGAACTCACTGCCCCAAACTTCATTTTCAAGATTCCATCTATATTACCTGTGGTGATGGATTTATGAATGAAAGCCTTGTCAGATTTTTATAGCAGGTGATAACTGTTTATACTGTGCCACATCATGAAGAGGGGAAGGAGCCTGCATTCAAGTAGGGACTCAGTTGTTCCAGGTTCCTAAATGGACCCGAGCTTCTGCCCACTTTGGTTATACTGGGAACCACAAGGAAGGGCTTCTCCTGAGAGCCTGTGTATTGAAAGCCCTTGGTACGTCTCCTAGAGATACATAGCCAGCACTTCAGCTGGCAGGACTTACTTGGGAGCCAGCCCAGGCAAGGGTACTAGTTTCAGCTCTGGAACTCCAGAGCAGCCTTGCTGACTTGTGGGTTTAAAGACAACCTTTTCTGCTTGTACTTGAAAATTGATCTTGGTAAGTCCACCTTAGTTCACTGCTAGTGACTATTCTCACTTTATTCTTGCTCTCCCTTGGTCATCGGTTTAAAAAGGGGGGGAAAAAAGTATTCTGGGTTGAGGAATCAGTGTGAGCAGATGCACAGGGCTAGGAAAGCGATAATGATTTTGGTTCCATCCTGAGCCAGGCAGACCTCCTTCAGTTCCCGATGGCCCTTGTTTTCTAGCTTTGTCACCTATGTGGACTTCCACCCTAGTGGTACATGCATTGCTGCCGCTGGCATGGACAACACAGTGAAGGTATGGGATGTGCGGACTCACCGACTGTTACAGCATTATCAGTGTGAGTATTGAACAGCCCCGTGGGCCTATAAACAGCTATGGTGGGACTGTGCTGGTTCTAGATATTTGGTTTGTTGCTGTAGACATTTGGTTTGATGCTCCTGAGGACATCCCTGAGGAGGAGTCTTCGGTCTGTTGGATAACCAGGGATGAGCAGTCTGTGGTGTGCCTGTCCTGCTTGGAATGTTGACTAGGAAAAGGAACCTGGTACCATTGGGCTTCCAAAAAGCCCTTTGGTGCCCAGCTATAAGGTGGCAGAGTCTCACGCACACTGTAGCTGGGATCTTTGGCTAGAACTCCTCCCCTTTAAGGCCACTTCTGGGGCCATCCATTGCTCTTATTTCTCCCCATAATGGAGATTGTCCTGTAGGGCCATGGGACAAGACTGACCATACAGGTCAGGATTGGTGGGACCTTGGCCACCTCTGGTTTCAAGGTATCATCCTCGTGTAAAGCCATATAGAGGGTTGACTTAGCAGCCAGGCTCAGGAGTCAGGCCCAGGGCTGTGCACCCTGATTTAATGTAGCCTTTGAAAGGCAGGGCAGCAGGGGTTTGACACAGGTATGGGCTTTGAGATTCAGAGCTCTCCCTAATACTCCCATGATCACTTCTAGCTGCTCTCAGATATTTGAGGACAGCACTTTCTTAGGATAACCCTGGTGACCAGACCTCCCAAGAATGGGGAGAAGTTTCTGGCCTGGGAACAGCACAGGGTGGAGGATGACTCTTTGACCAACTTTGGCATTCCTGGTGGTGACACTGGGTATTCATTTGACTCCTTGGAGCTCATGGGACAATGATAGGGCCTCTCTCCGAGGTGGTGTTGGAGGGTTTATGAGTTGGTTCATGTCAAGAAGTAAGAGAATAGCTGGCACAAAGTGGGAATAAGGTACAGTATTAGTGATGCTGCTGCTCTCGCTGAGTCTACTTCCTGAGTTCTTTTTTTAAATCTTTTATTGATTTTTTTTTTTAAATACACAATAGCAGTGGAAAGCATTATAATTCTTATTACACATATAGGGCACAATTTTCATATCTCTGTATATAAAATATGTTGATGCCAATTTATGCCTTTATATATATATATACTTTTTTTTGCTTACAATTCTTAATACACACATATACCACAATTTTTCATATCTTTGTTTGTATATAAAGTATGTTGACACCCAATTCAAGTCTTCATACATGTTCTTTGTATAATGATGTCTATCACATTCCACCATCCTTGCTAATCCCCTGCCCCTCCCTTTCCTTCCCACCCCTCTTCCCTATCTAGAATTCATCTATTCCTCCCATACTCTCCCTCCCTATCCCACTATGAGTCAACCTCCTTATATCAGAGAAAACATTTGGCATTTGGTTTTTGGCGATTGGCTAACTTCATCTTCTAACATCTTCTCCAATGCCATCCATTTACCTGTAAATGCCATGATTTTGTTCTTTCTTAATGCTGAGTAAAATTCCACTGTGTATATATGCACATTTTTTTTTTTATCCATTCATCTACTGAAGGACATCTAGGTTGGCTCCACAGTTTAGCTATTGTGAATTGTGCTGCTATAAGCATTGATGTGGCTGTGTCCCTGTAGTATACTGTTTTTAAGTCCTTTGAGTATAGTCTGAGGCTTCCTGAGGTCTTTTAAGAGTCTGGTCTCCTGGTAATGCCAATTGTTGGTCAGGACCTGCAATAATATACATCACCACTGGATGGCAGGGCCCAGCCACATAAACCAGGTTTTTTTAAAAAAAATATGTACCCAAACATGTATATCATTTCTCTTGTTACCCATTCCTTAATCAATACAATATAAAAACTATTTACATAGTGTTTAAATTGTATTAGATATTATAAATAGTAAAAAAAAAAAAAAAACCCCAAACCAAAAAACACACACAGTCCTGGCATCTGTCATTGATGCTCTTTCAGAACCTTCTAGAACAGAACAGTAGTGGGGTCTACTATCCACTTGGAGACCACCACCACTCGGAGAGTTGTGGTCCTTTCCCTTCTTCAGGCTTAGAGGCCCTTCTTCTGCTCTGGGTCAGGCCTGAGTTAAGGGTTGGGTTGGGGTGTTGGATACATTTGTGCATCTACTGGTGAAGGTGGGCAGGTCAGAACAGGGAGGGCTTGGGCAAGGAGAGATGGGACAGGAAGTTGACAAGACAATGCAGTTTTCATGAGTGAAGCCTATTTTCCTTCTTGTAAAGGGAATGATAATAGATCCTTATGCAGTGAAGATCTGATGGGAGAATCCACATGAGGATTATAGTATAGGGCTGGGTGTGGTTTGTACCACATGAGTCCTGACGCTGGGAGGAGAGGGTCTTCAGGCCTATCCCTGATGATTCAGGAACCTAGGCCCAGTGTTCATGGAGTACAGCAGCAGGTACCCCTTAGAAAGAGCCTTGAATGCCGTCTGTGGCCTGAGTCCCAAAGATGAGTCCTGACTGGTGATAGTGGGAAAATGGGCCTGTCACTTGAGGAGCAAAGGGATAAGGGACATCTGAGAAAAAAGCAGTGTTGATAATATATGGATGGAGTATTGCTGTCTCATGGTGACTGGTGGGTGGGCTATCAGAGCTTAATGTTAAAGTGAGGTCTGACGTCAGAGTGGGGAGGGGTCAGGCCCAGGGAATGGCTTGTGGGATTTGGGATGAGAGAACAGCTGATGCCACATCCTGGGGCCCCATAATTGGAAGGCCCTGGAAGAAAAATGGCCACAAAACAGCTGTAGTGAGAGTTATGAAGTCCATCTCCCAGTATTAGAGTGCTGGAGAAATTGAAGCCAGGGGAAGAAAGAGAGTGGGGTTTCTTAGGGCGGGGGTCAGGAGGTAGAGCAGTGCAGAGCAGATGAGGGGGATGGGTGGGTCCAGGGAGAGGGCCTTGAGTTCTGGGGGAACAGGCTAGGCAGTGGACAAGAGTGAAGCTTAGTGATAATAGGGCTGGGGAAGTGGATGCACTCAGGTAAGTACCAGAACTAAGTCCTGAGTTATTTTAGTTATGCCCAAAAACCAGACAAGAACAATGTAGAGGAGGAAAAGTTCATTTTGACTCATGGTATCAGAGGTTCAGTCCATGGTTAGCCCACTCCATAGCTCTGGGGCTGGAGTGAAGCAGAGCATCATGATAGAAGGGCATGGCATAGGAAAGCAGCTCAGACATAACAGCCAGGGAGCACAGAGTGAGCTCCACTCACCAGGGACAAAATGTGAACCCCAAGGCACACCTCCAACAACCTATCTGCCTACAGTTACCATCCAGTTAATCCATATCCACGGATTAATCCATGGATTAGGACACAACTCATAATATAATCATCTCACCTCTGAAAATTCTTGCAGTGTCCCACACTAAACCTTAACATGAGTGCACCTGAGTATGTATCCTAGTGAACAGGCTCCACTGGGAACTTCCAGTCTGCTTTTGCTGCTGTCCTTTCCTCTTGAGATGGAGCTCCTTACTGAGCCTGCAACATCTTGTTTCTCTGCTGCCCTGTTGTAGATCGGAGTCTTGAAAAGACTTGGCACATCCTGTAAACACAGTAGGTTCCCCCTGAGCTCCCCTTCCAATGCTGTGTCACCTGGCAGGTGTTCACAGGAGAGCAGACTCATCCCCTAGCCTCAAGGCTCACCTTCAGGTGCTCAGTAAGCTGAATGGATCTGAGCTCATTGGGTAGGGGAATGTACCTCTCACTATTCTTGCTGATGGAGGAACCAGGACAGGTCTGCTCAGATCTAGGGTCTCCCCAAAGGGTTCTGTGGGTATAACCCACCATGTGGGAAGCTCCCACCCCCACGTGCAGTGGGGTCTCTTTGGAGGCTGATTCCACAAGAAAGGCTGTCAGCATTATGGTGGAAGATGCCTGATCTCTTTTCTGTCTCTGGTTTCTAGGAAACCCAGGGGAAAGGTTTTAAGGATGCAGTGATATCCAGTGTCTCTCTCCCCTGTTGATTCTGGATGGATATCAGGCACTTCCTAAGTGGCTTTCTGGTATGTGAGTCCAGTAGACTCTTCTGAGAGAATAGGTTAATGATATTGCAGTGTGTGTCTGGCCACCCCCCAGTCATGCTTTGTAGAGGGCACTCCCCGTCTTGGGTTGGGTTGTTGGAGTTGAAGCCTGCTTGGGGCTTTGGACTATAGATAGCTGGCACCATTTATCTCCGGCTAGCCAACTCTCCTCCCAGGCAAAGAGTTACTTGGCTCTGGCCTATCACTGTGGGGAGCATTTCTGATTTCCCAATTCAGTTAAGGAGACTAGCTGGTAGAGCCCTAAGAGTGCCAGTCCCCATGGAGGTGGGTTAGGATCCATATGCTCTGAACCCACGTTAAGACTGTTCAAACATCTGAGCAGCAGCCCCCGTCCCAGAATCCAAATGTGCTTTGTGAGTTTACAGGCATGTGCTGATCCATTATCTAGTGATATCTAGTGACAGGCCTGGGTGGCCAGCAAGGCAGGACAATGTCCCACTTTGATGATGGCCATGCAGCTAGGAGGCTATGAATCTGGGTCTCCAGCTCAGGGCCTCCAAGTCTGGAATTCTACCATCATTCCCACACTGGGTTCCTTAAACTGTGTGATGACTCTAGTGTTTTATCCAAGATCCCAAGGAGAGGTAGTTCCCTTGGCTGCCTCACAGCAGGTTTGACCTGGCCTTCTCCAGAAGCTCTAGTTGGAGCTCTGAATCCCAGGTGTTTTGGGCCACTGGTCCCTAGTATACCCCTGCACTCCCACCCTACCTGAGGCGTGGTCATGGAGGAATTTTTTTTTTTTTTTTTTTTTTTTTTTAATGTAGTGCTAAGGATCGAACCCAGGGCCTCATACATGCTCTACACCCCCAGCCCCATCATGGAGGATTTTGAAGTGGCTGCACCCTTTACTTGTTATTTTGAGACTAAAACCATTGATTGGGAGCAGTGTGCTTATCCTTCCTGATCTGGCCAACTTACCTGTCTCTTTCCTTCTATCCTGAAGTGGGCATTTACATAGTGTTTGCAAAAAAGAATGTTTTGGGTGTCCTTTGCTGCTAGTATTAAGGCACTTACAGGTATGAAACAAACACCCCTTGGAAACCCAGAGCCACTGTGTCACAGGTGATACCTATGATACATCACGAGGATCCTCATGGGCACATGGAAGTGAGCTACCCCTGTGTGACAAGATGTGGGGATGCAGCTTGACCCAAGCGTGACCTGCCCAAAAAAGGTCCCTCCTACTTTCTGGGTTCCTTGGCCAGTTGGTATCCCTTTAGGCCCATGTTTGCTGAAGTCCTCTACACATAGCAGTATGAGCAGAGTGGATTGTGGGTATCCAGGTCTCTCCTTAAGTTCCCTATTGCTTACAAGCTGTGACCAGTTCCTAATGTTTGGGTCTGGGGGCTGTGGTGATATCATTCCACACCTCCTGGGCTCCTGGTGACCTGTGTAAACTCTCTGTTGGTTTATCTCTGATCCTGAGTTGGAATTCCCTTTTTGAGGTGGAGGTTGAGGGATAATAGCAGTCTGTGTCCTCACTGATATCTACCATGGAGCCAGGAAAAAGGCCTGCAGATTTGGACTTGATGAAAAGTGGATTGTTTCTGGACAGTCACTACTCAGGGCATCATGATGGGAGGTTCACCCCTTGTGGAGCAGTTGGGCCCTTGTGTGGCATCCAGGGATGGCTCTTAAGATGAGGCCTTCTAGATTGGTCCCTCCTCTCCACCACCACTTTAGAGGCAGAGAAGTGTTAGAGTGGAGGTGGTACAGCCAGTGAATGAGGCAGGAGAGCAGGTGGAGGAGAGTGAGAGTCCTGTGTCTGGGGCATTCCCCCAATCCTGGCATGCCAGTCTGAGCCCTCTTCAGAAGTAACTGACTCCAGGTGTTTGGTGTTCTTTTTTTTTTTTAATATTTATTTTTTAGTTTTCGGCAGACACAACATCTTTGTTTGTATGTGGTGCTGAGGATCGAACCCGGGTCGCACGCATGCCAGGCGAGCACGCTACCGCTTGAGCCACATCCCCAGCCAATGTTTGGTGTTCTTGGCATTTATAGTAGAGTGGGACTTCTGTTGCCCGTCCTTGGAGGGAGGTTGTCTCCCTTGGGTGGCCTGGCCAGATGAGAGGCTATAGTGTGGTGTCCACACACTGACTCTGTTTGCCCTTGTGGTGCTGGGGAAATCTAAGGATGCTTGAGCCACCTTCCCTGCTCCACCCTCCTGCCACTGGCTGCTCCTCTGCTACCTTTGTCTTAGG
Source organism: Marmota flaviventris (assembly GCF_047511675.1). Taxonomy (NCBI): domain Eukaryota; kingdom Metazoa; phylum Chordata; class Mammalia; order Rodentia; family Sciuridae; genus Marmota; species Marmota flaviventris. Next base: position 131,716,176 of record NC_092505.1, read on the forward strand.
TGAGGGCCTAGGGTGGCCTTCATCCTAGTGTAGGCAGTGGGGTCTCTGCATTCTGTCTCTGGACTGCAGAGACCCTCAGCTCCTCTCTAGACTGCCTCCTAGAGTTCCTGGCACTTGGAGGGTGTTGTTCAGATATAAATATCATGTTACGTAAATCCTTGGCTGTCTCCCCTTAGTGTGCTTGGGAACATGTCTTCACACTCCCCAGTACATCAGCACATCAGCTGGGCTGGCATCTGAGGGGCTCCTTGTTACCCCTCTGTTGAGGGCTGTTTGATGGTGGGTATGTTACTGGTCCAGTGTGTTCTGAAGCCTCTCTCTGCTGAGATGAGGGCTTGGTTTGCAAACTTGCCTTTATGTTTGTGACAGTGCTGACTTTGCAAGATCATGATTACCTTAGCCACTAGTTCGCCTCACTAGACCATGATAGTGGGTGCAAAGTCACTGGGGGCTTTCTTGGCAGCAACTCTTAAGAGGCTGTGATGAGCAGGTCCATGCACTGGCTGTGGACTTGCTCCACCCAGAACATGCCCTCAGCTTTGAGGAAAGGCTGTGTGACCTACTGAGGCTTCTGGACACCCAGCTCATCAGCCACTTTCTGATTTCCACTTGGTGCTAGGCACTAAGCTGGTAATAGGGACTCAACTCTGCTCCTGCCTGAGGGCAGTCAGGGGACACGGAGGGCAAGAGTTTTCTATGCCCATGGAAACAAGGGGAAAAAGGGCTTCATGGCTGGGAGAACCAACAGCTGGGCCAACTGGATCTTGGAGAGTAAGGAACAAAGTGGGCTTGGGCTAGGATGGTGGGGAAGAGGGTCGTGGATGGGGTTGAGCTGCCAAGTGGGTAATGTGACAGAACTTGGAGTTATAAGGGACATGGTGCAGAGAGAAGAGAGACATCCATGCTGGCACTGAGGTCTGAGGGCTCGCTCTGTGGACTTAACCTGGTAGCATCCCTGGACTGCAGAGACCCTCAGCACATGTGGGTGCTGACGTGTAGATGGAGAAACAGACTCAGTGCAATCAAGGTGCTTGTTCACGGTCTCAGGGTGGGCCAGTAGGGAGGCTAGGATGGGAGCCCAGTACCAACTGGCTCCTGAAATTGTCTTAGCCTTGTGATTGCCTGTCCCCATACCCCCCCCCCCCCACAGAATATTGGCATTGTATTGGCATTTTGAGGGTTTAATTTTCCATTTGGTTTTCCTAAAGTAACAATATAAAACAGATTAAACACTATGTTTGTATGTTCTCTTCTGCCCTGGCTTGACTGCTGGGTGTCATGAGAGAGGGTGAAGGAATCACTTGATTCCTCTGGTTTGCCACATCCATTTCCTCTTCCTTGGTTCTCCTACTGTCCACCCTTGACTCTGGATGAGTCTTCTCCTGGCCTTTGATTGTGCCACTCTCCTGGGAGATTAATGTGGGATGATCCACAACCCTTCTGAGTAATGGCTGTCCTGGCCTATCAGACCTGTGCTGAGCCAAGGTTGGCCCTGATTGCCTGTCTCAGGCTTCAGCTTTGCTCTCTCAGCCTCCCAGCCAGAGTCTGACTGATGTCCTTCCCCCAGTACACAGTGCAGCGGTGAATGCCCTTTCTTTCCACCCATCGGGAAACTACCTGATCACAGCCTCCAGTGACTCAACCCTGAAGATCCTGGACCTGATGGAGGGCCGGCTGCTCTACACACTCCATGGGCATCAGGTGAGAGGCATCATCCTGGTACTGAGTAGCATGGAGTGGGGCAGAGGTGCAGCCTTGATGCCAGTGCAGGTCAGAGTTCAGGGTTGGTCCCTTCAGAACCTGTGCAATAAGTAAGATGTATATATGAGATAGCCACCTTTATGACCACCAGGGAAATGGTGGCCTTTCCCATAGCCACCTTTATGACCACCTTTCTGGGCTGATCGCTGGGGTTGGGCCTGGTGTAGCTGAGAAGGGAGTAAGGGAGGCAGATTGGGTGGGGTGTGGGAAGGGCATCATCTGGGCATGGTTTGCAAACTCCCCCCGGGATAGGTGGCTAAATAGAATCTGTCCCCTAATGACCTCAGATATCCCTTCGTCTAGTGGTTGAATAGAGCTCTGGAACCCATGCCCTGTGTCACCATCAGAGTTCCCAAGGATTCTGGGGTGGGCTGACATCCAGGCTTCAGAGATAGGCAATGAATGTGTGTTGCAGAGATTGAGGCACAGACCTGGGAATTTTTGAAATTCAATCAAAGGAGTAGTGCCCTTCTGTCTGACTGACTTCAAAGCATCCAGTACCCTGGACTGCCTGGGTGGTTGGTGGCCAGTGTAAGGCCCCTATGGATTGGCTATGGGAGCTGGGCTTCATGCCCCTCTCACTAGCAGCTGACTTGGGTTCAGGCCTCTCATACTCACCCTACCAGCAAGTGTGGCCTAGCTGTGCCTTGCTCAGCAGATCAGTCATCACAGTATCTCCTGCTAGCACAAAGTTATTGTGTTTAAGTGGGTAGGGAGTGTGCAGTTCAGAGATTTTTTCTTTATCTCCTCTACCTATGAGCCGGAGACAGACAGATGAGTGAGGTCCTGGGATGCTAGGCCAGTATGGGAATCCAGTATAGGCATTGAGCCAAGGGCTTTCAGCTGCTGTTTGGGGTTCATTGCCTTCTGGGTTAGGGAGCATGGGGGGGCCTTTTGGCCATGGCCGGGGGTTGGGGACATAGGCCTTTATTTTTGTCTCCTTGGGACCTGGAGGCTCCTTGCTATCCCCCAGCCTTGTGGTGACTCCTAGTCTTCCCTGTCAGAGACACATTATAGGACCAGCTGGGCCGTTCTCCCTGGGCCAGCACATCCAAGTGGAATGTGCAGCCAGCCTGGGCTTGGGTGACTGCTGGTCCTGGTGTAAGCCTGCTGGAGTCACTTCTATTACCCCTTGGGCAAGTCGTATTTAAAGTAATGTGTAAGCAGTTTAGGACATTATAGATAGGAGGGCATGTGAAAACCATGTGACTGCTGCTACTGCATTTGCTCACTATAAGCAGAACAAAAAGCATTACATAGAAACAGCACGGAAATAGGTGCATATCAGGTGATCACCCAGGACATTTTGTTTTCTTTCTTTCTTTCTTTTTTTTTTTTATGTGAGGGACCTTTAAACAGCCAATTCCCCTGTCAACCTGAGCACACTTCAATGTGGTATCTAAAATGTCATTGCTGGTGTTCAGGCACAGCATCCAGCACATAAAGATACACCTGTTGACATTGTTCTCCCTGTGAAACAGGGAACGTGAGCATCTCCTTGTCTGTGTTAAACCTGGACATGTGGTAACTAAGTTGAGGAGTTGAAGATCTGTGGGTGTGGAGTACAGGAAAATGGTTCCATGGAATCACTGGGTCATTTCTTCATCAGGACACCAAACTCACAGTGCCAGAAAGAAACTAGGTGACCTGTGTTCGTGTTGTCATTCATTTGTTTAGCATCCACTCTGGCTTACTAGGATGGTCATGAGGGAGATAAAATGGATGTCATGGGGAAGTTGACAGCTGAAGGCAGGATGAGATGAGTTGGAAGACTGAGAGAGGCAGGCTAAGTCTTCAGAGGTACTTGGAGGGTTGGGTAAAGGTGGGCAGACCCTGCCTCTGTCTCAGTGTAGTTCAGATGAAGATGGTAGTGAGGATATGAGGCTCTAATTTTTTTCTGCTCCCAATCCCCCAAACTCCCTATTTAAAACAGAAACTTAGGACTGGTGTGCCACAGGTTTTAGGGACTTTTCTTCCTGGAATAGTTGTGACACCCAGCCCCACTGTGGATGCTGCAGGTGTCAGGTGTGGGAGGTCATGGGTTGGACCTGCTCTGGGTTCCACAGGGGCTGAAGATGGGCTATCCAAAATTGCTTATCTCTGCCCTATCCCTGATCTGGCTTTACTCCTTGCTTCTTTCTAGAGAATGTTGATTCTCTGCCTACTCTCCTCCTCAAGACCTGTGGTGAGACCACCATGCACTCCCAGCTGGTGGTGGCACCTTGGTGCTGTTTTTCACAGTTGGCTCTGGTCGAAGGTCCCCAACATGGACAGACCTGACTTAATTTCCTCACCCATTCTGTAGTGTGGGGTGGCTGACTTGAGAGGGCTTTCATTTGGGGTGCTCACAAGTGATGTGGAAGCAGCATCAGGATTAAGAGTCCAGTCTCAGGGCTGATGTAGGGATGTGAGTGCATGAGCACACGTGGGAAAGGGCTGCGCATGAGAGAGCTGTGTTTACCCCAAGCAAAGCCCAGCTCACCCTCCTGGCTTTGCTCCCTGGGTGAGGGTAATTCAGAATCTGCTAATGTTGGCTTCCAAAGTGGGGATTTTACAAGTTGAACAGCCTTCATTTGGGCAGTTGGTTAAAATACAGAGCACACAACTGGACCGAATTCATAATGCTTTTGGAAATCCATGACCAGGAGTGGGGTCTGCTATGCTGAGTTCCAAGGGGGAAAATCCCTAGAGGCTGGTCAGTGCTGTCTGTTCATAATTATGAGAGTTTGTGAGATACTGGTAAGCACATTTGGCTCAGCTCCAGGAAGAAGTTCTACGTATTACCCTCTGACTGAGCCCCAGGAGTCACCCTAAATGGAGATGCATCCCAAAGGGCGTTGACCAGTGGCTGAGCTCTGACTGGGTTCTCTGCCACAGGTGTTTAATCCTCAGAATTTGCTTTGTGAAACTCATTCCCTCTTTCATCCTTCCAGGAAGATGTGCAGGTGGGCTCTTCGGTGACGAACTTTCACATTCTGTTCTAGGAGATGGTGATGTGGGGGCTGGTGGCCAAGTGCCTGATTGAACACAGCTGCTATCAGCCACTTCCTGCTTTGTGTGGCTTAGCAGCTTCAGGGCTCCCAAGTGGGACTGGCTGCCCAGGGATTCCATCCTGTAGATAAGGAGGAAGGCAGATATGAAAGCACTTTTGAGTCCAGGTGGTGAAACAGAGCTGTCTAGACTTGTAATGGGGTCTCATGTCTCTGAAAGTGGCCCAGCTGGGACAAGTACCTACCTCTGTGCAGTTTCTACCATACTCACTCGGCCTCACACACATTTTAACATTCAAGTTGTGATTTCACTCTTGTTTTTGGATCACTGGTCTGAGTGAGATATCAGCAGGCCTCATGGTCGCTTGGATCCCAGTCTTGTTACTACATACTTATTCTGGTCTAGAAAGAGGGAACCCCATGAAACTTTGGTCTGGATTTGGAGGTCCTATTAGTGTAGCCCTGGGGGATCCATGAGAGGGAGGGCCACTGAGTTTTCTAGTCAGTGGGACAGCCACTCCCTCACAGAGGCTTCCATTTTCACATCTGTGAGAAGAGGATGATGCAGGCTAGGGTGAAGCCAACATAGAGGTCAGCTTCAGGGAGCTGCTCTGGAGTGAAGCAGACCTTGACCAGAAGGAGGGCTAAGTGGGTACTAGGAAAGTGCTGTGTCCTGAGGGCAAGACTGAAGCAGGCCCCTCTGGGGAGACCATGGGGGAGGATCCCCCATAGGAGAAAGAAGGGTCAGGGCTGCAGTGCTGTTTGGTAGCACTTTCTTGACTAGACTAAGGACAGAATCACCTGGTGTGATTTTCCTTTGTCTTCTAAAGCACAGGGATCTCCAGGTTGAAGGACTTGCTAGTGCCAGATGAGATCAGGTTCATCCAGTACCCTGAGTCTCCTGGCTGGACTTCTATGCTGGCATTGAGGGTATTTCATCAGCCAGGGAGTCTGACCATGCATACAGTTTGGTGGTTCTTTGGTGCAAAATGGGACACACTTCCCATTGGCTCATTTGAAGGACTGTTCAGAAAGCCCTATTTTGGGGCCAGGGAGTTGTTTGGATCCACATTGGGCTGCTATAACAAGATGCCTGAGACTGAATAATTTAGAAAAGTCAGAAATTTATTTCTCATAGTTCTGGAGGCTAGGAGGACAAAAATTAAGGTGATGGTACTGTTGGGGGCTGTTCTCTTCTTTGACTGAGGCCAAGTACTAGAAAGCATTTTGTGAGGGAGGGCTCATACCATCTTAGTGGTAGATGATGAACAATGCCCAGTTTTCTGAGGAAACCCCTGATGTCTCCAGGAACAGCTCATACCTCCCCATTCCTCATTTTGAAAAATTATAGGTGCTCTCCCAACTTGTTCAGCCTGAGCAGCCTAAGCTCCAGGAAGCTCCAGATAGCAGAGGAAAGGGCTGCAAAGGGGCTGCATTAGCCTGGTGCGCCCCCTCCTCTTACAGCAGGGAGCACCAGTGGGAGAGGGAAGGGCTTTCCTACTGAATGTGACTGTCATTTGAAGCCTCGTGCCCCAAGTGAAACTCTCACAGCTTTGTGTGGGGGAAAGGTGCTAGAAATACGATTTATTTTTCTGTATTTTCTAAAACATAATCTTGAGCCGTACTCATTTGGTTTAAATCCCCTACAGCTATTTGGGAGAGGGTGGTGGGCGGTCCGTGGGCAGAGAGTTAAATCTGGTGTTGGTGGCTGTGCAGTTGGTGTGTGTGTCACTGCAGAGTGACTGAGCTGCACGCAGTTCCATGCGTCCAGCTGGCCCATCATGTGGGTGAGCATCCCTCACCTTAGGCCAGACCTGCACAGGGGCTACTGACAACAGCGGGCACTCAGACTCTGAGTGCAGGGTCCACAGATGTTTCCTGGGCACATGTGCAATGCCAGGCCCTAGGCTGGAGCTGGGGAAATGGCAACAAAAAGAGACTCACCCTAGAGGAGAGGAGACTGCAGTATGACAAGAATCCTGGGAGGCTGTCCCTTAGGCTGCTCCAGGCAGAAGGAATCTCTGAGAATGCCTTTAACCCTTGTTTCTTGGAGTACTCTATAGCTCTTGTTCAAATCATCTTATTTGGGGTTCTTTTTTTTTTGGCAGGGCGGGGGCTGAGGATTGAACCCAGGGCCTTGTGCATGTGAGGCAAGCACTCTACCAACTGAACTATATCACCAGCACTCCAGTCATCTCATTTTTGGAGGATTATTTCAGTTTTCAGGAGGGTCATACCTAGCTTGGATGGTTGGCCCCACTTGAGAGATGAAGGGACACAAAAAGAGAGATCAGCTCATTTATTCTACTCTAATAACCTGGAGTCAGCCTGGCCTTTTGTGCCCTGCCAGCAACTCAGAGTTGAGAGCTGGGAGCAGGTGTTTTGGGACAGGTTTGGGAAAGAGCCTGGGCAGCACCTCTTGCACAGAGGGCAGTCCTTGTTTGTTAGGTTGTGATGACCCTATTGGCCATCACACCAACATAAGAGCCTAAATCACAATAGCACTGTGGACCCCACAGCTGATTGCAGGAGCCCCTGGTGGGTGTTTGTGGAAGAGTAACTTGGTAGGTTGGGTTGCACTTTCTTTGCCTGAACATGTGGGTCAGAGGCCAGAGCACCCCATGCCAGAGGATTCTTAGTCCACCTTGGTCTCTGTATCTGTTTGATGGCCACTCTTCTTTTACCTGTGACTCAAAGGACATGTGCATATGAAAGCCAGTGAAAAATATTTTACAGCTCTTATGAGGTTGGTAGGTGAGGGTACCTGGCTAGACTTTTGCCAGCATGGCCGTTGTGGGCAAAGTGGTCCGAGTTCAGGAATGTATAGGCCTCATCGAGTCAGGTGGGAGGGTGCAGAAAGTAGAGAATCTTGCAGAGGCTCCTGGGGGGAGCTGAGTGATAGTCATACTCTGCAGTCTAATCTTCTAGTTATCATGGGCTCCTTTTTTCTTCTTTTTGCATGAAAAAGAACTGGACAGCATAGTTCCCTCGAGTCTGAAAACTGGCAAGGGAAAAGAAGTGTATAGTAAAATGATTAGTGTGGGTCCAGCCAAGCCTAAGGGTAGTAGGGTTGGGAAGAGAGTAGGGTGGACACCAGGTGTGTTCAGTGCTCATGATAAGAGTAAATAGGATCATCTCATAAAAGACTTGAGTGGTCCATCAAGGGAAGGGGCTGGCCTTGATTGACCCTGTAAAGCATTCCTACCCAAGAACCTGGTGAGGAAGTCTGACAGGGATGAGGCTTCATCAAGTGGGCCCCTGGGTGCTCAGGGCAGGCAGGAGCCACACTGAAGGTTCAGCCGAGAGCCACTGCTCAGGTTATACCAAGAAGTCCCTGTAGAAACAGAGCTGTTTAGACTTGTATGGAGTCTCATGCCTCTGAAAGGCACCTGGCCTGTGGGAAGAAAGAACTTGGCAACAACCCTGCCTGGTAACTAATTAAATGAAAGGAACCAGGCATGGTGGCACATGCCTGTAATGTCAGTGAATTAGAAGGCTGAGGCAGGAGGATCACAAGTTCAAGACCAGCCCAGGCAACTTAATGAGATCCTGTCTCAAAAAGTAAAGAGCTGGGAATATAACTCAGCCATAAAGCACTGCTAGGCTCAATCCCCAGTATCGTCTGGTACGTGGTACATGCCTGTAATCCTAGCAGCTTGGGAGACTAAGACAGGAGGATTGTGAGTTTAAAGCCAGCCTTAGCTATTTATCGTGGTCCTAAGCAACTCAATGAGTTCTAATCCCCCTACTGAGCTGTGGACCGCTGGGCTGTCCTGCTGCTGGGCACAGTCTCTAAATAAAATACAAAATAGGGCTGAGTATGTGGCTCAGTGGTTGAGTACCCCTGATTTCAATCCCTGGTACCCCAAAACAATATAACTAAAAAATAAAAAAATAGGATACCATGAAGACAGAACAGTCTTAAAGATCATTTCTTATCTGATCTCTGGCACTGATAAGCAGCCACATCCCAATCCCCCTTAGTTTAGAAACTGCACTTGCAAATAACTGGTGGCGTAAAAAGGAACTCACGATGGAAACTAAACATTTGCAAGGGAATGACAGTGAAAACATCACATACTAGAAACTTTTGAGATTTATCTAAGATGGCCGTCAGAGGCAAATTTGTAGCCTGAGTGAATTTATTTAAGATGAAGAAAGACTAAAATTCAATGAATGAAGGGCTGGGGATATAGCTCAGTTGGTAGACTGTATGCCTCGTATGCACAAGGCCCTGGGTTTAATCCCCAGCATCAAAAAAAAAAAAAAGTGAAATTCACTGAATAAAGAACTCAGTGCAGGAGGCTATGAAAAGAAGAGCATTCAGAAAGGGAAGATCTTTTCTAGCTCAGCACTTGAGGAATAGCAAGTGGTCAGTCAGGTGAGCTGGAACATTGGTTAGGGAAAGGAAAGGCCTGGCAAGATTGGCAGGGGCTAGGCTCTCCTGCCCCTTGAAGACCAAGCCCCAAAGGGCATTAGTGTTGGAGAGTCCTGTCTATGTAGTCATGTGGTGCTTAACAACAGGGGCAAAGTTCAAGAAATGCATCGTTAGGTGATTTTGTCATTGGGCATCATACCATGTACTTAATACAAACTAATAGAACTACAGCATCACTAGGTGATATAATCTGATGGGACTACTGTCATCCATTTGGACCTTTGAGTGCCTGGGGCTACTTGCGTGGGCTTTGGACAGATAAGCAGGAGCCTCCATGGGAATCTGGTCTTTACAGGATGTGGAGGCGCCTAGTGCAGGAACCTTGTGGTCCTCTTGGTAAATAAATGGACACTGCTGGGGAGGACTGTGGGCTCCAGAGGGCACACCCATCACTGACTCTGTCCCTGAGATTTTGAGACTTCGTCTCATGGGAAAGCACCTGCACGTTTTACCCGGGAGCACTCCCAGTGCCTGCCCTCTGGTTCCAGTCTCCCTACTGAGCTGTGGACCGCTGGGCTGTCCTACTGCTGGGCACAATTTCTATTGGGTCTACTGCTGTTGCTGTGTTCTGTTTCTGACATCTTGTTCTCAGCTTGGCATCTGGTGGTTGAATGATAACAGGAGAGGAAAGTGACCCACAAGTCTTCAGTTCCTTAGTTGCTCTTCCTTCTTGGAAACCTGCCATTACTCATTAAACTCTGGGCAGCCAACTGCCCATCTTTTTTTGAAATTCCATGTACTGTTTTATTCCTTTTTCTTTGTTTCCTCCTTGTTTTTACTCAAAATGAAAATCATTTTTGTTGTTTTTATTTTGTAGCAATGCCATACATTCATTAAAAAATTTAAAGTATGAAAATGGCAAACGTTTCCAAGAAGTAACCTGAATTTGCACCACCTCTCACAAGCTCCTTGCTGATTGTCCTGTTAGCTCCTTGCTGATTGTCCACTTGAAAGTGTACCCAAGTGATGCATGGCCCACCCCCACATACTCAGGCTCAGCACTGCAGCCAGCATTACACAAATGGAGTCACATGGCCCATGATGTCTTGCACCTGGTATTTCATGCTCATTGATATTAGTGGACATTGTTCACCATCAGTGAAAGTGGATCCACTTTAACCTGGCTAATGGCAACTGAGGATTCCTGGGTCTTCTGGGAATGTGCTCTGGGCTGTGTGGAGAAGGCAGGTAGCTGACAGGTGTAAGCTTTGCCTTTGTGTCCTCAGGCCTTATCCACTGATCCCCTGCCCCCATTGCCCTGCTTGGAAGGATAAATGCACAAAGTGTCCTCTGAGGATTAAGTGGGCTGATACCAGTGAAGTGCTCTGAGCCAGTGTTAGCTGGTGTTGCACTTTTCTTTGTCACCCATTATGAGCACCTCTGAGAGGAAGAGCTGTAGGTGGATTCCAGAAGCATGTGTAGGCATGCTTCCCATGTGCCTGAGCTAGGTTGGCACTCTCCTAGAGAAGCAGAAACTGACTTCCTCCATGGCCTAGGGGTGCCTTTCCAGCCCAAGCCACGTCTGGTCCTTTCTGGCATTGAGTGAAAGGTTCTTTCAAGTGTTCCTCTTGTCTACAGCTGAGGCTTCACTGCTGGAGTGCCCCTTAGTGGCAGCTGGGGCTCTTGTCACTCCCAGCGATGGTCTAGAGGAACTGAGGTTTGTGTCAGTGGCTGTGCTGCCCTCATCTAAGAGAAAACCTCTTTTATCTGGTTTTACTTGGGAAATGCCAGGTACTAGTCATAATAAAAGTTCAGTTGGGAAGAAGAGATGGTTGCAGTTGTGGTTATGTGGCCAAACAGATTCTTGTTGGCTCATCTTTCTGGAATGAATTTCAGGCATATGGGAAAGCACCTTCTTGCTCTACTAGGAGATCATGCCCTTCCTGTAAGCCTGGACCTATCTGATGACCCTCAGAGTGCTACCTGGCACATGCTGGCATTCCTCTTCAGATGGTCATGCTGATCTTCAGCATGTGGGAAGCCAGAGCAGGCACCTTTTCACCCAAGGCCCAACTCAGAGAAAATGGCATACATGTTACATGGGCATGTCACATTAGTCCACTGCCTAGGCACCTTCAGTAATTCCCCACCCCAGGCTCCTTCCTGCCAACTGGGTCCCCAACTGTGCACTATTTACTTGAATAATTGGCTCCTCTTTGGGGCCTCCACCTCTCTGGTCAGTAGCAGGCTAGTGTTGGGGAGGAGACTGGCCTGGGTCAGAGGGGTGAGTTCTGGCCCAGTTCTGCAGCCTAGTCAGTACATTTCTCAGACCTCCAGCTTCTTGTTGGGGAAGCAAGGACCAGAATGCTAGCTTGGCAGGACTGCAAGTGTAAACTGCCCTGTTTACTCATCTCTGCCCACCTGTGATCTCACGGCCTGGGCCTTTGTCCTGTGGAAGTGCTCAGAAACAGAGGTCTCATTAGTGGCCCTTGCATTGACCACACACAGTCTCCCCAGTCAAAGGATGAGGAGAACTGGGGGCTGAATGGACTCTCGGTCCTTTGTCCTGCTGATGCTTTCATTCAAGAACTGCTAGTTTTCTTCCTGTATGTTTAGACTCTACTGTGACCTTTATTCTTTATCATTTGTTTTGATAGGGACCTGCCACCACTGTTGCTTTTTCAAGAACAGGGGAGTATTTTGCTTCTGGAGGCTCTGATGAACAGGTAAGTTAAGAATGACCTGAAGAGTCTGAGCCCCCAACCGGTGCCTGGAGGCCACGTGGAGGATGGGCCAGGGTGGCTTTCAGCAACCTTCCTCTAAGACCCTTGGGGTGGGACACTGAGATTCAAAGCCCTTGCTGCTCAAGTTAGCATGGGTTAGTAGGAGTCTGAGCTATTGTTGCCGTAAAAAAGTTGAAGTTTTTTAGTTCTTTTTCTGATGATAAATAGATAAGAATCATTGTGTCCTCACCGTGGACTTGGCAACACAGTGTGTCAGGAGCTTCAGACCTCATTTAATTCTCACAATAGCCTTATGGGGCACATCCTCTCATCTCCCTATTTTTTTTTTTTTAAATATTTTTAGTTGTAGATGGACACAATACTTTTATTTATTTTTTAATGTGGTGCTGAAAATTGAACCCAGTGCCTCTTGCATGCTAGGCAAGTGCTCTACCACTGAGCCACAACCCCAGTCCCTCATCTCCCTATTCTTTAGATGAAGAAACTGTCCCAGCAGATGAAAGAGGTGGGACAGGCACTGGTTCTGCCTGATTTCAGAACTGTGCCCTGCCCTGGGAACCTCTCCTCCAGCATCTGCTGCCCTTTGCTCTCCAGCCCACTTGTGCTGTATTTAAGGGGGTCAGTATTTCAATATCCGTGGCTACAGAGAAAGCACATTGTGAGGAAGTCCTATCTCGCCTCATCATCCTTTGCACAGAGGCTTTCTCCTGTCAGCCTTGGTGCTTCCTATCCAGACTGCTATACACCAATGAGCCTGGCACTGGGAGGCCAGGAGCACTGAGGAGTCCACCCCTCGCAGACTCTCACCAGAGTGCCTGCGCAGTGCCTCTTGTCCAGAAAACCGCATTCTCTTGAGGTAGTGAGGAAAGGGTGGCTACTGTGAGCCATCATTGACCTGGTAGATTGCCAAGAACATTCATGCCACGGGTCCTGGGCCTCACAGCTTTGGCTGCTTAGCCAGGACATGTCCTGTCAGTCCTGCATGAGCCCCAGCCCCAGCCAAATGTACTGATTTTGGTTGGGTGTTTGCCAGTAAGGTAGAGGGTAACTGGGGTCTCTTTGGTCACAGCTTAGATAATAGATAACAGGTGTTCACCCTGCCCTAGCCCTACATTAGCAGCCACGAGAGGAAGAAAGCAAAGAGGAGCCTGAGGCTTCCCTGAGCATGGATGCCTGGCTCATTGCTTAGAAAACACAGGAACTGGTACAGTAGACTCTCATGGTAAAATGAATTCACATAGCATAAGAGGGTGCCTGGTGGAAAGTAAGCCTTCCACCTGTTCTATCCCATCCTCAGGCAGTCACAGCCATCAGCTCCTTGGCTGCCTTTTAAAATCTGCTTTATGAGCTTTTTTGGAGTTGAATCTGGCATTATTTCTTTGCACACGTACTAGCCACTGTGCTCCCAGTAATTTATTCAGCAGTTAGTTATGCACAATTATACAAGAACCCCATACACAAGAGCATATCTATGTCAGTATTCTGTCTGTAAAATGTGAATGAAAGACCACAGGTGCCTATCTCCCTGGGAGCAGTGACAAGTGGAGCTCCTTAGGGAATAGTAAGGAGCCTCCAGGAGAAACAGGCTCATAGCTATCTCAACAGGGATGGTATCCAGGGTGTGTCGAGCACTCATCTTGTGCACATATGGTAGTTTTTCTGTGGCCTCTGTTGATTGCTGACATGCTCCACAATTCCTCCACTTCCAGCCTTCCTGGAAGTGACCCCAGAAACATCTAACTACATAAGGCCAAAAGCCTCCAGCAGGGAGCGCTCTTGCTCCCCAGCAGAGCAGCTCCCTCGGCTTTTATGAAGGAGGCTCAACGTGATCCTGTTTATAAGAAGATAGATACTCAGAGTAGGGCACTTATTTTGTGGCCAAACTTAGTCTTAGAATAATGGGTGTCACTCTCTGGTTACCATGAGGCACTGACTGATTCCCTTACCTAGGGCCTCACAATAAGGGGTGGACCCAGGACCTTCACCCCAGTGGTTGGGCCTGGAATCCACATGTTCATCACTTCCCACAGTGTAACAGGCCAAGCTGCCACCAGCAGGAGCTTTCATTTTAGTGGGAAAATGTATGATGAACAAGGAAAAGGGACAAATGGATTAAATGTCTACTGACTCTGATGCTGAGATCTCTGTGACCTCCTTAGGCAGAAAGACCCAGCCAGTGCCACGGCCTGGTAGTCCTGCACAGTGGCACATCCATATTAGTGGCACATCCAGGTTCTCTTGAGGCCTGTTCCAAAAGCCTACTCCTCAGGAAGATGGGGCAAGTCCCAGAATTAAATTGGGGTGTCTGGTGGGAACCACCATGGGTCAGAACTTTAGAGATGGCCTCTGTGCCCATTTTTTCAATGAAGGAGGCAGGAAAGGTGATTTTTTTTTCTTCTCATTCTCTGTGCCTATTGGTCTTGGCAGGTGATGGTTTGGAAGAGTAACTTTGATAATGTTGATTATGGAGAAGTCATAAAAGTACAGCGGCCCCCAGCCACCTTGGCTACCTCCACTGGGAATCTGGTAAGTAGGTTGGCAGGCAAATCTGAGCCTTGTGACTCTGGGTAGGGTCAGCATTGGCTCAGAGATGGTGGGGACTGGGTGCTTAGGTTGACCATGGGAAAGGGGCCCTAGTAAGATCCGGTCATCTACAAAATAATTCTCTGGCATTTGTGATGCTTTGATTCCAGTCTAGAGTGAACTTGTGAAATATAAAAGGGGAGAACAGCTCAGGTGCCCTGGCTCCTGGCCCATTTGGTGGGGGAGTGTTTCCATGGCACATGCGTCTGCTGGATTGAGGCCCAAGGAAACAAAGGCTCTGTCCCATGCCAAGCCTGGGCCACAGGACCCAGGTGTGAGGTTCCTAGAGGGTTCAGGGCCCAAAACCACCACAGCTGGGACAAAATGGGAAAGGCCCCCAGTTCTTTTGGTCTCACTTCCTTCTTTTTAAAAACCATGGAGAGGAAGTTCCATGAACCATTTTTAGTATCTTTCTTGATGAAAGGACATTCAGTGTACCTAGATTAAAATAGCTAGTATTTTTTGACACATATCTGGGGGGAAATGAAAGCTGATATAGTCTCATTAAATAAGGTCATATTCATCTTTGACTGAAATGTTAAAGCTGTGGTTGCAGAATCCCAAGGGTTTTAAGCTCCTATGGCCACAGGCTGGACCCCACTGGACCTTAGAGACAGAGTGGCCTCCTGCCACAGGCAGAAACTGGCCCAAACGGCAGGAAGTGGCTCACCCAAAGTCCCTGGAAAGTCAGGGCCTAGGGTCCAGAATAGAACCAGGAAGCCTCCTGAGTCTATCCTAGGGCTTTGCAATTCCAGCAGTTGGATCCCCTCCCCAACCCTTGACACCCCCACTCCCTAGTCTGTGTGCTAGGGCTGCCACTAGGAGTAGGCCTTGTCAGTTTTACAGTTTTCTTTCAAGGATTGTCCTCCAGGCTGGTCACTGGAGCTGGGAGGTTTGTTCTTCCTTGGTGCTTCCTAATAAGTGTTTAGTCCTCAGCTTTTTGGGTTTGTTGGGGATGACTGAGTTGCATGATCTTCTGCTTGCTGTCAGTTTATTTTCCATTTGGAAAGTTGTTTGCATTTGCAGGGTTGGGGTCCTCTGGTGCCTCTCCTGTGATTCCTTGTTCATTGGGCACTTAATGAGCCAGGTACAGCCAAGGCCTCTTGCATGTGCTGCCCTATTCACTTCTTATCTCATCAGAATGAGTGGGTAAAGTTACTGCTCCAGTTCACAGGTGAGACACCTTGGGCTTAGTCATGCTAGCTCCTCTGAACAAGTTTAACCAAGCTAGAAACTGCAGGTAGTAGAGAACTGCCTGACAGGTTTTCCTCATTCTAGGAGGGCACTGCTATCTGCCTCTTGGGAGTGGTTAATATCTACAAACTAGGGGAGATCCCATATTTTTCTTATTGTTATTAGGAAAATATGTTGGATGAGCTATCTTGTTCTTCAATCCTAGCTTAGAAATGGAGTATGGACACATTTGCTTCCCAAAGCCTCAAATCTGGGACAAAGTCATGTGGGTTGGGAGAAGCCAGCATGACAGGATGAGGCATGGGTGGGTGAATAGCTCAGCAGGGCTCAAGGCAACTGATTGTTCCCAGACTACCTTCAGGTACACATGTGAGCTGTTTTTACAACTCTGCCCACTGGGCATACCTCCACAGGGGAGGTAAATAGGGGACAGGATATGGGATCTGGAGTCAGAGAACTCGGTTTGAACTCCAGCTTTGTGACCCCAGCAAAGTACCTACTCTTCCCAAGTCTCCATTTCTTCAGTCCTGAACACCCCCACAAGCAGGCTCTGAGGACCCCATGGATAATGAAGATGAGCTTTTGCTACCCCCTGAAGTGATCCTTAATCCTATAATCATTCTTGGTTGAGATCAGGGCTCTTTGCTTGCTTATCATTAGCCACCTTTGAGATTCTGAACGAATGTGTGGGCTTTTCTCTGTTCATAAGCCCTCGTCAAACATACCACATGAGGCTTCTCTAACAAGGAAGACCAGAACTTGGGTGTTTGTTTTGTTGTGATTTTATACACATGCGTACGTACGAACATATATATATAACATAAAATTGACCATATTAACAACTTTAAGTGTACAGCTCAATTTCATTAAGTATATTCACATCATTGTGCAACCATCACATTCATCTCCAGAAGTTGTTCAGTGGTTAGGTTTTTCCCAAGATAGGAAGGGAAGCTGAGGAGTGTGTTCCTGCCCTTTTTGCTGAAGCCTTGCCTGTCACTGAGATTCCCTGGCTGGCCAGGCTATCTCAGCCCCTCAGGGAATCCCAGGAGCACTACCATACCCCATAAACTATGAGTCCAGTAGTCCCCTGCCCCCCCAGTTCTGTCCCCTTTCCATTCTTCCAATAACCCAGGGTTGTTCCACTTCAGCACTGTTCATATTTGGGGCCAGATAATTCTTTGCTGTGGAGGCTGGCCACTTAGGATGTTAAATAGCATCCTTGGCGTTTACCCTCTAGATACCAGTAGCATCCCACTCCAACATTCATGATGACCAAAAATTGTCAGATGTCCCCAACTGAGTATCACTCACTGCAATACTTCGTGCCTCAGAAGTGAGCCCAGAATGGAAGCTGACCTAGCAGTGAGAGTGGTAATAAGGTAGGATTGTCTTGGGGTGCCAGTGGGTGGGGGGGATGAGAAGAGCAAGGAGAGGAGAGAGGAGTACTCTGCAGGGGGAAATGAGGAAGGGCATTCTTGCAGCCCTGTTGAGGACTCTGCTCAGTTGGGCCGAATCTGGGCTCCTGCCAGCAGCTGTGGCCAAGATTTCTTAGCCTGTATTTCTAACAGAAGCCCATTTTATAGGAATGTTGTACCCTTAAAATTGGAGCATGTTCTCTCCCTTCCTACCTCAAGGCTTCCCTGGCTCAGAGATGGTATCTGATGAGAGGTTTGGTGGCTGATGAGCATGACTTGACTTCTCAGAGCCCTGAGCTCTGCATCCAGTTAGGAGCTCAGGAGTCTGATGACCCTTAGCCAGCTTCAGCTCTGTATAGACAGTGGGCCCTGGCACTGAAGTGCTCCTGAGGATTTGGGGGTTCTAGGAAGTCTGTGGTACCAGCTGTGGGTTGTTGAATTCCTGACCATTGCCAGAGAGGCAGACCCCTCTTGCATCCTCTGCTTTGTACAACCGTAGAGCTGACTAAGCCCTGTGAGTCTCTGACACTTTTTGCACCCTGGAAAACCCCCTGCCCACGACCCTGACTGGTGTGTTTCAGCTCTCAGATCCTGGAATGAAGGCTGTCCTTGAGCCCACTCTGAACAGAGCTCTGTTCACTGCAGAGCTATTTTCAACCTCTGGTTGAAATTCACAGCTTATTTTTAGGCACATTTCATGTTGAAAAGCAAAAGCCATTTCCCAGCCATTCAGAATGAAAATAATGGGTTCCATTTTCCCTCTATTCTTGGCTGAGTTGTGCATGAGGAGAGATTTCAAGGCTGTGGCTAGGGAACTTTCTCTGCTTGGAAGGTTTCAGATGAAGGATTCTAGGCCATGCTGTGGGCTGAGTGGGCAGGAAGCTCCTTGTTATGCCCTGTGACATGGTATAAGGCTACAGGAAGGTTGGAAGGGCCACCTGTGGTAGATGAGTGCCTTCCTGTGGTATTTGGGTCTGGGGAAGGGGCAGAGACCCTAGGGGGCTGTCTGCTGCCAGTGCTTGTGCTGATATTTTCATGGGTCAATTCTTAGCCCTGCTCTCTGCCCTAACCCTGACCTTCTCTCTCTGCTTATCCACCCTCCTGCTGTCTGTACTTGAGGCAAGTCTCTGAGGGAGAAGGACCCTGTGTCTTGTCTGACCCTGACTTCAGCATCTGCCACACCCCTAAACCTCAGCCTCCGTGGCATAGGTTTTTGCCCCAGCCACAGAAGCACTTTTAAACCACTTTTAAATAGCAAAGATGCATTTATTTGGATTAACTCTTATTTTTGCCTCCCCTTGAAATATCTGAGACTCATTATGCAATTGAGAAGGAAGGTGGAGTTGGGTGGGGTGGGGTGGGAGGGGAAGAACACAGAGTTCTAGGTAATTCAATGAAATTCAAAACAAAACAAAACCACTTCCTGAGTTCTCCCGGTTGGCTGCTCTCCTGTTTAGACATTAACCTTGAGCTCTGGGGCAGAGGGCTTTTCTCTGCTCACCTCTCAAGATCCCACCTGTGGTTGAGAGCTTGGGTTCTGGCTTCCGACCTACCTGTGATTGAATCCTGCCCTTGCCTCGTTTGGGCTGTGACCTGAGGTGAATGGTTGCATCTCCCTGAGACTCCGTTTCCTGTTCTATCATATGGGGAGATGCTAGGCCCTCCCTCCTTCATGAGATTTTGTGGGTGGTATGCCAAGCAGCACTTGGCACTGTGCCTAGCACACAGCAAGTGCTCACCAGGCTGTAGCTATTTTTAAAATGTTTCTCTTGCCTCTTCTGTCCCAGTGAGAGCCAGCCAGGGTGATTGTGTGTTCAAAACCTGCTAAAGTATGGGACAGTGGGCAGGGGTGAGGCGGTGCTGACGGCAGTCATTTTCCATGCTGACTCCCCTTTGCAGGTCACCCTTGTGACAGTCAGGTAGGTTTTTAGACCTTGCAGGCATTAGTTTTGTTTTCTAATGACAAAAGCAAATCCTCTGTGCTCCCAAACAAGACAGCAATACTCTGAGTGGAAACAGACCTGTTTTCTTCCCCACTGCTTCCTCTTTCCTGACTCCTTGGGGCAAGATGCCTTGGAACTCTGGAGCCTCAGTGTTAGAATGGTCCCCTGAAAGAAGGGTGGCTCAGCCAAGAATATCTGACCTGAACCTGGGGCCATCTCTCTTGAGAATGCCGTATTTCCTTTTCCTTTTACCTCCGGTTTTAAGAGCAAAACCCCAGTCACCTTCCATACCCACATCTTAGCTCCCATGTTTCTTTTGGGGGGCAGTGCCATGGGGGTAGGTTTCACTTATTGGCCCTAGAGCCCTAGTCCCTGGCTCAGAGATTGTCAGTATTAGAGCTTTCCCTATGCTGAGAATCTGGGAGTCTTGGGTGCCTGTGGTGGTCCCTTGAGACCTGGGTTCTTGGATCATACCTATAATTCCAGTGACTCGGAGGCTGAGGCAGGAGGATTGCAAGTTCACAAGCCTCAGCAATTTAGCAAGGCCCTAAGCAACTTAGTAAGATCCTGTCTTAGAATTTAAAAAAGGTTGAGGATGTAGTTCAGTGGTAAAGTAAAGTGCCCCTGGGTTCAGTCCCCAGTATCAGGAGGGGAAAAAAAGAAAAAAAGACCTGGGTTCTCACCCTGGACACCTTGCACCTCGCCTGAGGAATCAAAGATTAGTAGGCAGGGAGAGAAGGGACTCACTTCCACCTGCCTCATGGAGTTTGTCTTAGTCTGTTCAGACTGCTATAACAAAATGTCATAGACTAGGTAGCTTATAAATAATAGAAATTTCTCTCCCTTCTGGAGGCTGGGAGGTCCAAGGAAGGCACCAAGAGATTTGGTGTCTGGTAAGGACCTGTTTTCTGTTGCAGAGATGGCTCCTTCTCTGTGTGTCCTCACATGGAAGAAAGGACTAGATAGATCTCGGGTCTTTTTTTATAAGGGTACTCATCTCTGTTAGGAGGGCTTTTTTCCTTATAATCTAATTACCTTCCAAAGGCTCACCTCTTAATACCATCGCCTTGGGGATTAGGATTTCAACATATTAATTTTGTGGGTGACACAGATATTCAGATTATGGCAGATTTGCTTTCTCTTCTGGCAACATGAAAGACTTAGGTCTCTTTTTAAGAACACAAATTTCTGGGTTGGCATTTATTTTCAGTAGTAGAGAAAAGTGTGGATTCAAGGGTATGCTTAGCAGGAGGGGTGTTGTGGGTGTTTGGAGCATGAGTGAACCTCATATTTTTGTGTCTTAGAAAGTAACCTCTTCCTTCTCTCTTGACCCCAATTCTGGCTCCTAATTTTTTAAAGGGAACTCTTGGCTTTCTGCCTGCTCTCAATGAGTCAGAAGATACCTAGGCTATTAGTTATACAACTTGGAAACTGGTTGGTTTCACGGGACCTAAACCCCTAACACATAGAGCTGCCCCAGCTTCTGAGTACAGGATATCTTTGAGGGCCAAGATATACCTCTTAATGAGGCTCACACCCTCTGGCTGAATAGCTGGCTTTGTCCATAGTTTCCCTCATCTGTGTGATTGAGAGTGTGGTAAGAATAGGAGAAAGCAGACCCTTTCCTGAGGGGTGCCATTCAACCTGCTTTGGCTATTGTGGGCCCTTGCAGGGTCCAGGTATTGTGGGCTGAGTTGGTGATAATAAGGCCTTTGTTTTCATGTTTCCTGGGACTTATCAAGGTGGCACATCTCTTGTGTGGCTCCTGGGGGAATATTCATTCCTGCCCCCTGAGCCATGCAGAGGAAGGATGTGTGGGCTCAGAGTCTCCTGCTGGTGAGTGACCTGGGTTCCAAACAAGCACAGGCCCCTGGATTCAGTGCAGCAAAACTAAGAGACCTTTGACTGAAAAAGAGCAAGAGCAAAAGGAACACAATATCCTCTCAGTGAGCAAAAGGAACACGATATCCTCAGCCTTTGGTCACATCCCCAAGCCTTCCTCAGAGTGTGTGTTGTATGAGTATGCAAGCTTACCAGGAGACTCCTGCGTTGCTGCCTCAGGAGCCCTTGGTGTCTACATTCCCGCCGCTCTTGGTCAAGTTTGACACTCTGGTGCCCATCCTTATCATTCCCCCTGTAGACCCTGTGATGTCTATTATGTGGGGCATCTCCACATTATGTGGGATGTCCTTGGGCTGGGCACAGTGCAGGCAACGTCAGGTACCTTCCTGGGAAGAGAATAAGAATCTTACAAGGATGGCTGCTCTGGAAAGGATTCTCAGGCAGCCTCACCAGGAATGTGGAAGAGACTGGAATCTTGTGGTCCTGAAAACCACCTTAAGAACTTGGTTGACATTAAAAGCTGCACTATTTGTGTAGTATGCTGCTTCTGGTATGTTGGTCTGAGCAGAGGTTAGACCAGCCCAATGTAACCTCAGACAGGTTGTCTTGATTCTCTGCGCCTGATTTCTCCCCGACAGCTTGTATCACACCCTCTGGGCATTTTCCATTTCACGGGCTCACTCTAATTGATCATACTGCAGAGGGGTAGGCATTGGAGCCTTTGCTGACTTTAGGTGATGAGGCCCTCAGGTTAAGATGTCTCATTTCACACCTTTACCTGATGGAAGTCATGGAGAGTTCTCTGTGGTCCTTAGTTTCAGTGAGTAGAGAGGATACTAAAAATACAGAAGATTGAATATTTGTTACTCGACTGCCATTTTTTAGAAAGTTTCCTACTTGAAACAGAGCATCCTTGGACAGTGGCTGGTGGGTGTCACAGCTGTGCACTATCCAGGAGCACCAAAGATTCCAGTGCTCCTGTCAGAGGAACCTCCTAGGCCCAGGACAAAATTCTAGCTCCTTTTCCTTCCAGAGACCACAGGTGACTTTATTGCCAGGCACATGTTAAATAATTATTCTGTTTCCTGCAAGGAAGGGTAGCATTTGACAATTATGAGCATGACTTTGCAGGAATTCCATCAGGAGATGTTAGCTGAGTTTCCCAGGCTGTGTTGATAGAGAGACAGGCCCTTTAACATTTGACATTTGTCTTTGTAAGCCTCTCACGGTGGTTCCCGGACCTCATTGTGCATCAGAATCATCGTGAGGGCTTGTTAAAATATAGCTGGTAAAGTGTGGTTGATTGTGACTATGGCATCCTGGGCAGGCCCAGATGGAGGGAAGAAGAAAACTTTTCATCTTGGAAGTTTCTATGTCTAGTTGGGGCTATGACTTGGGAGAGGCAATTGAGAATCAATTATTCCCCTCAATTCATTCTAATGAAAAAGGGGTGTAGAGGAAAAGGGATGTGGCCTTGGTTCTAATCTCAGTATTGTTAAAAGAAATCTGAGAGGGTGATGTAGCTCTGAGGTAGAGTGCTAGGAAGGAAGGAAGGAAAAGGGTTGGATGGATGAATCCCAGTGTTGTCTTGTGAGCCCTTTAAATGCCAGCAGAAGAAATCAGTAAGAAGGAAGATGAGACTTGCTGTGGGCCTTTGCCAGGCCTGGCTTCCTGTCCCAGCTCTTGACCTTCCTGTTATTTATGCTGCCATTAATCCAGTCACTTGTTCTTGAACTCACATTCTCTGCCCCCCTGCCTCCTGCATTGTCTTCAGTGTCTCTTTTTGCTTTCTTGGTGTACTTGCCTCCCACCTCTCACCTGTACATGTGGGTGCCTCAGCCAGCTTCTATCCTGTAGAATGCCTGCTGGCTTTAGGGAAGCTGATGGGTGTGAATATCTGACATCTGAGCCGGAGGTGGCCTGAGTGTTTGTGATGCAACATTGAAACCCCTAGGTGAAGGTCTTGTTTGCTGAGCTTTTGGGGGAAGTATCTCCAGGTAGCAAGAAAAGGGACAAGCCCTGTAACAGCAATGACAGTAGAAGTGACAAAGATGGGACGGAAGCCAGAATTTCCTTCTCCAAGTTGCCCCCTTTGAGGGGCTGATAGTAATTTCCTGTAAAACTAAAAAATTCCCATCTATTCCACAAGCAAATAGGTCCCCCTTCAGAGGAGAGTAGCCTGATGCCAAGAAGGGAAGTTCTCTTTTATGACATAAAGCAACAGCAAGTGGGCATGGAATATTAAAATAGTCACCATGTTATGAAGATGGAAGATCCTGACTCCAAAATTTATATTTATTTATTTTTATGTGGTGCTGAAGATTGAACCCAGGGCCTTGCCATGTGCTAGGTGAGTGCTCTACCGCTGAGCCACAACCCCAACCCCATCCAAAATTTAGATGCAGCATAGAGGCTCTTGGTCCAGCTCTGCATGTATCAGGATGTACCTGGTGCATAAATCTGGCCCACATCCTCTCTGAGAGCTCCATTATTTCTTTCAAGAGTCCCAGAACATTCTGGGGTCTTCCTTTCTCCCTGGCAGTCAAAGCCGGGGTTCAGGGTTGTTGGCAATTCCACATTGTGTGTGGGGAAATGAGTCTGAATCACAGGACAGAAGACACTGCAGCCTTAACATTGTGATGCTTTATTATAAGGCACACATGGCCCTGGAGCACCTATCATTTCAGCCACTGGGGCCACTACTGTGACATTGCCATTTTGCTGATGGTGATGACAAACCATCTACAGCCCCATCAGACCACGCTGACAAGTCACCTGACCACATGAGAGCCAAAGAGGCCATAAGAAGAATCTTGTGCCAACTGTGATTTACAGAGCAGAGAAGGTAGACAGGAACTGAGGCTTCAGACATTTGAGGATCTTTCTTTTTTCTTTAATTTTGGTTCCATTTTATTTTATTGTCAAACCCAGAAACTTGAAAGTGGAAGAAATAAGCCCCGTGTAGCAATAACCCCTGTCGCTGGAGTCTGAGTGTATTTCTTTGAGCCACTGCCCCCATCCCAGCATAATTGCACTCATCTCTTCAGTCCCTCTCCACATGGCACCTCATCCATGCAGCTTTCCCTGGGAGGCCAGCAGGTTGTAAATTGTTCCTGCTCTGCTTTCCCAGAGCAGTCTTCTTCCTGGAGCAGCCCCCTCTCCCGCTGTCAGTTACTTGCAGGCCTTACTAGTCTTCCTGGAGTTCTGGGACCTTATTCTCCCCATGGTCCCAGCACGTGCCTGATACGTAGAATGCTCAGGAAATCAGTTAAGAGGACACATGCTTGAGGTCTGTGGGCAGCGTGGGTTGAATGTGCAAGGCTAGAGGCAGGCTGTGACTCTTTCCTTTTAGTATTTTTGATGATCCCAGACTAAATGAAGGAAGCCACTTTCTGACCTCATTTGTCAGTTTGGTGGCAGATGGTGTGGGGTGATATGGGCAGTGTGTCCAGGCCACAAAGAGTGGTAGGATCTACATGTCTACATGTAGATCTACATGGACTAGAAATTCAGAACTTCTTTTCACTTTAAGTGAGAGGAAAAAAAAAAAAAAAAAAAACCTTTGTGGTTTATATTTTCCAGATTGGATAGCAGAGTTGCCCATGTGGTGTAAGGGTGTTGAATAATGTTCATGTTTATGTTCTTATTGGTTACCATGGAAAAAATCAGAATAGATGGTTTCCATGGAGATTATCTTACAATTAGTTTCTTTGAAGGTCCAGACATTGCTAGAGTTCACTTAATACTGTCAGTGCCATCAGGGGCTCTGTGGCAATGCCAGAGGCTGGTCGGAATATTCCGTGGACTTAGACAAAGTCATCTGCCTCTCATGCTTGCAAATCCCAGGATACCCGAGAGGTAGTGATCCTGTGGCTTAGCTTCCTGTTGGGGTCTCCCTGGCCTGGCCTTAGCTCTATAGCTTGTTCCAGTCACTAGGAAACATTTTTTTATTAAACAAAACACCTTTGTATTATGGAAAATTTCAAGCTAGCACAAAAAGTGGAGAGGATAACATAACAACCCTCATGTATTCCTTCAACATTTTGCCAATCTTATTTCATCTCTCTCTTCCCCACATTTTTAGAAGAGTTAAAAGTATTTTTTAAATTTTAGACTTATCATTTTACCCTAAATAAGGATTTTTCTTGGTTATATAACTGTAATGCTCTTATCACACCCAACAAAATTAACAATTCCTTCACATGAAATCCTAGTACATATGCACATTTTTATGTATTGTGTCAAGAATGTTGTTTTGTGCTTTTTGTTCAAATAAGGGTATGGGAATCAGAATACCCAAGTAGGGGATTCTTATCATCTCCCTGTCTTCCTGCCCATGGTGTGTGGACAAATTAAGAGTCTTTGACCAGCATCTTTAGTTGGGGGGACAGGAAGAACTTTTGAGCTCACCTCAATCTCCCTGTCCTCAGAGTTCTGTGCCAAAAACTGCTTATTCCTTCCTAGAGATAGGTCGCAGCAGGTGGGCCAGCTGCTGCTAGCCATTTTGGGGCAGGCATCCACTGGGGGGCGCTGGCCCTCTTTGAAGCCTGAAGAGGAGGGAGGGGAGAGATGATGTAACCCTGGTTCACAGCAGCTGTCTGCTACTTTTTCCTGGAAAGGAGAGGCTGTGAGACCCTGTGGGATGCAGCCTCTTCCTTTGACTCCTCCCTGAGAAGCATGGGGCCACTGTCAAAAGGTTCTGGCCAATCCAAGGCCATCTGCCTCTGTGGGTTGGTCAGAGACAGTTCTGGGTCTGCCTTGGCCTTGTCCTGTGATGATGCACAAAATATGAATTACCAAGCTTGGGAATACGCCCGGGGTATGGTCAGTAGCTCTAACACTCTCCATTGAACTCAGTGCAAGGAGAGTTTAAAATAGCCAGCCTTTGTTCCCAAGGTTTTAAAAATTCAACTCCAGTAGTTACAATGAGCTGTCTTCAAGTGGATCTATAAATAAACTGCTACTGTTCCTCTTTGTCACCAAGAGCTTCAGCGTCTTCCCGAGACGTCGCTCTGCCGCTCATCTTCATTACATGCCTCCCATCTGTGGGGCAGCTGCAGCCATCAGCAAACTGGGCTGACATACGAAATTTGTAAAGACAGCAATGCGTTCCCTTTTTAAAATCTGCAGTTCCCCAAAATTAACTACACAGGGAAAGATAGTAACCTTCCATTGGAGAAACCTGGCAGAGCGGGCAGTGTCCTTATTGATTAAGGTTAACATCACCAGTATTAAGTCCTGTTTGCATGAACTCTGTGATGTGCACATTTTTGTGGTGTCAAAAATCTTGAAACATGACACCTTAGACAGGCCCAAATTGTCATTGACATTTGACAAAATAACTGATCAATATTCTTCAAAAGTATCAAAGTCATGAAAAACAAAGGAGGACTAAGGAACTGACAGAGTACAGTAGGCCACATATATAATAAAATGAGATGTGAAGTCCTAAATAGGATTCTGGCACATCAGGATCCACGGACATTAGTAGGAAAACTGGTGAAGCTCAAAGGGGGTCCTTAGTTAGGTTAATGGTATTTCCCAGTGTTAATTTTGTGGTCTGATCATTGTCCTATTGTTATGTAAGATGTTAACACTGGGGAAGAGAGATATGGAAATTCTCTGTACTATTTTTTGCAACTTTTCTCCAAGTCTAAAATTAGTTCAAAGCAGTTTAAAGAAAGGGAGGGGGGAGCTACAGTCAACATTTGGGCTTTATCAGAATCCTTCATCTTCCCTCCTCCCTGGGCACATTGGTTCAGATATTTGTGTTGCGATAGTGGGCATTTCTGTCTCCAGGTAGAGGGTAGGTAACCCTGAGATAGTCATCAATAGCTGTAGTGGGCCCTCAGGAATAGGAATATTCACAGAACTGAACTGAACCAAACAAGAGCTGCCCTAAAGGGAGCCCGGGTAGTTATTTTCCAAGGGAGTGCTCTTACCCAGGGGTTGGTCACCAGCATGGGGCCCACGGGGTATGGCTTTCTGCTTGTCTATATTGTCATTTCTGAGGATGCTCCAGAGGTACATTTGCTCCAGAAGTCTAAGGAAGACTAGGTAAGAGTATGGGTAACCCCCCACCATGGTCCTGTCTCTTCCTAATGCTTCTTGGGGCTAGGTGGGGTCCTAGGCCTTACTGTCCCGCCCTACTTCTGTATTCTCAAAATCTCTTGCTCAGTTTTGCTGCAACCCGTGTGTGTTTCTGGCTTTGACAGTTATGGTGACCTGGGAAGCTTTACCCCTAAAAGGCTGGATGGTGTTCTTCTATCCCTTGAACCCCTCCAGGGAAGAAGTCCAGAGACCTCTGTGCCAAGGAGTGTCCTAGTTGCATGATCATGGCTGTTTTCTCTTTCACAGTCTCTCCTGGCCTTCCCTCTCCATTTCATCTTGCTCCTTTCTGTGGTTTCCCTCACCTGGATGTGACATTTCAGTAAGGCAGACCTCCCAGCTCTACTTTTTTCCGGGGAGGGGGTGGGGGATGTGGACACTGAGTAACTTTCTGTTTCCTGCCTGCCAGGGCATTCCTTTCATTCTTGTGAAGACTATCCCCCCCCCTCACCCCCCCCCCAACTCCTGTATGTGGGGAAGTTCTTGGAATCCTTGCAGTTTGGTGGGGGTTGAGCCCAGGTGTGACTGTCCCAGCCCTGGGGCAGAGGTCTGGGCTTTGCTGTGGGCCAGGGTGAGGAGAGAGTGGTTTGTCCCTTTAGCATTCTCCCATATTTGTCCAGAGACCTGTGAGCACCACAGATATAATAGAACCACAGAGGCATCTGTGGTTC
Organism: Marmota flaviventris; assembly: GCF_047511675.1. Lineage (NCBI taxonomy): Eukaryota > Metazoa > Chordata > Mammalia > Rodentia > Sciuridae > Marmota > Marmota flaviventris. The sequence continues at coordinate 131,743,808 of NC_092505.1, forward strand.
CTGCCTAAGGGGACTGAGATGACAAAGTGCACCATGCTTGCTGCTTGTGGCCCTGTGGCCCTGGAGGCACTGGATCCAGTGTTAGTTAAAATGGTGGATTCCTCATTTTCCATTTTAAGGATGCCCTGTCAGTTTCCCATTGCTGACGGCTTTGGGTCAAGGGATGGTCCTGAGACTTATCTGTGGTTATGGAACATCTGTCTCAGTTTGGAGGCTGCTGTGCTGGCCTCAGGTCCTTTTTTGTGTGTCCCTAAGCTTTTCATAGATAATCCAGTACCCTGCCCTCCTCTGAGTCTGTCATGGGGAACACGGAGGTGCTCTGTGAGTTCAAGCCTCTATATAAAAGCCAGCAGCCATAACCAAATCCTATGGTCATGCTCTGGCTGGCTTGGGAGAACATTGGCCAGACTGCTAAACAATTAGGTGATTTTATGAAACCAGAATCCTTCTTTGGTTCAGGGCTATGTTTAGAACCAAAATTTTCCTCTCTAGTTGAATTCCAGACTAGAACCTTAAATTGTAGGGCAAATAAGACTGTAGTGTATCTAGTCTGCAAATATGTGCCGTGAATACAGTACAGGTTTCTTTTGAACTTAGATTTGAGAAAACATCCCTGCCTTTTCCTCTTCAGAAGTTGGACATGAGGCCAAGCCCAAGTGAGCTCTGTCCTTTGCCTACTTCCCTCCCCAGGGCCAGGTTTAGCAAATATGGAAGTAGGCAGACATGGATGCCTGTTAACTTTTCATATAGTCACAGCAAGGACCTGAGGTCAGGACTAAGAAACACCTGTGCCTGTGGTGCTTTGTGCTGACTTAGTAGACCCCACAGTAAGCAGTCTAGTGAAAGATTAAACTGAAAAGACTTGATCCTGGTTTTGTGTGTTTTTATGCACACATGTGTCTTTTCCTTCCAGTTTTGCACTCAGCCCTGCTTTGGAAACAAAGTGACATGCTTTGATGTTTTAAGTGGGCAGTGGCCAGACAGGCTGTCTGCCTGGGTTTGTGCAAGAAGAGTAGTAGTGAGAGAGCCCAGCTCTTGACCCCAGGTCACTTTTCTCTCCCTCTCTGGCCATGAATCAGTTCCTGAACACTTATGTCCATTACGGAATTTCAGTTTCAGGAGTAGGCAGGGAATATTTCAAGGTCCAGGATTACAGATTAAAAGAAAAGTAGATTCTCTGAGATCTGCTCTTATTAAAGTAGATCAATGATGAAAGTAGCCAAATCTACAACAACAACAAAAAATTTCCACCTTGAACAAGTGTTAATCATTATTTATTCTACCCAGCAGAGGGGGGTGTTCTGTCAGGTCACCTTACAACAGATTGGGCGAACTCTAGCTACTCCTGGCTGCTAGCCCGCTATGCAGATCTTGTTCCCAAGATCTTGCTCCCATGTCCAGCTATGCATAGATCCCTAAGTGGCTGATGACTGGGTAGCCACTGCTTTGGAAGCCCTACCTAGGGATGTCTGCTGCTTTCTTAGGGTTTCCCAGAGAGATTATGACTTTGGGAATAGACCTGCACTGAAATGAGAGTCTCTGTCTTTCTGCATTTGGCCCCACAAGGGTCTTCAGCCTGGAGAAACAGTGATTTTCACCTTGATATAGTCAATGCTGAGTAGCATCAAGTGTGTCATGTGATGGGTAGTTGGGCTCCTAGAGGCATTGCAATTGCAACTATACATCTCTAGGTTGTTGTTGTTGTTGTTGTTTTGGTTTTGGAAAGCTTTATAATTTACAAATAGTAACATTCACCATTGAAAACATGAACAGTTCTATGAGTTTTGACAAAAAGATAATCACATAACAACCACTACAATCAAGATGTAGAATATTTCCATCATCCCAAACAGTTGCCTTGCTCCGCTTTGTACATAGTCCACTCCCAAGCAACCCTTACTTTGCTTTCTGTCACTATAAATTAGTTTGTATTTTTTAGAATTTATTGTAAATGGAATTATGTAGTAATATATTCATTTTAGTCTGGTTTTTTTTGGCTGTATTGTGAATGACTCATGTTGTTAAATGTATCAGTAGTTCTTTCCTTTTTATTGCTTAGTAGTTCTCCATTGAATGGATGTGCCACAATTTTTTTTTTTTTATCTATCTGTTGATGAATATTAGGTTATTTTCTAATTTGGGCTATCACAAATAAAGCTGCTCCAGGCTGGGGTTGTGGCTCAGCGGTAGAGCACTCCCTTTGCATATGCGGGGGGCCCTGGGTTCGATCCTCAGCATCACATTAAATAAATAAATAAATAAAGGTATTGTGTCCAACTACAACCAAAAAAATACATATATATTTTAAAAAAAAAAAAGCTGCTCTGAACCTTCATATACATATTCTTTATGGACATATGCTTCTATTTTTTTATGGGAAATCTCTAGGAATGGAATGTATAATAGGTATATTCTAATCTTTAAAATAACTGCCAAACTTTTTCAAAGTTGAAATAAATAAAAACAAAATTAGAGGAAACGTACTACCTGATACCAAGACTTGGTTTAAAGCTGGAGTAATCAAAACTGTGGTATTGGTGAAAGATAAACACCATGGATCAGTAGAACAAACAATAGACCCACAGGTGTCTGGCGAGTTAATTTATGCCATCTCATATTTGCGTGAGCAGTATATGAGAGTTCCAATTTTGCCATCTTTTCTAGCAGCACTCAGTATAGGCAGTCATTTTAACTTCAGACCATTCTAATAGCCATCTAGTTAATGTCTCACTGTGGTTTCATCTTGCATTTCACTACCAACTAATAATGTAGAATATCTTCTCACATGATTTTTTTTTATTATATTAGGTGAAGTGTCTATTAAAATCATTTAAATGTATATTTTTAATTGGGTTGTTTATTTTCTCTTGAGTTTTGAAAATTTTTTGTATATTCTGCATGCAAGTCCTATACTAGTTACGTGACTTACAGATATTTTCTCTCTTTGGTTTGTCTTTTTCTTTTCTTTTTAATTTATTTGTGGCTTTTTATTTTCTTAACAGTGTCTTAAAAAGAGCAAAAGTTTTAAATTTGGTGAAGTTTATTAATTTTTTATTTTATGGAATCATGCTTTGCATGTCATGTCTGAGGAATCTTTGCCTAACCCAAGGTCACAAAGATTTTTCTAATGTGTTTTAGAAGAAAATACGTGTTATGGTCTTACATTTCACACTTATACCTATTATCCATTTTGAGTTAATTTTTGTACATGATACAAGGTATGTATTGAAACTTCTTTGTTTTTGCATGTGGATATCCAGTTATTCCAGCAGTTGTTGAAAGTACTTTTTTTCTACTAAATTGTTTGTGTACCTTTATTAAAAATCATTTGACCAACCGGGGTAGTGGCACACGCCTATAATCCCACTCTTGACTACTGTAGCTTTAAACCAAGTCTTGATATCAGGTAGTGTGTCTCCTCTAATTTTGTCTTTGTTTTTGTTTGTTTCAAAATTGTTTTGACTTTTTTGATTCCTTTGCCTTTCCATATAAATTTCTTGATGCCTATTACTTTGAGGGAGAATTGACATCATAACAGCATTGAGCTGTTATTAAAGAATACACAATGGGGTTGGGATGTAGCTCAGTTGATAGAGTGCTTGCCTAGCATGCACAGGGCCATGGGTTCAATCCCCAGCATCACCACCACCATCCCCCCCAAAAAAAGAATACACAAGCATGCTATATATATCTTCATGATATAAGTCATCTTTGATTTTTCTGATCAGTGTTTTGTGGTTTTTAGCATATATACCTAAGCATTTTATCATGGGTTGACTATTGACTAATAGTTCCTCCATCTCTGCAAAAAAAAAAAAAAAAAGAGAGAGAGAGAGAGAAGTTCAGAACTTGTGAACGTTTGCAGGTATAATTAAGAGTCTCAAGATGAGCTCACCCAGTGAATCAAAAGTAAGAATTACAGAATTCTCACATGAAACTATACAAACCAAAGATTATTGGAGTAACATGTTTGACATATTGGAAGATGCTAGCCCAATATTCTATACTCGGCAAAAACAAAAAAGAAATCAGATTCCCTTTCCAGACTTTTTCAGATAAACAAAAACTGAGAAGGGCTGGACACACGGGTATGGCCTTGGCATGGCTTAATGCCTTTCTGTGGTCCCTTCTACAGGCCTGCACTTGGCTTGTTTTCTCCTGTTCACTACCCTGCTCCCACCAAGTCTTTCTCGCGAATGCCCAGTGGTCTGTGGGGAGGAACCTGCGAGTGGGTGCAAACTCCTGTATTTAAGGTTCTTCTCTTACCCTAGTCCACCCTTGGCCTTCACTGAGAACCATCAGGCAAAGCCACTTTGATGTCAAATAGACAAAAGGCTACTGTGATTTCTTTTCGCCCTTAATGCTGCTCTGGTTACTCTGCCATTGTCATTACTTATGTCCCTGGTATGAATGTCTTTTCCTATTTTCATGTCATTTTCTTATCACTGCTTTCTCACTTATTTGCCAAGCTCTTCAGGAAATGCCACAGCTTCAGAATGCTGGAGTGCAGGTGAGTGGCTGCATTGCTGTGGGCAGGGCTACAGGTCCTTTGCTGCAGTGTAGGTGTTGGGGAGACTTCACTACACAGGAATTTCAACACCGTGGTGGGTCTGGCTCTTAGAGGCGTTAGGTGTTCATGGAGAGCCTCCTCTGTATTCAGCTTTTGGTGGGCAGGCATGCCAGGGTAGGCAGAGTAGGGGAATGATGCCAAACTCTTAGACTTAGGACCTGGTGGCCTCCTTGAGATACAAGAGAGAAGATGTACCTCCTTGAGATACAAGTGCACATGGAAGCCCAGCTACAGCCAGTGTCACCTTCCAGAGGCTGCCTGATGTCTAGGAAGTGTCTGTAGTTTGAATTTAGATCCCTATTCTCATTTGCTGGGTTACTTAGAGCAAGTTACTTAACTTTCTGAGCCTGATTTTCCCTATCTAAAAAATGAGGTTAATATCCCTATTCCAGAGGCCATCATAAGGATTCAGTGAGGCGATGCATTAAATGGGGTGACATTAAATGAGGCCATGTAGTAGACAGCAAGTAAACAAAAGCAGTTGCTGGGCTTGTAGTGGCATTAAGTGCTCTGATGTCATCTGATGAGAATGGACAAAGAGGAAGGGAAATGGCTCAAGGCAGACTTCGGGTTGAGGACAGTCACTTCCTCTGTCAGTCTGTTTCCTTTTTTGTAAAATGGAGGTAACTGTGAAAGCACGGTATGGATGGGAACACGTCTCTCTTCTGAAGGCCAGCTCCAGGCACTGTAGCTGCAGTCCTTAATGCTCCCTTGGACCTCCTCAGCTTTGGCTTAGAATAAGGCTTCTGTTGCGAAAATCAGTGGTGCTCACTCCCACTCCACCATCATCCAGTGTTTCCAGCGGCCATCAGCACTGGCAGTTTCTGAGCTATTCTGCAGAAACACTCAGAATTTCCATTCCCTCTTCCTCAGGCAGCAGGCAGCACCAGTCTGGCCCACTTCATGAGGATGCGTGCTGTTGGGACAGAAGGGCTACACCCTCTCTCCGGTGACCTTTCCCGGAGAAGTCACAAGGACTTAGTGTCCACAGGAAAAGTGAGCTTGGCTGCAAGGAGTTAGCACAGCACCGTGAACTTTTCCCAAGGCCTGCTGGTGACTTTAGATGAGCACCTCTCATGACCCAGCCCTTTGAAGGGCTGGCCCAGTTTTCACCCCCATATTATAGATGAGGAAGTGGAGGCCAAGAGAAGTCAGCCTCTTGCCCACTGCATCTAACTGGTCAGTGACAGAGCTTGGATTTCAGCCAAGACCTAGTCTGACTCACTATTCTTCACCACTGTGCTCTTGCTGAGTCTCTGACAGACTGCCTGGGCCTTGGGGCCACTGCAGTGGGCAGAAGGCTATCCTGGCAAGGCCGTTTGGCTTCTGAAATGCTGTCATTTGGAATGGACTTCTGGGTGGGCAAGGAGATCTGAAAAGCGTCGATTCCTGGAGGACTGGGAGAGCCCTTGCCCTGATGGCTCAGGGCTTAGAGAGCGGCCATAGTACATAGCAGATGAGAGGGCAGTGGACACGTGGACACTGTGCTGCTTCTGTTCTTGAGAACGTCCCTCCGGCTTATGTCTCACAGGCATTGTTTAGCCACCAGGACTTACATTTTTCCAGGTTCAAATCAATGTGCCCTTGAGAGTTTGTGGTTTATGAGATTAGAACTCTTTCCTAGTAAAGGAAAATATGCAGGTAGGGGCCACACGCTCAACTGCCTTTGCATTCCTCGTCAGTTGGGAATCTTCTCCTGGGCTGATTCCTTTTAAGGACTCTGATGCCTGCCCAGGTGAGCATGTCCAGGGCAGAGCATGTTCCCAGTGCTGGGCTGCTGTAGGTAAGTTCAAGAGATGAGAGACAGGAGAAGCAGCTAGCTTCTAATAGTGGCTCTGTAGGCAGCCTCGTGTTGTCAGAATCAGGTACACAGGCATCCTAGGCGAGCCCCAGTTGTCACCAATGTACTTCACTGGCTGTGGCACTGAGAGGCAGGGCTGCTGTATGGAGTAGCCTTGGTTTTGTGATACACAGCAGTTGGCTTGCTTTCGACTCTTGAGCCTAGTAAGTTCTGGGTTAGCGAGAAAAGAAAGGAGGTGTGCAACAGGAGGCGTGAGAGGGCAAAGTCGTGGGCCCTGTGGACAGGCCAGCATTAACTCAGCCATTCATGTGTCCTGGCCCTGGCAGCGCGGTAACTGAAGGAACAGGGCAGGATGGGGCAGGCCCAGGTATATAGGAGCACAGAGGAGCTCCTGGTTAGGAGTGAGAAGTGGGGAGGGGAAGGGAGCAGAGGTCAGGCTGCTTGAGCTGGAAGTGAGGGTGCAGAGGCAGGAGAGGAGCTTTCGAAGGAGGTGGACTGGCTTCAAGTACCTTGCCAAGGGCCTTGGATTTTTCTCCCAAGGGTGGCAGAGAGCCCTGAAAGACTATCAAATCTGAGGGGTGACATGGTAATGTTTAGAATGCCCTTTGCCCATTAGTGAGGCAGTGGTTTAAAGCCCAAGCCCCAGCTGTGGCTAAATTTATGTGTCACTGAGGCTTTGGGGCTGGCCAAGAGTCGAGCTATCACTGAGCATGGCAATCCACAGGGAACAATTCCACAGAGGAATCACAGCCTTCAGAACTAGAGCTGAATTGGGCTAGGGTTGTGGCTCAGTGGCAGAGTGCTTGCCTCACATGCTTTACACATATGAGGCATGGGATTGGATCCTCAGCACCACATAAAATAAATTAGTAAATAAACAAAATAAAGATAGATGTTCATATATAACTTAAGAAAAAAAAAAACTAGAGCTGGACCGGGCACAGAGCCACACACCTGTGATCCCAGTGGCTTGGGAGGCTGAAGGAGGAGGAGCATGAGTTCAAAGCCAGCCTCAGCAATGGCGAGGCACTAAGCAACCCAGCCCTATTTTGTGTTTCGTCTCTAAACGAAACACAAAATAGGGCTGGGGATGTGTCTCAGTGGTCCAGGGCCCCTGAGTTCAATCCCCAGTACCCTCCCACCAAAAGAAACCAAATCAAACCAAAGCTGGGGTGTTCCCACCTACTGAATATTCACTGCACTTCTTGGGTCTGGGGAAGCCTTCATCTGTGTTTAAAGCAGAGACCTGACTTTTCTAATTGGCACGAGCCTGAAGGGCCTTAGCAGAAACATGGAGCACCTCATATTCCTGAGGTCACATTGGGAATAGCCTGACTGTTCCTATCCTATGGATTTCAACTCCCATGAGCCATCTGGCCAGGATAGTCACAGAGAAATCTTTTTTTTTTTTCCCCCAGAGGATCTGGACCAGGGCAAGTTTGGGACATCCCCTCACCTGATTCTGGGCCACAGTTGCTAGACCCTTGGGAAGGCCTTCGTGAAACCTGGAGCATCCCATGTTGGGGATGGGGAATTAGAGTGGGCTGACTGGGAAGAGAGGCAGCTTCGGGGCCAGGTAGTCTTCAGTGTCTCTAGCCCTACTCGGAATAGTGGGTACACCTTGAGTGAAGAGTTGAGACACAGACCAGCCTCCTTGAGGACCCCAAGAGGGCACCCACTGGCCTACCTGCCTGTTCACCAGGCCACTTCTAGCCTAGACCACCGTATTCTGATTGCATTCCTCATAGCCTCTGTTCAGAAAGGTAGACGTGTGGACCCTGATGTGGGAGCCCCATCATTTTGCCGTTTCTTACTGACACTTTGAAGTCATTTTCTCAAATTTGCTGGTGGTTTTCCACGTGATCCTTTGGAGCGGCTGTTCTTCTCTCAGCATTTCCTCACATATTGAATAGACTGAGGGATTCTTCTTTCTCTTTAGCCAGAAGTGGATTTCCCTATCCCACCGGGCAAAGGCAGGAGTTTAGAGTCTGTGCAGAGCCAGCCCCAGGAGTCCATCAGCATGCCCCAGACACTGACCAGCACACTGGAGCACATCGTGAGCCAGCTGGATGTCCTCACTCAGGTAGGTCATGATGTGAGTTTACTTAGTTGCCCATACTTGGTCTGGCATTTGGACCATTTGAAGTTGGCCAACAGGTGTTGGATTTTTTTAAAAATATAATTAGCGTGGACTTATTTTCCAGCCCAAATTAATGAATTAGCAGTTCATTTCTTGGGATTTTGGCTCTTTGATCCATTCAAACCCTGGCCAGGCCACTAGATTCCAAAATCCCAAAAGCTAGAGCTTGTCAGAGTGCCCCCATCCAGCTATGGCCTGGGCCACACCAGAGCATTGATTGTTTATCCCACTCTTGGCTAGGTGGGCACTCCAGGGACATGCCAGGGAACTGAGCAGTGAGTGAGTTAAGGCTTCTAAGAGCACAGCCTGACACTATTTTTTATCCTGTGAGCAACCATGGAGAAATCCCCAGTTCACAAATCTGGTACACTTATCTGTAGTGTGTGGTGGTCGTGGGTGCTGCCTTCCTCATTCATGGTGAGGATTAAGAGATATGAATTTCTCAGGCTGGGGTTGTAGCCCAGTGGTACAGCGCTTGCCTAGCATGTGTGAGGCACTGGGTTTGATCCTCAGCACCACAAAAAATAAATAAAATAAAGGTTCATCAACAACTAAAAAGAATTTTTAAAAAGAGCAAGAGAGAGAGAGAGAGATAAGAATTTCTGCCAAGTGTTTGGCCCATGTCTGTCTCTGGGTACCTGTTCAATACATGTTCACTGTGACCCTTATCAGCAAAATAGATGTGGCTCCAACTCCAGAACTTGCTGTGACAGCTTGTAATACAGATTCATAGTGCAGCAGTTTTAGTAAGAGAAAAAGCTCAACAAGGAGTGACAGTCAGCACTGGGGTCATGCCCAGTGGAGCATCTCACTTCAGGGAGTGAGAGTGTCTCTGGCAGAGGTAGCAGTCTGCCTGCAGGTCTGGAGGAGGCAGTAGGCACATTGAGGAACTGAACAAAGCCCAGAGTGACTGGCATGTGGCATGTGATGGGGCTGGGAGCAAGGCAGGATTTGAAGGTCCTACAAGGCCTTGGTTCCTTGGCTCTTGATACCAGGTGGGGACTCAGCAGACCCTCTCTCTGCCAGCACATGGGAGAATAAGGGTGTGAGAGGGACATGGGGCCCACTAGGAAAAGAGAGGTGTGAAAGTGGGGAAAGGGGAGATCGGTTTAGCCCACAGGAGGCATGCACAGGATCCTTGATGTCTCTGTCAGACATTAAGTGGTGTGGCATCCTTTTCCTGCCTCTGGATCTTGGGCTAAGTGAGAAAAACTCCTCCACATTGTGTCCCATCATCCATGACATGTCACAGTAAACAGCTAGGACTGTACACCTTGGGCCCACAGATGGACTCTTACAAGGGAGAGGCCAGGTCTCAGTGGCTGGGGTCTCAGACATTTTGGAGAGCCTGTTAACCCCTGGGAAGAAGGCCTGTGCTAAAAGAGATGTGAGCAACGTGAAGAGACACTTCAACCTTGTCAAAAACCGCCTGTGTTCCTCACAGCCTCATCAAGTGAGAGATCAGGGGAGGTGGAATCAATTAGAACTTTATAGGATAAAATTGGAAATTAAGTCTAAGAAGATGGTTAAAAATAGCTTCATTGGATACAGAGGAGTATATCATTAAAAACATTTCCTGTCACTGTTTTAGGGGTACACATGGAAGGTTTTGTTATGTGTTAGCAATTAGGAGTCTGGTAGTAACTTTACAAGAAACTTGCATCATAAATTATAAGTGATGGCTTTCCTGTGGCCTGGCACTGGTGTCCAGTCCCTCTGGCACCCTTGTCCAACCTCACCATTCAGCCCCTTTGCATATCTACCCACTATCAGATGCCAAGACATCAACCAGTTGCCTGTTTTGCAAAATTGACAATGTCTGTGTGTTCCTGGATGCTACAAAGCAAGGCTTTCCTACTGGACTCAGGTGCCTGAGGAAATCTGGATTCCACAGAGGCGCCTGAGGTTCAGCCATTTTTTTATACAAGGTGCATTTGGGTTAATCTGGCCATGCTCTCCTGGGGCTTTGTCATCAGCTATTTTCCAGGCCCACATTTCTCTCCTGGTCTTGGCACTCTAGCTGAGGTACCAGCCAGAGCCAGGGCAGTCACCACCAGTGGGCTTTAGCTTTAGGCTTCCCTGCCCCTCCTCTTGGGATGGATTCAGCACAGGGCAAGTCTACAGCAGGAGTCTCTCTGAATGATCTAGATGGACCCAGCCCTCTCCTAAAGTATAGAGCCAGGTGATCATTGCTATCCTTCTTCCCAAGTGGCTTATGAAGCCAGGCTCCCCACTCAGCCTGTGGGTACTGGCCTTGGGTGCCACCCCTCAGCAGGTACTTCTCACCTTCTGCTGGGGTCTGAAGCACCTCTCTGCTGTGGAGCATGGGACATCTCAGTCACCCCAACACTGACTACTAACTTCAAACATGTCCATCTGAACCATGCTATTCTGCTCTGTCCTGTCTCCGTCTCACTGCCCCTTTCCTTCTCTGTGAGGAAGTCTGCTTCAAAGTAACCTTAAGGAAATCGGATCTTCCATGTCCTTTGTGCCTTCTCCCTGCTGAACATCCTTCCAAGGGAGAACCAAGAGGGTGGCAGTGGCCAGGCAGTGGGCGGGGATGTTTACTGAGTGGGTCATAGAGCCCCTGAGTGATATGAATGTGGAACCCCTCAAGGCCTGCTTTACTGCTCAGCAGGCTGGGTATGGCCCAATGTGGTGAGGCAGTCTGAGGGTCAGAGACTCAGTCTCTGCACCTCTGCAAAGCAAAGGCCTGAGGCCAAGAAACTGAGGGAGCCCATGGTGGGGAATGACTCAGAGAAAGTCAGCTTCATTGTGGCTTAGCTCAGTGAGCTTGGACAAGTCACTGAGACCCCCATGCTTCACTTTCTGAATCTGGAACACAGAACTGATAATAGCTCCCACTTCACAGGCTTTGGGGAGGATTAAGTGTGTCCATCTGTGGAGCTAGTCAAGCAGTGCCTGCCAGTGCCATACGCTACTGACATGTTCTGTGCTGCTCCTGCTGCCACCACTGTCCAAGGCTTGACAGGGGTGAAGGTTGTCTTCCTGACAGCACCAGAAGTATCTCTTCAATTTTCCATTACCTTTTGAAGCTATTCCCTACCCTGTCACAGAGAGCCATTCTTTGGTTCTGGGGCAGAGGTGGCTAGTTCCCTCTGCACACATTCATAGAGCCCATTTGTGGGTGCCCATGTGAGAGACCTAGTTCCACCCTTAGATAGTCCCCAGAAACAAATCTGCTGATGTCAGAGCCAAGACCCCAAGGAGGAGCAGATAGCTGGGGCCACAGGTGACAGGTAGGAACAGTGGGGAGGGGGGGGGCAGGATGCAGATCAAGAAGACCATGGGACCTCTGGTGTGGGGTAAAGAAAAGACGCAGCCCAGGACTCTGGAGCATGGTGAGACCCTAAGCAGCATGGAGTCAGAGCCTGACCCAGTGGAGACTCCGGGGTAGAGTGGATATAGGGACCATAGGCCTGTACTTGAGCAAGTGACAGAGCTGTCATGGCCTGACTCCTGGGAAGTGACTTCTGCAGAACCAGGTTTCACTGCAGATAGGAAGAAGCAGATAATGAGATGAGTAGGACTGTAGTGACCTCTGCCAAGGCTTCTGACTGACCTCCAGAGTAAGGAATCAAGTGGGGCAGCTTTCCCCTAGCCCTCCTAGGGCAAGAGGCCTCTCAGGTCAGGAGGAAACCACATTGACCTAGGGTTTGTACAGCATCAGAAACCCTGTCCTTTTAACTCCTGAATCGGAGTTGTACTATTTGCTGTTTTTATAAATACTTTTTATAAACTGAATATACTATTTTTCAAAAGTAGATTTATATGGGCTTTGGGGTGATCTTTTAAGACTCTATTTCCTGCCTGCCAGTGCCCTCCTGAGGAGGCAGTCTTCAGGTGTCCTGATCTGGTCAGGTCTCTCCAAATTGTTTTAGATAGAAAGTTCTTAAGAGCTTGGGGCTCACATCGTTGTCATAATTATCATCATCCTCCTAGTGCTTATCTGAGGCCTGTGACTTTCCTAGGACTTCCCTTTGCAGCCCTCACTTTATCCTCCCACCTGGTGCCTGGCAGTGAGCAGTGACCATTGTGCCAGGTACAGATAGGGTATTCATAGCGACTGGCTTATTGTGCTTGGATCAGCCTTGGGGTCCACCTAGCCTGGTGATCCTGGCGTCAACACTGTTGGGTCAGTGTCTCCAACTTCCCTTGCTAAATTTTTTTTAATTTAAATTAAACATTAAATTAATTAAATATTAATTTAATTAAACAATTTTTTTAATTTTTATTTTTATGTGGTGCTGAGGATCGAACCCAGTGCCTCACACACATGCTAGGCAAGTACTCCACCACTGAGCCACAGCCACAGCCCCCAGCTCTTTTAAAAAAATTTTATTTTGAGACAGGATCTCACTGAGTTGCTTAGGGCCTCACTAAATTGCTGAGGCTGGCCTTGAACTTGAGATCCTCCTGGTCAGCCTCTTGAGCCAGTGGGATTACAGGTGTACACCACTGTGCCCGTCAGTTACCTCCCTTTTGAATAGGACCCAAGCCTGCTTGGGTCCTCTGGGTGCTATTGTGAAGCTTTTGGATAACTGTGTATACTGGGCTGCTGCCAGCTGTGCGGCAAAGCACAGGGGTAAACTGACATTGTATGAGGAACAGTGTAGGGAAGCACTAGGGTAGCCTGTGGCACAGGAGCAACAGAAGTGAACATTCCACAGGCCTCTAACCTCTGGACTTGAGTTCCAGGAATGTTTGTTGAGCACCCAGTGTCTGAGTAGGCAGGAGAATGAGAGGGGAGAAACAGAAGAGGGCTCTCCCAGCCCCAGGAGGGAGGGGGATGCAGGAGATAACAGAGGCACTGGGGCGTAAGTGGAGCTGTTGAAAGTAAGGAATGGCTGGGGTTGTGGCTCAGCGGCAGAGTGCTCATCTAGCATGTGCAAGGCCCTGGGTTCGATCCTCAGCACCACATAAAAATAAATAAATAAAATAAAGGTATTATGTCCAACTACACTTAAAAAATAAATATTAAAAAAAAAATTAAAAAAGAAAGGAATGGATCCTGGAACCCATTAGATAAGAACTTTGAATCTGAACTAAGGCATAGGACCAAGATTGAAGCTCTTCAAAGATGTGTACTTCTTGTGACAATTGTTCTTTGAGTCAAGTTGTCATAGTGATTTTGGGAGAAAATGTATTTCCTAACAATGGAATTTAAGTTTTCCTTGGAGGATATTTTGCTCCTTAAAAAACCCCTAAGGGAGTTCTCAGGAAGCACTGGTCTGAGGTCAGGATTGCATGTGCTGTGTGCTATGTGCTATGTGTGCCTCACTTAGTGTACATCTGTCCTTCATGGTGCAGGGTCTCTTGGGGCTTGGGTTGTGGCTTAGTGGTAGAAGGCTTGCCTCACATGTGTGAGGCACTGGGTTCAATTCTCAGCACCACATATAAATAAATGAATAAAATAAAAGTCCATCAACAACTAAAACAAAAAAAAAACAGAAAAACAGTGCAGGGTCTCTGCTATGAGCCTGTCTGCAGCCCCCTCCCCTCCCCTCCCCTCCCCTCCCCTGCCCAACACAAACCTGTCCTATAGCTGCCTCGGGTCACTCACCTGCCAGGCCTACCCTAACTCTTCTTTGCTAAAGAAGAGAAAAACAGAGACCAAGAATCAGACGCGCCAGCTGCTGTAACCCACCTTTGCCTCTTTCTGGCTTTCCGTAGGGTGGAGATTTTAGCCCAGTTGGTAAAGGCCCGTGGGATATCCACTCCTGTTGCTCCTATGCCATAGGCCACCTGGGTCCTTGTACAGCATGGACTTATTGCTTCACCCCACCTCTTGGTCTATGTTGTGGTGTGAGCCCCAGAGGTCAGCACCTCAGGTGGGGCTGGGACTTTTCCTGGGGTCTTATTTCTTCTGCCTTGCCTAGTGGAATCTAGCCTGGAACCCCTGGTGGCCTGTCTGCTTGATGAGGGGCCTTCCATGGTGATCCAGGCTCAGGCCCTGATCTGGGTGCTCTTTCCCCTCATGCTTGTGTTGGGGTGCTGCCAAATTCAAGGGTCCTTTTCACAGATGCTGGAAAACTAGTCATCAAGCAGAGAGAGACTGTCCCTCCAGATAGCATTCTTCTTGCATGAGATCCCTGGCTTCCTCCCTGGAGAATGCCAGGGCTTGGTTACCCTTAAGAGTGACAGAGGTTCAGGTGGTATCTGCTAGTCACTGAGGCCCTGGGCCTTCCTTGGGGTAAAAGGGTGGATTGAGGAGCTGTGGACAGTGACCCAGGAACCGGGGAGGCAAGGACCTGGTTCAAGTCCAACAAGCAGCTTGGTGGTTTTGCCTCAGAATCCCACAGAGAAGTTATTTTTTGCTCTAGTTTCATGTCTTGCTGCTTTTTAAAAATACCAAGCCATGAAATTCCTGTTCCAACTGTTTTTTATGGCACCCAGTGCTTCAGGCTGGCCCCAGCAATGCTGTGATGTCACGTTCAGGTTCCTGTGACTCATGGAGCTGGGCTCCAGGACTTGCAGTACACACAGTGGGAACCAGGCCCACCCAGCTCTGCTGGTTTGGGTCTCCTTGGCAGTTAAATGTATAGGTTATTCTGATCTGCAGACCTAACTCAAGAATTTTTGCCTGTTTGATCTGGGGAGTTAGAGAGAATTGACTACTTGCTGGGATACCCTAACCACCCCCAGCCCCAGGGTCCTGGCAGTCCCCTATTAGATGGGCTGCTGAGGTGAGGCATCTAGTTCCACTAGTGGGAAGGTGGGATTGCTGCACCCTGCTGCAGGTCAAGCTGCCTGACTGCTCTCTGGGACTCCTACTGTCCTTTGTTAGGCAGGCCAGCTATCTATGGAAGCATATCCAGATCTCAAAGTAATTGCACCATTTTCCCTGGGGGCTGGTCCTCCCAGGTACACCCAAGCCCAATTTATTGGGACGGTATAGAGTAGAAGTCACCCTGTGTGCCCTTCGGTGATCCGTGTTTACAGGGTATGTGCTGCCCTCCAGTCATTACCTCACTCCCAGGCAGGGCCTGCAGAGAGGTGGTTGGTTTGTTTCTCCAAAAGCAAACCTCTCCACATCATGACATTTAGCTGCCCAAGTGGATTTAGCCACTTTCCTTTGTGGATAGTCAGGGCTGCCTTTTTAGTCGAAGTCCACTTTAAGTTTAATCAAAGTCAGATCAAACTCACTTGGGGTTTGGGGAAAGAACCTCTTTTTCCCCCCTCTGTTAAGAGGCTACTTCCTGCTGGGCATCATGATGCACTCCTATAATCCCAGTGACTTGGGAAGCTGAGGAGGAGGATCACAAGTTTAAGGTCAGCCTGGATAATTTGTTTATCTTAAAAAATCAAAAGGGGCTGGGGTTGTGGCTCAGCAGTAGAGCGCTCGCCTCTCATGTATGAGACCTGGGTTCAATCCTCAGCACCACATTAAAAATAAATAAACAAATAAAGATATTGTGTCCATGTATAATTTTAAAAAATTTTAAAAAAAGGACTGAGATGTAACTCAGTGGTAGAGCACTCCTGGGTTCAATCCCTAGTAGTATAAGAAAATAAAAGGAAGGTACTTCCTAGAGGACAAAGGACTCAAAACACTGTCTGATGGGTAGCAGAGATATACTTGGTGCCTGGTTCTAGCTACTTGCAGAGGGACTAGGGAAGAATGTCTATCTAGACTCCTTGCCCCTCCCCAACCCTGTTGCTCACTTTGACGTTTTATCTACTGGCTCCCCTGGCTTTGCAGTGAAGAGAGATGGGGAAGATTGCACCTTTCCCCAATACCAAATCAGGGCAGTGTGCAGCTTCCTCTCATGGCGTGCAGCCTGCTAGCAGCACTCAAAAACTGGCTCCAGTTTATTATTGCATGGGGAGCCGGATGGCAGCTCCCATGGGGGATCTGGCAGAAAACTCTTGCTTTCCATCTTCTATCCCGTCTGCGGTTGTGGCAGAAGCACCCCCTCCCTGAAGAAGCTGCAGATTGAAGGCCCCTGCCTGCCAGATGGGCTGGGCAATGGCTGTGGTTACCTCTAAAGCCTGGGAATGTTCACGGTCGGTCATTCGAGATTTCTTCTGAGGCTCCAAGCAGGCCAGGAGGTTGGGGGAGGGCTGGAAGATGACAGGCGAGAGTGTGAGGGGCAGTAAGGCCCACGCAGGGACATCTTATTAAGGCTGACTTGGGATGCGCTTTGAGAAGGATGAGGGGACTCCAAGTGGTTTGCTCATATTTCTTTTGGGGACCTGAGGGCCCTCCAAGGACGAGTCAATCAAACACAAAACCTATAAAAGGACCTGTGAGTGTTAGTGACTAACAGCCCCAAATGGGCCTGCATCCTCTGCGATTCACCAAGCCAAAGCTGACACTGGCTGCCTGGTGTTCTCCCCAATGAGGCACTGCTACAGCAGGCCAGGGAAAGCTGCAGGAGGGCCTCTGATCAGATCCAGGGATGGCGGGGGGCGGGGGGGGGGACTTGACTAGAGCAAGAAGAGTGAGCAGGAAGAAGCCTTGAATTTAGCAGGGCATGGCATTTGGAGAACATTCTGATCTGGGCCCAGTTGGCTGCAGAAAACTGGCCACAGTGGCAGAGCAGGTTTTCCCACGTGGATGAATGGATGCTTCACAGGGCAGGGGGAGGCCTATAAGAGCCCACCCTGATGGCCTGTGCTCTTCTTTCTCCCTGTGATTGTCTGATTAAGTTAGGCTTCATTGAGGTTTTCCAGGCCTCCAGCAAGTACAAAGTAATTTCTTGAACTTGGGGTGATTGTGTTCTATGGGGTATTAGTAAATTAACTACTTGGTATGGATTGTGGGGAAAGTCAGCCTCTGAAGAAATGGGATGTAGAAGATGGCCAAAGCCAAGATTCATGCCCCATGCTTAGCTTCACTGGACTCACCTGGGAATCAGAATGCAGCAGAACCGATGGTCAAGTGTGACTGGTGTCCTGCCTTGAGTCCTGTCCCTGTAGGCACATGGCTTGTGAGAAGATGTGTTTGAACTTAGGCAGTATGAGCAGGGTCGTGGTTCAAGTCCTCCCTGTGTGAGCAGTGCCCCATCAGTCCTAGGAGCATTGGCTTTACAAATGGTAGCGAACGATCCCACTTTTTGTAATTTTTTTCTTTTGGGGGGAGCAATGATATAGAAAGGCTGTGTTTATTTAAAAGAAGTTGTAAAGTCATGAGGGAGGTAAATTAGCCAGGATTCCTTAATCCAGTGGCTAATTCAATGATAGAAAATAGTGTTTCGTGTACTTCCTGGAGAGAGCTAATCCTCAGTAGAGGTAGGGGTTGGGGATGCAAAAACATCAGAGAAATCCTAGATCCCTGAGATAATATGAAACAGAAACATGGACCCATAGGCTCAAGGAACCAAAAGCTTACTTTGTGTTGTTTGCAGCAGACTGTGGGGTAAAAGGGAATGGTTAAAAGACAGTAACTGAGCCCAGAAAATTTCTTTAGATATTTGTATATTATGGACCAACATTTTGTGATCCTGGTCTCTCTAGCATGTCAGGGAGTCTCCATTCCTTCCCTCTGAAGTTTAGGCCTTGAAGCTTTTAGTCATCATCAAGTCAGGTCTGAGGTGGAAGGGGAGGATCCCTGCTGTTTTCCTGACTCGCCCCCACTTTGTCCACCCCCACTTCCTGCTGAAGCCAGAATACTTCCTCCAACCCAAGGCCAGCTGGCGAAGGGGCTGGCCCCTCCTGCCTGCCCACTCTCCCTCCCCCACCATCCCCTTAGGCCTGCCAGGTCCAGGGCCCAAGCTGCTGTGAGTGCTCTTCACAGCCAGGTAGGCTCATCTCCAGACCAGAGCTACCTAGTCTCTGTCTCAGGGACCTGGGATGGCAGGAGTGTGCACTTCCTGCTTCCACAGTACTCAGGGCCAGGCATTTGTCTGTCTGCTACTCCATGTGTGCCTCCTTTGTGCCAGGAGCTGTCTGGGAACAAGAAGACCATCATATGCAGGAACAGACAAAAACTCTCTCCTCATTGTGCTGTCACTAGACTGACTGATGTAGTAGGCTGCTTGAGGGGCCATAGTAGGCAATGGGGCCGTGACTGGGCTGAGAGGCAGAATCCGGGTGAAGGAAAGGCCTAAACTTAGCTCA
This sequence comes from Marmota flaviventris, assembly GCF_047511675.1. Taxonomy (NCBI): domain Eukaryota; kingdom Metazoa; phylum Chordata; class Mammalia; order Rodentia; family Sciuridae; genus Marmota; species Marmota flaviventris. The sequence goes on from NC_092505.1 coordinate 131,762,402, forward strand.
GCTGCCCCTATCCCCAGGGAGCTGGGCTGGTCCCTCCATCTCTCAGTCACCCTTAACACAGACTGGCCAGGTCACCGTCAGCAGCGTAGGGCTGCCTGTGTGCACATGTGTGCATGCTCACACGTGGACCTAGACCAAGAGGAAAGCTGGGGCTGGGCAGCCCAGCAGCCCCACTTTGTTTTGATAGCTTGTAAGACCCCACAGCAAAGAGGCTCCCTTTTATTGCATCTGTTTTAGATCTTTAGAATCTGAGTGAAGTTAAAACCATGCTACAGGGGAGATTAATTCCACATTTTCCATCTTTGCAATGAAACCAAAGGAAAGTTAGACATTGTGTATAGCGCTGAGCCAGTGGCCAGCCCTAGGATATTTCCCCAGGCCTGGCACATATGGCAAGGTGACTGCACCTCTCTCTTTGACCCAGGCCTGGTGGGATCCCTTACCACCTAATAATCTGACTCCTGTGTTGGGGGAGGGGAGGCCTGGAGAACCCCAACCCCTCCAGGGAGACCTCCTGGGGGAGCTCAAATCAATCACAATCCTGGAAATGATTAAAAGCAACTTTCCATCACAGGAGAACTTTAAAAAGCAATCAGACCACCATGTGCCCCTATGGTTCAGGCCCTCCCACGCTTGACTAAAGCCACCTCTTTATGACCCAATGAGCCCCATATGTGCCCAGGGCTCCCCTGTTATCCCACAGCTCAGTCAGGACAAGAGCTGGGGGAGTCACATTACCCACAGGGCACCCTGTGCCCAGCTGACAGAGCAAGTGCTGTATCAATATTAGCTACTAATATGAGTGTTGTAGAGCTCTCCAGAAGATGCGTTGTACAGACAAGGAAACTGAAGCCGAGTCAGGGAGCTTGCCCAAAACCACTCAGCAAGTTAGTGGTCCAAATCAGACTCAAACCCGGGCCATACAGCTCTGGAACCTCTGCTCTTACCACACAGGACAAAGCTGCCCCACTAGGAATCATTCTGTCAGCCAAGGGCTCACATCTGTGCCACAGCTTCAGGGAAGGAAGGCAGGCCCTGACCCTAGGACTGAGTGAGGTCAGGAGGGCTTCTTAGAAGAGAAGCTAGAGCAGGCCTTCAAGAGGTAATAGTGACCAACGACACAGGACCCAGATGCCATGTGAATGCCACACCAAGGAGTCTGATCTTCATTCCTGAGTTCTTGGACAAAAAAGGGACATAGCAGAAGTAATGAGGAAGGCGGGGTGGAAGGTGATCCAGGAGTAGGGTCAAGGAAGCTGAGGCGTGAAGAGGGCAGGGCAGGAGGTGAACCCCATAGTACCAACAGGGAGGTGTTGTCCATGTCGGTGTCCTAGTGCAGGAGAAACCCAGCAGGGCAGGGGTGGCCTTCCTAACCTGAGAAGGAGTCTGCTCTCAGCAGAGCCCCATTGGCTGAGTACCCTGACCAGTAGTGCCCTAGTTGGTGTCACGCAACAGTCAGGGATGCCTGGACAGCCTGGCCCTGCTGTGCTCACATTCCCGCTGCCCTCTCCCAGGTGCCATACCTCTGCCCAACACACTTCCCTTCTGTCATCGGTCTCAGTGGCTCCTCATCTGATGGGATGGAACGCCCCATCTCCTGGCTTCCCTGCTAGTCAGCCAGACCAGGCAGAGTGCCCAGTGGGCATGTGGCTGCATGTTGGCTCTCTGCCTCTGTCAGTCTGGCCCAGCCACCCTGTCACCTCTATGCTACCTGTCTTCCACCTCATGTAAGAGACCCAGAAGGGACTCTCTGTCCTAGAAAGCAGTACCACTCACCATAGAAGACCCAGGCAGCATCTAGAGGAGCAGGAGGTAGGCATGGGGAAGTGCCCTGCCAGGGTGAGCAGGGACCACTGGGAAGAAGGGCCACCCCAGAGCTGGATAGGAGTGGGAGTGTAGAGGGAAAGCCTCAGGTGAGGCCTGCACATGTGAAAGTATTTTTAAGGATCTAGCTGAATGTCTGAGAAATGTAGATAGAGTGGCCAGCTGGTCACCTTTGTTCTTCACTATCAGTGATAGTGGAGCAGCTTTGCCAAAAGGCAGCCCAGCTGAAACTGGTACTGCAGCCACACTGGGGCCTGGAAACCTCCAAGAGCCAGAGTCTCTTGTTTGCCTCACATGGTGGATGCCTGACATGTGAGAGATGGGAGAGTGAGAGATGCTGTTGAATGCCCCGTGAGAGTCATGGGGGCCCTACAAGTGTCCCCAGAAGTGTCCCATAGCCCCTTGGGCTCCATCTTTCATGAGAGGGACCTTCAGCAAAGGTGGCGTCAACGGTGGCCTGGGAGGAAGAGCAGGTACTGGAAGGGGCCTGGCTCTGAGGTGCACCCTGATCTGTTTTTGAAGTGCCAGTTCAGTGCCTCCTGTCCCACCACTTGTGGGACCAGGTGTGGACAGTTCCCAGACTGCATCTTTTCCCGAGTTCATTCTGGAGCCAGTGCTCTACAAAGTGGCCCTCGGCATGTGGGAGCACTGTCTTCCCTGGCTGTACCTACCCAGACCTGTGATCCTAGTGACACAGCCAGGAAGTAGAGGCTTCTCTGTCCCCTTCTCTTTCTGACTGAGGGCCCTGAGGCCCTTTCTCTACCTCCCTTGTGGCTGCCAATCTCTCTCTCTCCTCTACTCATCCGCTTCAAATCAGCCACACTGGCCTCTTGACAATTCCAACAGTGTGCCTCGGAGCCTTCGCACCTGCTGAACCTTATACTTGGAAAGCACTTCCATTGATATTTCCTCACAGAGGTGGCACTCTCCTTCCCAGGCCTTCCAGCCCAGCACCAGCCCTAGAACAGGTGAACTGTGTCGGGGGCTCAGCCCCTGTAGACCAGACAGACATTCCACTCTACTCTCCTTGCTTTGTCCTCACACACAAGTGAAAAATGGGTAAAACAGGAAACCAGTAAAAGGAGAGAAAAGAGCTGAGGAAAAGATGCAGGGTGAACCCACCTCAAGAAGAAACCAACTAGGTAGAAGGAGGTCCAGGGGAGGTCAGACTGTGAGGAAGTGGGGAGGCTGGGGAGTAAGGGGCCAGCAGGAGAAAGAAGGACAAAGGAAAGGCCTCATACACCCAGGAAGAGCACCAGGGGTTGTGACTACAGGGGGAGAAAGGGGACGTGGGCCAGAGGGGCTGTGTACACCTCCACAAGGTGTCAAAGGCAACCAGGCAAATCCTGCCTGAGGGTGGGGGACTCATTCTCTCAGAGAGCTCTGACTCTCCTCCTCCATGTGACACCCAGAAAACTCTTCCCTGGACCTATGCAGAGCCTGTAGGAATGTCACAGTGGACTGTGGAGCCAGGCAGAGGCCCTTCAAACTCTCCCTGGCCTCTTATAGTGCTCCAAGTTTCTGAGCCCTCATCACACAAGTCAGAGAATCTGAGATTTCCCCTGGCCATCCCAGAGGCCAAAAGAGATGCACCAGCCTGGGCTCTGTCCTGTACAGGGCACCTAAAGTGGACACTTCAGGCCATTGGTAGGCATGAGGGACAATGTAGGAACTGAGCTCAGCTGTTCTAAGTCCTTGAACCCTATAGGGCAGGAGCAGGCCTTTAGCAGATACCTATTAACTAGTGCTGGTGGAGAAAGAGGAGTCTAAGGTGGTGAGGTGGAGAGTGGAGATGTCTTCAAAATGGCCCCAGTGTCGGGCCAGGTGCCAGACATGTCTCTGAGGACTGGCATTTTGGTGCAGTTTCTTTGGGTGTCACTACAGTTTTTAGGGAACTAAAAAATAAAAGCCTGTCACTTTAAAATCAGTTCTTTTTATACCATCCTCAGAAGGCCCTTTAGGGTGTTACAGAAAATGTCTTACACATCTTGAACTGTGAGGGAGGGAGGTGCACCCTCATGTCACTGTTGCCCCCATAGGAATCAGATCACTGTGTCTTTTCTGTCTTTTCTCCCCTATGCAGGAACATTGGGATTCAAATAGAATGTCATTGTTGAGGCTGTTAGGAGAGGATTTTCCTCTGAGAGCTCAGGCAAATGAGTGTGCTGGCAACCCCACTCCCGGCCCCAGCTTCTAGACCACTGTCCAGCGGCTCGGACCCTGCCCAGCTGGCTTCTTACCACGCCCTTGATTTTGATCCCCAACCTCAGTGCCTTCCTCACCGGTTCACCTGGTTGGACCCTATAGGGCACTAGCAGGGTAGTCCCTCTCTGGTCACCTGCCGAGTAGCCAGGCTGCCTTCAGTGGGGTCCAGTAGCATTGCTGGCATCATTCTGAGCCCTGGCAGGGCCCTCAGCTCACCTGCACCAGATTCTCCTTTCCAATATGCAGGGCTTGTGGATTCATTGCCCTCCCCTCCTGCCCGCTTACCATCCAGCTGCCCCACGTCGAGGATGAACTCAGAAATGCAGAGCAGCCCGGCACTGTGGTGCACATAATCTGCTCAGGAGGATCACAAATTCAAGGCCAGCCTCAGCAATTTAGTGAGACCTTGTCTCTAAACAGAATAAAAAAGGGCTGAGGATATGACTGCCATGGCATGCATGAGGGCCCTGGGTTTCATCCCCAGTACTGAAAGGGGGGAAGGGAAAGAGGGACAAAGGAAAAGCAGCTCTGCTGCTGACTAGGTTTCCTCCTTCTCTGATGACCCTTACACTCAACATGACCTGTTTGGAGCCTGTCTTCTGCCTCTTGTGCAGGGCCAGCCCTTGACCTGTGTCACCCACCCCCTGTCTGGTATCCCTCATCTGACTCACCACCAGGTGGTGTTGGTCTGTTCTTTGAAGATTTCTCTGGTTTTGTCCACTTTCCTCCTGAGCTCCCCGTCCTCCGTCTAAGCCACTACCACTCCCTCTCGTTCTTGTTTCCACATTGCCTTCCCAAGCCACCCAGCCACTTCCCAGCCCCTCACCCTGTGGCTTTCACAGGGGCCTCCCCACTCATCCTCCTGCTGCTCTGAGAGGGAGGGTGAAGCTGCCTACGTGGGCTGCAGGGCCAGGTTCCCTTCCCACCTCGCCCGGGCCCTCTCCCCCGTTTGGCACAGGAGCCTCCCTGGGTCCGTCCTCCTTGCTCACTGCCTTTCCTGCCCCCCACCTCCCACCCCCAGGGCTCTGTATACACCGTTCCTTTGCCCCGCTGCTCTTCCTGCTCCTCTTCCCTGATGAGTTCCTCCTCCTCCTCTGCTTACTCCTCACTGCCTCAGGGCTACCTGAGGCCAGACCCGTTCATTCTTTCCAGCACAGCCCCCTGGTCTATGTGATTGTGTATAATCGTCTCCTTAAACCAGTGCCACACTCTGAAGCCAGGCCACCAGCCTTCATGATCCAGGTTTGTTGTGGATAAACTAAGTAACTTTAGGCTAGTTGTTTACTAACACTGTGCCTCTATTTCTTCATCTGAAAAACTGGTGATTAAAAATCCCTACCCTGAAGGATTATTGAATGCTGGGCACAGGGCAAGCACTCCCATGAGCAGACTGTTAGGAATCATCAGGAGGACTCCTCCCGTACCCAGAGCTCAGTCCTAGATCTTCCCACTGCTCTCCCTTGAGTCTGGGCTCCATATCCAATTTAGAGAGAACTTGGAAATTAGCTACAGGTGTCAGGTGTAGTGGTGCACGCCTGTAATTCCAGCAACTCAGGAGGCTGAGGTAGGAGGTTCACAAGTTTGAGGCCACCCTCATCAACTTAATGAGACTCTGTCTCAGAAAGTTAAAAGGACTGGGGATGAAGCTCATTGGTACAGTGCTGCCCCTGGGTTTGATCTCCAGTACCCAAAAAAAAAAAAAAAGAAAGAGAAAAGAAATCAGATATAGGGCACCACCAGGGCCAGGGAAAAAGAGTGAGTTTCCTGGTTCCTCCAAGGTCAAAGGACAGACAGAAGGAGTCTCAGAATAAAGACATTCTAAGGAAAAGTCTGGGCCCCAAAATAAAGACTTTCCAGCAGATTAGCCATCTTTCCTGTCCACCTTGACCTGACAGGCCCACCCAGCAGCCAGACGCCCATGAACATGTTTTCCCTCATTGCCCCTACCAGGGGACCCACCTGCTTCTCTTTGGATACTTTCTGGGGGACTGGGGCCAGAGGTCTGCTCCTGAGTAGAGCAAGGGGAGAGGCAATGTGGGCCAAGGGGCTGCTTAGAAGATCAGTTCTCTTTTTTTTTTTTTTTAATTATTAATTTTAGATATACATGACAGTAGATTATATTTGAGAGATTATATATACGTGGAATAGGAAGATCAGTTCTCAGTTGCCCTTGAACAAAAGAAAGTTGAGGCTGCTGGGCTATGGATCATGGACTCTCACTGAGACTTCAGAGGTGATTGCCTTTGAAGTATAGCCTTGTCTCTGGGCCTGGCCGGACAGACCCTGTACGGCAGGAAGGTTCCCTGGGTCAAAAGCCCTTTTGGCCAGCCTCAGCTGGGGGATAGATCACAGGTGTGGCCTGGGCTCCCCGACATGGAGCTGGGCAGCAGAGGGAACAGCAGCTGCCTTTGTCCTCTGGGCACTAGGGCAGCACATACTTACTGAGCCCTCCTGTGCACCTGACCCTGGTGTGAGTGTGTGCTTATCCTTTATTGCTCTTAACCAGCAGGTAAAGGTGATACATATTATGAAGAAGGTCACGTGATCTGACCTTGCCAGGGATGCCCTAATACACCCTATCTGCCACCCCACATGCTCTCTTTCCCCTTCTCCTGCAGGTTTATTTATTTTGGCTTTATTGTATGCTTGATATCTGGTAGTTTAATTCTCTACCTTTGTTGTTCTCATTCATGAAGTCAGTTTGTTAGTTTCCATCAAAAAAAAATCTTAAATATTTTATTATATTGGTTGAAAACTCTAAGAATAGTATTTCTAAGTTTCAACTTTATCATGGGGGATTCATGTTCTGTGAAAAAGAGGTCTTGTGCTTTATTGGAGTAGAATATTAAGAAAAATAAGTGCCAAACAACATTCTGATGAACAGAAACCTGAAAAGCCTCCTCCTCTTCCCACCCATCCTCCAGGCTCAAAGTAGGATTGGGTGGCATCAGATGGGGCCTGGAAGTGCCTGGTAGTGAGCTCTCTGGTGGCTACCTCCTGGCACCTAGGCAGTAGTGTAGGCTTAGGGACTGGAGGAAGTGGAGACCAAACACTGGAATAGCACAGTTACTCAGAAGCTTGGCCGGGAAAGAGAGAAGCTGAAGAAGGGCAGGGAGGAGAGATGCAGGTGTGAGGGGAGTGGGCTTTTTAAAGGCTGTCTATAATTTGCTAGGAAGAACCCCACCTGGGCTGGCAACCTCCATTAGAGACTCGTAAAGTAGGTGATATCTTTCTGTTCAAAGGAATCTAATATGGACACATTTCAAGGCACATTCCTGCTGAGCTGATATATGGGTCCCCTTGGGACTAAGCGGAGGCTCTGCTGTGCCGCTGATCCAGCACCTCACCCACATGTTTTCTAGACCCACTGTCTCTGCTTTTAGAAATTGGGTTCCTAGGAAAAGTTTAAAAACAAAAAAAAAAATTACAGGCAGGAACGGATACACAGCAGGCTGGGCTCCTCACTGTGGCCTTGAGTCTGGATAAAGGGTTGTCCATCAGAAAGAAGCTGGATGAAGAATGGTTTGAGCTGTGTGAGTTTCTCAGCAGCCAGTGGAAACTTCCAGGAATGCTGCTCAGGCCAGCCGGGGGCTGTTTCCGTTGCCACTTTTACGAGATGCAGACCCTTTTTCCCCTCTTTCCCTGGCTGGCTGGCCAGCAATGGGGACGTGATGGTCTCAGCTCTGCCTCTCAGGGTGCATTGCAGTTCATGTTCCACAGGCAGTGATGTTTTCTAGCCTCTATACCGTGACCCAGAGGTCAGAACCCTTACAACCCTGGGGCCAGCTCATTTAAAGAGCCAGTCGGAGCACCCTGCGTGGCAGCAGACATCCTGAGGGATGCTGTGAGGATTTATAGCAGTCTTGAAGGGGAAATTCTCTCCCAAAATGTTTTAATGTTTTATTAAATGTATGAAAGGAAAGTTCACTTTCCACTGGACCAAGGCCCAGAACCTTCATGATGCCCCTGGGATATGGACAAAACCTCTTGGGAGCATCCTCAAGTGAAATTATCTGCCCTTTTTGTGGCCTGTGGGCTACACAGTACAGGAAGCAAGCCTGCGGTGTTCACAGTGACCTCTGCCACACTGGGCTCATCCAGTGGCCAGTGTAGGCCTGCTGTGTAGTAGGCATCAGCAACCCTCAATGAGGGAAGTAAAATGAGCCGAGCCATTGTACCAGCCTGGACCAACCCGGGCGAGGGTGGCATGTGACTGATGGACAAGCCCATGGTAGGTCAACCCCTCAGTGGCAGGTACACAGGGTGCTCTTCTGTTGACACTGCTCAAAGCTAGAGGAGGTGAACAGGTCTTCATGGTCTGTCTGGGAGCCGTGTCTATAAGATTGGCGCTGACCCATGGAACACGTGCAGCCTCAGGTGGCTAGGTCCATGGGCAGCTATCATGCTGGGTACAGGAGTGAGACCAGGGGAGCAAGGACTTAGCCTCAGGAAGGCAGTATGATGGCAAGCAAGGGCACAGTGGCCAACATGGGTCAAGCTGCATGAGTGTCGAACACTGTGCTGAGTTCCCTGTCCTGTGAGCTCAGCATTGTGCTCTCCACTTACAGAGAAGAAAAGAAATGGCTCAGAGATGGAGCTCTCTGATCACTCTGGGCCTAACCTACAGACAGTACATTCCTACAGGTTTCTTCATTGGACTCACACAGAGGTGCTCCTGGGCTTAGGGAACTGATTTCCCAGCTTCTGTCCCCTGCCAGCCTTGGAGTACCCTCAGGTATAGAGGGAAAGGGCCTGCATCAGGACAGAAGTCAGGTGGAGTGCCTTCATTTGTGGGTGCAGTTCCTCATCTCTGGAATGGAAATGGTTGATGGTCTCTAATGGTATATGGATAAATCCTGTCCAGAGAAGGAAGCTGTCTAAATGCCAGGCCACCAGAACTGGGGATTCCTGACCCCTTAGTTGTCTTTTGTCATAGCCCAAGGCTGTGAGACCTGCCATCTGCTTCCCCTCCCTGCATTCTCCCCGTAACATCAAGGACCAACCATCCAGAGACAGAAGCAGTGCACATAAAGGCATCTGCCACCAGAGACGAGGGACAAGGAAGAACCCCACGCATTCTGGCATCAGGCTGGTGGCCCCTGAATCCCCTGAGTCTGTCCACTATTTATTTTGCAGACAGTGTCCATCCTGGAGCAGCGGTTGACATTGACAGAAGACAAGCTGAAGCAGTGTCTGGAGAACCAGCAGCTAATCATGCAGAGAGCAACACCATGATCAGGGGAGCAAGAATCAGGAGCTTGGTCGATTTGGGGGGTGGCAGGCCAGGGGTTTGTACTGCAGGACTTGGGTAATAAATAAAGGGATTCGGCTCTGTGGGAATTACGTCCTTACCGAGCCCAGGAATTGTGCAGTTCTGCCTTCTACCTTGCTATCTGCATCAGGAGGCTCTTCTGGCAGTGGGAGGCCCCAAGTGGGCAGGGCCCACAAGAAAATGCTTGAGTCTCACTGGCAGGACCACATTTAGTTTAACCTGAAGGAGCCACTTGATACTTCTGGTGTCTCTGAGTCCTAAGATTGTGGGCTGTCCCTCTGGAGAACCTTGCTTTTTCACTCCATTACTTTCAGCCATGTGACTGGCTTTTCCCATTCCATCCATGACTTAGAATTTGACTGCTCAGCCAGACATTGTAACCCAGACTCAGGAGCCTGAGGCAGAAGGATTGCAAGTTCAAGGCCAGCCTGGGCAACTTAGCGAGACCCTGTCTCAAAATATAAAAAGGGCTGGGGATGTGGTAAAGTGCCACTGGGTTCAAGTTCTAGTACCAAAAAGAAAAGACGGCTCATTGGTTGGATGAACCAGGCCCAAAGCAGGCCCATCTGAGTCAAGTCTATTTAGGAACAAACTCTGTGGAATGGGGGTAATGGCTTTGCAATGAGATTGATTTCTGTTCCACATATGTTCACTTGGGCCTGGTGGCTTCCTCCTCTCTCTGCTCATGAGAACAAAGGAATCTGGAAATTAAAACTGACTTTATTGACTTGCTGAGGAATGGCTTGTTCTGGGTGAGACCTAGTTGGTTCTCCCATCCCCACGGCCTTTAAGGGGGGATTGAAAATGGCAAAATGGGATGCCCCTGTCCTTTGAGTATTGCCTTTCGGCCCACAACACCCTTCTTTGCAGTACTGATGGAACAAGGGCTACCAGAACCCCCCACATGCCTCCCACCTTCCCCTGGCTGGCCCCCACTGGCTTCTGTTGGGACTGGGGGACTCAGGTACCCACCTTTCCATTTGTTCAGTAGGGTTTCCTTAGGCTCTTTCCTCTGCATCTGAGCTGGGAAGGCCAGGGCAAGTGCCTTCCCTATTACTACATGTCACTCATGCCTTCAGCCTTTTGCGTCTTGGGGCTCAGCCAGCCAGGGAGGTATTCATCCTCACACACCTGCCCTTCCTGGGCAGAGTGGGATCCAGTGTTAGATATTCCCAGAAGCTGGCAGAACCACGAGGTTAATGGGGTCCCAGCCTGAATGCCTAAAAACTTCTACTGACAAGGGGAACAGGCTGTGTTGACTTCTGATAAACAAAAATATGGCAGCTGCCTGCAACCTGCACTGGGTGAGGAGAGAGCAGGTCTCACACTCACTTATCCCCAGCTGGGTGACCTCAACATGGTATTCTAACTTCTCTGAGCTTCAGGCTTTTAATGTCTGAAGTGGTGGTGATGACACCCAGTCCTCTGGATGGTTGGTTACAAGGTATGTGCTGTACTTTACCCAGTGTAGAACAGGTGACCAAGGGAAGCCCATCGCTCCCCACCCCCACCAGTCCCGCTAGGATAACAAGGGCTGCCAGCTCTGGAAATTGTGAGGCCTCTAGGGATCTGCCGATGTGTGAAAGAGCCTGACCTTACCTAAACTGGCAGGTGAGACTCTAAGCTGCCTTGGGAGGTAGTGAACTCTCCATTCCTGGAGACCTAAGGACAGCCTGGGTGACATGGGTTAACCTGCCCAGAGGGACCCAGCTTGTGGAACAAGCCTTTTCATCTTCCGTGCTCACTTTCCTGCCACTGACCCACCCTGGGGTACCTCTTGTGGCATCCAGACCTGGACTTGGAGCTACCAGCTATTGGGACTCTGATGTTTGAGCAGCCAACCCAGAGCAAGGCCACCTCCAAAGACAGTTAGTAGTCCATGGCTGGGGCAATAGGACTTGAGCAGGTCTCCTAAGACATTGTGTGGTAGTTCTCGCTCAGAGGCCAGACTGGTGTTGCCATTTTCTGTCTTCATTTCACACCAGGATCAAGTTTGGAATCCTGCAGAAGAAAATGTAACTTAAGGAGATGGTCTGGGGGTAGTGGTGAGATATTTGCCTTGGTTACTTATTACCCATGGAGGTTCCAGTTATCAGATGTAAACAGGAGGGCACACCAAACACACACTATTTTTCTTGTAAGATGTTATTGACATGACCTAGGGCAGCCCTGGGACATCTTAGAATGCTGTGTTGTCTTGAATATAACAGAGACCTGCCAGGAGCCATCATCCAGGCCTATAATCCTAGCAGCTCTGGAGACTGAGGCAGGAGGATGAAAAGTTTGAGGCTAGCCTGGGCAACTCAGCAAGACCCTATCTCAAAAGAATTAAAAGGGCTGGGGATGTTACTCGGTGGTAAAGCACCCTGGGTTCAATCTTTAATACAAAAAAAAAAAAAAAAAAAGACCTACCCCCTTCATGCTGTAGAGGGGCTAAGACTCTTGTTTAGGGTGAAGTTCTTCTCCTGAGTTTCTTTTCTTGCTCATGTGAGGCCTGACTCAAACTCAATGCTCTGAGTGAGAATCTGGGATCCCAGGTTATACTGGGGCTAGGGGGACCCCTTATGGAGCCCTGACTACTGACACACTCCAAGCGCTGCCCAGTGGATCCCCTGGGGCTGGGACTATGACAGACTCCTCCCCACCCCCTCACTGCCAAGCACAAAAGCAGCCCTTCCAGAGATCCAGATGCCTCAGCCTTCATCTGTCCTAATGTTGGAGTTCGGTAACTGAACTCCCAGAGATTATGGTTCTCTCCCTCTCACCTCCCCTCTCCTTCCTCTTTCCTCTCCACTCCTTTCCCCTGCCTCCCTCTTTCTCCTTTTCTCTCTCTATCCTTCTCTTTCCTCTTAACCCCCATCCCCACTGCTCTGTCCCCTCCCTGTCCTCCCTCTGTTAGGAGGAGTTTGTTAGCCAGTGCATCTCAGTAGCAGTTCTCAATTGCCCCCCCTTCGTATCTTAATCTTCCCATGTGAAAGAAAAGAAGAGGTGTCTAGGGTTTACATTGTCGTCCCTTACCAACCCTTTGCCTGATTCTTGGGTTCCAGGGATGAACCTGCATTTCCCACTGAGGATGCAGAGGCAAGCAGACTACCAGATGGGCCTGGACAACAAGTCAGGCCACCCCCAGAAAGAAGCTGCTGAGCCCACCCCATACCGTGACAAGCCCTCCGCCCCTCATCCCTGAGTCACCATGCCCAGGAGCACCTAACTGACTGTGTCCAAAGGTCCCCACAGACCTGTGACTGCTTTTTCAGAGTCTCAGGTGGCACAAGCTGGTCTGCCCTGGGAACACTGCTAACTGCCCGCCCCCCAACCCAACTGTCCTGGGCCCTCTGTCCAGTGATGTGCTTGCCATAGCTTCAAGATTTCTCTGTGGGGTAAGAGTGGGTTTGTGACTCTTGACCCATTGCCAGAGCCCATCTCTGCCTCCCACTGGCTCCATGGCCTTGGAGGAGGTCCCTAAGGGTTCTGGACCTCTGTAAGATAATACCTGTCTCATTGGACACTCGGAGTGACTATGGTCAATGTGTGACTCTGTTACCCCACAACCAGGGCTCCATAAGTCAATGGTACAGGGGACTCAAGGTCCCAGAGTTGTCCTGGCTCAAATTGTACGTGGCTAGCATTGTCTTCTGATCCTGTGGCCCTGCTGTGGGTGTCCCCAGTGGTAGGAAGGAAGTTGGGCCCTCCCTTCTCCCCCGCCACCCCGAAGGTAAGCACTCTGAAACCACTTCTGCTGTCACTAAGGCCACCACTAGGACCAGCACAGGCTTGGGGGTGGATATTTGTGATTGCTTGGAATTCCGGAAACCCAGCCCGCTGAGCAAGCGAGAGCACGGTGAGTCACACTGGCTCTGCAGTCCCAGGTCCCTGTCATTAACCTTGTCTTCCTGAATGACTTGCTAGAGATGGACCCCTGTTAGCTCCAGCCTTAATGGGTGTGTGGCCATTTAAGGGGGACCAGAAGCTGCCCAGGTTTCTCTCCTCCTCAGGTATCCCCATTCTTCTGCCTCAACCCCCCCCTCCCCAGGGTGCTAAGAAGGGAACCCCACTGACTAAGGTAGCAGCGGCACCCCTGGTGCGCTTCCAGTGAGCACTGCCGCCCTGGCATGGGGCCTGTCCTAGTGTCTGGTAGGCTCCAGCCCACCCCACCCAGGCTGCCCTGCCACCATAGGCTCATTCTCTTGGCCACTTTGGGAGAGAATTCCTGTCTCCCTGACCCACGAAGGCCCAGAATGTGGGTCCCTCACGACTGTACTAAGATGAGCCAGCCCAGAGTGCCTGCAGCAAAGCCATTAGGAAGTGCTCTGCGCCAGCCCCTCCTGCCAGGAGCTGCAAGTGGAAACACTCTCCCAAGAACCTATTTATAGAGCACAGCCAGGGAGGGGTTTTGCTTTAGGTTAGGCCACCTAGAGCCCGGCTGCCTGGAAGGCTGCTGGTTGCAGCAACCCCCGCCCCTGCCCACTCTGTCCTACCACCCATGAGAAATTGGGCGTGGGGAAGAGGAACCTCAGCAGAAGAGGAAGTGATGTCCTCCTACCGCTTCCCGTTCTCAGCCCTCTGCTTCTCTTTTAGACACAAGCACATGTTCCTGAAAGGAGGACTTTGTCATGTTTTGTGGGCCCTCCGTGGGTAGAGGCCTGGCCTGCAGGAGCCAGGGCCCATGCAGGGCAGTGTCACTCAGTCACACATACTAATACCACCCCTGTCCATCTTCATCCTAGCTGGCTGTGCATCTGGATTCAGTGTTGGAGTCAAGATTGCCGTGAGATCCCTGAGTACCTGGAGCCCACGTTTACCCAGCCATGTTCCCTTGGCCTCAGTCAGGTCTGGGCCCTCCAGATGCCCTACTCAATTGGCCTCTTGCAGACTTCTGCTCTCCCCTGCTGAACTTAGCCTGGGACCTTGCTTTGACCTCATAGGTTTTTCTGGAGCCATCTGGCTCCCTCAGAAACTCCTGTGGTGTGTACCCACCTCTTCACTGAGCTCCTCAAACTGTGAACCCAAACCAGAGCCACCCCAACCCTCAGGCCCAAGGTTGGGATGGGTGCTGGTTCTGAGCCTAGGCCCCAGAATCTTCTCATGACAACTGCTCCTAAATTTGTTCCTCGGAAGCCTCTGGAACTTGGAGCAGGACAAGAAATGCAATTAGCCTTCCTTGCCCCTCCAGGCAGTGGCACAACTGTGCCTGCTAACTGGAAACAGAAGGTCCTTTCTGTGGCACAGGCCCAGGCTGGCCTATGTCAGGGCTGCCATGGGACTCCTTGACCAGAGCTGTGAAGCTGACCTCTGCTTCTAAACTTACTCCTGGTCCTTGGATTGGGTCCAGCTCCCCAGGAATAGGGCCACAGCCTCACAGGAATGCCCATGGCCCTTTGAAAGTCTCCTGTTGGGGACAAATGGTTTGCTAGAGCCTCAGTTCCATAGACCACTCTGGTGGGGGATGGGAGCCTCAGGCTGGGGGTCTCTCCAGCCTTCCAAAGCATGAGCCTACCCACCTCTCAGGCACCCTGGAGTGAGCCCTTCAAGGAGCCAGGACCTACTGGGACAATGCCTGCTCACTCCCCACCTGGTCTCCAAATTTTGCCCTTGGCCCACCCATTGTTCTCAACACATCGGCCAGCATCTTCCAAAATACAAGCCCCCCAAACAATCAGTAATTAAAATAAAACTTGTAAGATAGCTTATGCCAGCCCTGCTCAACCCCCTTGAATGGTTCCTCAGCCTCCAAGGACACACCAAGTACTCACCATTGCTGAGGCCTACTCCCGATCCTGCCCCCCTCTACTCATCACCTACCCCCCTCCTCATTCCCCTCTAGCCACAGTGGCTTCCTCACTGTTACAGCTCCAGGGCCTTTGCACCTGCTGTTTCTGCTGCCAGGAATACTGCAGTTTTCATCAGAGCCTCAACCTCCTCCTCTGAAGAATAAGAGCAGGAGTGGCCTCAGAGGACTATTGGAAGATTTGCTGAGGCAATTCACACAAAGCTCCAAGAGCTGGCTTTGTCCCTGCTGAGCTGTGATCCATGACCCAGGGAGGTGGAGAGGAATGGGTGCTGAAGAATTGGGTTTCTGGCATCATAAGCTAGACAGCCAC
Source organism: Marmota flaviventris (assembly GCF_047511675.1). Classification (NCBI taxonomy): domain Eukaryota; kingdom Metazoa; phylum Chordata; class Mammalia; order Rodentia; family Sciuridae; genus Marmota; species Marmota flaviventris. The sequence continues at coordinate 131,777,804 of NC_092505.1, forward strand.
TGGGCTTACATGACACTCACTCAGTGCCCCTGGGAACGGGATCCACTGAGCCCCTTGGGCCCTCGGACTCCCCTCCCAATTGCCATTGGGTCTCTCTAATTGGACACTCACACCCAATTATGCCAGCATGGCTTCCAGCCACCAAGCCAAGCCAGGTGCCCCTGCCCTACCCCCCACACGGGTAGGAGAGTGGTGGCTAGTCCTTCCCACTTGCTGGTCCTCCTCACCTATCTGCTAACTGAGGGGCAAGGGCAGTGTCAGGGCTGGTGGCCTGCTGCACCATGGCCTCCCTGGAGTGGTGAGGGACAGCCAGCCTAGATTTGAAGGAGCATCTTACTGTTGGCTGGGCCTTTCTCCTGCCCCCATAGACCCTCCCACCTGGTTCTATCCTCTCAGGCCAAGCAGAGCCACAGATTTAGACTGAGTCTGAAGGAGAGGATGGAGCTTCTAATGGGCCTCACGCCACTCCCCAGCAGGCCACTGGCCTGGGGCCTCCTGCAGGGGCCTGTGAGCCAGGCAGCCGACCTGGTGGGGGTAGGCACCAGAACTTCTGGGGATAAAGTCTTCCCCTCCGCCTGCCTTCCCCCCCTCCTCCCACTCCCTTTGGTCCTCCACAAACACATGTTTCCAATCCCCTTTCAGGCCCCTCTCCCTCCCCAGCCCCTTCCCATTTCCTCTCTGAGGCATCCACTCACATGTGGAACTCATTAGGAGACCCTCAGGGCTCGTAACCCAACTCTGGCCTGGGCTCGGGGAGGGGGCCCTGTCCGCAGCCCCCATGCTGAGGCGAGGCAGCCCCCCCTTGTCTGGCCCCCGTCTGGCCCTGTGCAGCTTGGAGCTGGAGACCACAAGTTGCTGGTCATGGCCAAGAGTGGGGGATGCTGGTGGAGGGAAGCGTGGCCAGGAATCTCGCTCCTGCTCTCCAGCCTGCTCTCAGCGGGTGCCCGGCTCTGTGGTAGCTTCTGATTCCACAAGGGCAGCTGGACCCACGCGTGGAAAGCAGGTTTCAAGGCCCCTAAAGCAGGCCAGAGGAAGGATGAGGGGGTTCTGAGCAACTAACTCAGTGACCCTTAGCTTCCCACCTGAATAATGGGAAGGAAGGAGGTGATATGTGGAATAGCCACTGAACCACGAAAGGCCACCTTTTCCCCTGAAGACCTGGTCCCTTGGCTTGTCAATGGAGGTTATGCAAAAAAAAAAAAAAAAAAACTAGTGCTGTGATCACCAGAGGTTGGGAAATGTGTGGATGAATCAGATCCTTTAGAAGGATCAGAAGTTAGCTACTTCCCTTGCAGGACTTGTCAGAGCCTTTTTTTGGGGGGTGGGGGAGAACCAGGAAGTGAATCCAGGGGCATTTAACCACTGACCACGTCCCCAGTCCTTTTTTGTATTTTATTTAGACAGGGTCTCACAGAGTTGTTTAGTGCCTTGCTAAGTTGCTGAGGCTGGCTTTGAATTCGAGATCCTCCTACCTTAGCCTCTGGAGCCACTGGGATTACAGGTGTGTGCCACCATATCAGGCCTGTCAGAGCCTTTAACATATTCCTATGTGGTACAACTAGGATCCCAGACTTCACTGTTTCCAGACATGACCCTGTTTGTGAAGGTGAACCTGGTGGGCTTTGTGTTCTATTAAAGCCACTTTGGAAAATACTTTAGGAAAAGAGGTAAGGAAACAGAAGGGATGGGTCAAGGCCCTCTAATGGGAAGGACTTCCTGAGGATCTGAATAGGAGTTGCTAGCTGCCTCTGAGGAAAGGGTGGAATTTGGGGGGTGGTTTTTGTTGTTGTTGTTTTGTTTTGTTTGAGACAGGATCTCACCAGTTGCCCAGGCTGACCTCAAACTTGTGTTCCTCCTGCCTTAGTCTCCCAAGTCTCTGGGATTGCAGGTGTGTGTGCCACTAAGGCCAGATAAAGCAGGAGCTCAGCAGGCGGCTGGTATGGCCAAGGCTAGAGGCAGGAAGGCACTCAAACCAGGCAGGACGCTGGTGATTCCAAGTCCTTTCCTACCCTGGTGTTTCCCTCTCATGAGAGGGCAGGCAGGTGGGTGGGCCTGTGTGGGCACCGAGGCAGAAGCTGGAGGGCAGGGCCTTCCCACGCAATGGGATTTGCACAGACAGGCCCAGGGTGTTGGGAGTGTCTGGGCTACCACCCCACTGCGACATCAGCCTAGGGACGGGGCAGCTACCAGCTCGGGGTTCAGAAGAACTTCCCTGTCTCTGCTCCCCTCCATGTTGGGACCAGCCTCTGCCCAGAGCCCACTCTGTCCACACTGCCAGCACAGTTGCTCCTAGGCCCCCCCTAGCCCTCTGCTCCAGGAGGCCTTCCCATGGGGTCCTTGCTACCCTGGTCCCTCTCCCCTGTCTGGGCACAAGGAGAGGGCAGCTGAGTTAGCCCTTCCCACAGCACATTTGCTCCTGCCTCATAACAGTCTTGCCTTGAATCTGTACCTCCATTTAAAAAAAAAAAAAAATGTAGTTGTAAATGGACAAAGTGGCTTTATTGTATTTGTTTTTTGTTTTTATGTGGTGCTGAGGATCGAACCCAGTGCCTCATGCATGCTAGGCGAGCACTCTACCACTGAGCTGCAGCCCCAGCCCCTGTACCTCCATTTTTATACAGAAAAGAAAAAAAAAATGAGGCTTGAAGAGGAGAGGTTAGTAGTGGAGTTGGGATTGGAGCCAGGTGTCTTGGCCAGACTCCCCAGTGTCCACCAACCCCATTTCCCCTGCCTTGTCCAAACACACATCGCACATTCCCTTCTTGGTCATCTAAGAGCCCCCTAAGACTGTCTTGCTCTGCTCAACACAAGACCTTATCTGAACAAGTGGACCAGGCCAAGGCCACTCCTGCCACCTGTAGTGCATGGGGGTATTCAGGCTTAGTGCCCAGCCCCGTAGGCTACTTTCCTTTGACAGTTCCATTGTGCAGCATGCCTGGCTATCCCCTGAGAGTTAGAGTAGGTGAAAGGTGTTATCCCACTTGACAGAGAGATTGAAGTCCAAGGGCTGGACTATCACCAGGGGCCACCTAAGTCTATAGCAGGCAGCAGAACTGAGTCTTCCCCAGCTCCCTGGGGACTTCCTGTAGCCCTTGGGAGCTCTATGTCTGGGTAGAGCCTGGGGCCTGGGGAATCCAGCCACTCCTCATCCCGAGTTCTTGGGCTGGGCCTGGTGGTTCTGAAGTGGCTGATGCTTTCAGGCCTCTGAAATAGCCAAAGGCCTTTCCACAGCCCTGGCCCTGACTGGCCCTGGGCTGAGGCAGAAGCTCATCCTGTCTGGGGAATAGGGGTTAGAGCAGTGCTGCCTTCTGATGGGACACTGTGTGAGCCATAGTGAGGATCAAGGGGGGTACAGGGGACCCCTAGGAGAGGTGACCCCTTGTCCACCCTGTCCCCGTGGCAGAGGGCCCCACTAGGAGCCCTCACAGAGAGTTCCTACCCCGTCTCTAGTCTTTGTAGGAGGGAAGTCTTGTAAGTCTCGGGGCATGTGCCCCTGTGGTGGGAATAAAGCTGAGTAGAGCCAGCCAGAAAGGGGAGTCCCCAGACTCCTTCTTGGTGCTGCCCACATCCACCTCTAGGCAGGCAGCCAGACAGTTAAGTCCATGTTGGATGGCACCAGGTGTGAAAACCAAGAGAGGGCTGGGCTCTGAGGCCTCAAGTCAGCAACCCTAGGCCTAGGCCTGGGCCTGGCCAGCCGGTTCCCAGGCCATTTCCCCAGTCTCATCATGGTCACTGTCATCGTCACCATCAATGGCTTATAGGAGTGATTCCTGAAAAACAGGGCTGCGTAGGCTGGCAGGGAGGGGACCAGACAGGCCCAGGCGGGGCAGATGCTAATGAGGCAATTAGGCCTAGCAGCTACAGAGAGACCTGCCCACCAGAGGCAGCCCAGCCCAAGCCCCTGGCACATCCGCCTGCCAGGTGTCCTGGGAATTCCTGGCCTGCTCCACCCTCCCAGCCTCAAAGGTTGGACTGGCTTCATGCCTCCAAAAACCAGAGGCAGGTTTGGCAAAGATAGAACCAGGGCACCATGACTCCATGACTACTCTTTATCTTTGCTTGGACTGAGAATGCCTGCCTGGGATGCCCTCCTGCCCTGCCCCTCAGCCCCGTCAAACCATCCGGGTTCCAAGCCCTTCCTGGAAGTGGTGGCCTTAGAAGGATCAGAAGCTTGAGGCAGGAGGCCAAGTGTGACACTGTCGCCAAGTGGGCAGGCAACTAAAGATCCTTGCTTCCCCAAAGCCTTGGCTTCCATCCATCAGAGCCCCAGGTGAGCTTACAGGGTGCTACCCATGGTCCTGGAGCATCATGTGAGAGGAGATCAGCCCATAGCTAAGATGCTGGGATTCTAATGAAGGGGATGCAAGAAGCAAGGGCAGGAAATCCAACCTACCTGGGCTTACCTGAGTCCTTCCCCACAGCTCTCCTTTGTCAGCCTCCGAGGCCCCGGGAAATCTGAAGCAGCCTGCCTGGTTCATCTGGGGTTTTGAGTGGCTTCTCTTGGCTTTCTAGGGATGACCTCAGTGTCAGCAGATGTGCATCCGGCTGAGTCAGAGCCCCCTACCAAGCCCAGCTCTTCTTCCAGGCTTGAGCGATTGGACTAAAACCATGGCTTGGGACCCAGGGCCCCCTTTGGTGTGGGGTTGTAGCTCAGCCTATGGGGGAAGGGTTAGCTACACGTAGCAGGGAGGGAGAGACTCTGACACAGGGACTTGAGGTACCATCTGAGATCAGGGATGAGGCCCCACATGACAAGAGCAGGGGCCCATTCCTTCCTAGCAAGGAGATTTCTGGTTCCAGGACTCTCACTGAGTGACTCTGGGCAGGTCAGGCAGGATATGCTGAGGCCTAAGTAGGGCATGGAAGTGAGAGGTTTCTGGAATCATCCCATGACAGTGGAAATCCAAACATATTTTAAGTCACTGATGACGAGGCAGAGGATTCTCAAAATACACTGGGGTTCTTACGCTGGCCCAGGCCCTTCCCAGGTACCCACTCTGGCCCCAGGAAATAGGTGGGTCTGGCACGGAGGAAACAGCAGTCAGAGGAAAGTTCTAGCAGAGGGACCAATGAGTGAGGACCTCTGAGGGCAAAGAACCTGCAAAAGAAGCAAGATGGATATTGTCAGAGCCTGGGCTGGGGGTATGAGGGACAGTGGAGAGTAGATGAGACTATAGGACCCCAGAGGAAAGGAGGAAAGGGGAGGAGAGGGTCAGGGTAGGTCACCAAGAGATATACTGACCATGGAGTAGGGCCTGCATGCTACACTAGAGACAGTGGTAGGCTTTGGAGCAAGGGAAGACCAGGGTAGAAGAAACACTCAGGCACAAAGTATGGATGCAAGGTCAGAGGGAACATGATTTGAGACAGTCAGGTGTGCACCTGCCCAATAAGCCCATGGAGGCCCGGGTGTGGGAAGTCCTAGCTGGGAGCCCCAGGCAGGCCTCCACCCTCCCTCAGGCAGCCCTTCCCACTTGCCTGTGTTTATGTGTTTCCTTCCCATCACCTGGGCCACCGTGACTCACCCCAGGCCCCTGGTGGGCAAGTGAGTAACTGGCTGGGCCTCAAGCCAGGCCCTTCGGCAAGACACTTCCCTTCCTGGGCCTCAGCTTTCCCATCTGCAGAACGGTCAGACAAGCCCTGCTCTGTTCAGCCCACGGGGGGAACTGGGTGGATGCAGGGCTAAGTATGTAAAAGCACAGCCTATATTGGAGTAAGGAAAACAGGTTTGGCTCTTCTGCAGGCCCTCTTAACACCATTTCCAAGTCACCTCTATGCAGAGCTTAGAATGCCCACTCGCCCAGGCTGACCAGCCCAGCAGCTCTTATCACTTTTAGGGATACCTAGAAGAACATGGAATGGCAGGCTAGGTGAGGCCACAGGAGAGGCCTGGCCGGGGCTCTGGTTGACCTTGGAGAGTTCAGATTCCAATGATGAAAGGGAACTTCACTAGGTAAAGTCACAGAGGTGAGGCCCAAGGCCCTATCCCAGACCCCAGTGAACTGAACTGCCCTTAAATGGGTAGAGACCAGCCAGGGGATGGCTCAGAAAGAAAAAGTGCTGCACTTGACTGATATGTGTCTGCCAGGGTCAAAGCATAGAAGTGAAGGGTAATGGAAAAATAATATTCCTACAAGACAGATCCCCACAAAAAACATAGGGACAATGTGACTTGGGAGGAGGAAGGAGAAATTAGCCAAATATTAAACCTATCCCAGTACATCCCTTCCCAGTAACAGTGGGCCCTAGGGAAAAAGAAAACTTTCATCTCTTCCTGGGTTCATCCCCAGCATCTCCACCAAAACCAAATATTCACCTCTTCCCCACCCAATGGATCCTGAAGGGAGAAGGCAAATACTGAAACTCTGGGCCCTGGACTTTTACCCTTTCCCATTGCAGATGAGTCCTGGAAGGAGAAAAGCAAATAGTGAAGCTCTAGGTAACAGTGGGTCCCAGAGGAAGGAAGACAAGCAGTGAACGCAGAATTGTGAGCTTTCCCAGTGACAGTGAGTTCCAAACTTTTACAACTACCTTGCTGAGTTAAAATTTTAACCTGCACAACTCGGCCCCTGACTGTCCAAATGGCACATCTGCAGTCTCCAATGATTAATTCACCCTCATTGTAAACTATAAAACTCAGATTCCTTCTGTAACCTGGGGGCCATTTCCATACCCAGAAAATGAGCCCTCCCATGCTTGCTGGCTTGACTTCGCTGCAGAATGAAGGAAAGTTTGCTGATGGCAGTTTGCTTCCTGTCTCTTGCCTCCATCATTTGTGAGTTTACATTTTGGTTCCCTGACTAGGATCAGGAGCAAGATGAAATAATTAAACCTTCCCCATCACCCTTCCCATTCCCTTACAGTTAAGTTAAATGACCAATGGGGACCTAGGAAGTGACCATTGAAATGTCGGCACCCCCAAGGATCTCTGAGGTTGGGGGAACTCCCAACCACAACTCATGCAGCTACAGCTGAATCCCTAGACTGACTGCTCCCCTCACCTCCGTCCGCACCCTACAGAAAGTGACCCTCCATACCCTCAGAGTCCACTTTGGCTGAACAGCTGTCAATATGCCACCCATAACCCACCCCAACCCTGGGGTAGGTTTTTGTGGCTTTATGCTATGCGGACAAAACAAGAATTTGTGTTGAATCCTTCACTGGTGCTGAAGGCATCCTCTTTCTGACCCCCTTCTCACACTCTTGCCATCCACTCCCCAATCCCTCCCTTTCCCTATGCCCTGCAAATCTCCAGATCGGAGACTTCTTTGCCATTTTGTTCCTGCATCCAACACCAGCCTTAAGTTCTCTAGAGAGGTAGGATTCATCTATCTGGTCTCTAGCAGATAGGTACCCTGCCCTGAGACCCTGCCTTTTGGACCCCAGGTGCCCCTCTACCATTGAAATTGGGGTGAAGACGTTTCCCCATTTTCTGGTGGGAATGTCCAGCTTGGTATTGGAAAGAATCCAAGGGACACTTTGGTTTCCATCCAACACTTGTCATACCTCCCCACATGGGAATCAATCAGTCAGTTCCACAGGACTCCCCTTTGGGTTGTCTCATTAGTAATTTCAAGACCCTTTACTCCCAAAGTGACCTCAAAATCAAATGCCTCATTAGGCTCAGCACTCAAATTTGGCCACAGTACAAATTAGATTTTAAGGGCACAAACCAGCACCCCTGGCCCAAGTATGTAACTCTTGATAAAGAAATTCTCTGGCCTTTAGGTTTCAGCCATCTATAGCCCTAAAAAAGCCCCTACTGCTAATGGTCTCACCAGACCCTCTAATATACCTGCTGGGTCCTGTTTCTGATATGGAGAGAGTGGACACTGGGCAAAACTTATCATAACCCAAGACCCCCCACCAATCCCTATCCCAACTATGGACAATGGGGACACTGGAAGGTGAACTGTTCCTAGGGAAAAACCCCCTCCTAGAAAGGTGAAGTCTCCACAGACTCACTGCCCAATGGGCCACACCTCTGAAGGTCTTTAAACCTCCACACCAGTACCTGGAGTGGATGCCCCTCCCCTCGGTGCAGCCACCAATTCATCCAAGGAGCCCCGAGTTACAGGGGTGGTGAATGGCCAAGCAGCTGGCAAATATTCCCCTTTATATATACCCCTAGATTTTAAGGGTACAACTAGCTAGTAAACTAACTTAACTTAAAATAATTATCAAAAAGTTAATTAGTATCCCCCATTCTGAGTAGATCCCATAGTTATGTAAAAAGGAGACTTATTTCAAGCCCATACCCTCAACTTACCTACGGAGCAAAAATTTAACCTGTTTATCACTGAGAGAGAAAAATAAACCTAACCAGCCCAACATCAGTGACGTGTCTCATTAAAGGGCATGACATGGCAGCCTCATTCCTCAAAAGTAATGGAAGATAATGTTTCATAACTTTCTGCATCCAAACCTGGCCTGATTACCAATTGTGTGGGGGGGAGGACATGGGTTTAAAAGCCCTAGGCAGCAATTTCCCTAGCCAGGCAGTGTGGAAACTTGCATTGGAATGCAAATGACAGGCTCAGGAGAAGACCCGAGACTAAAGAAAAAAAAGTGTCCTTTACTTGTTCCTGGCTGCAACACAGAAGAAGAATGATTTCAGGGCGATCTCTCTCTCTCTCTCTCATGCTACTTTACTCAAATAATTAACAACTATATCATTTTTTTTCTCCTAGAACTCTTTTTTTTTTTAAATCTATATTTTTTGAGCTCATGATTTTGATCTGGTGCTCCTAGGTTAATGTGTTTTTCTGATCAAATATCTTACCTAACTATAAAGGGTTTTTACTTGTTTGTTCTGTATTGCACTGTCTGCATGTGTTTGTGTGTTGAAATTGTCACATAGATGAATGAGCGCTCATGAATTAAAATTTTTTAAAAAAGGATCCAAGTACCTTTAATTCATGTGGTTTGAAAGATTCAGTTTACATTGGGTACCCAGATGACAAAGTAAATCTATAAATCCATTATTTCTAGGATTTTTCTTCAACAAGGAAGAGGTGCATGCTGTTCAATACACTTGTCTGATACCTTAAGTCTTAGAATTAATAAGTAAATTGAGATATATGAGATTAATCTTCATAAACGTGTTTGTTAAAAGCATCTGATTAATTTGTAAAGTTAAAAATGCTAACTATTAAGGAGCTGGTGGCTCAGAGGTAGATCCTTGGGCACTGGGTTCGATCCTCAGCACCACATAAAAATAAATAAGGAAAGAAAGATATTGTGTCCTCTTATAACTAAAAAACAAGTATAAAAAAATGCTGTTAAATATAACATCAAGTACTCTTAGCTTCTTGAATTCCATAGGATGATATACTTGAACATTGTTTATGTTTTAATAATTTGGTAAACAGACATAATTCTATGTGCAAGGGGTCCAAAAATTTTAACTGTGTTTTAATTAGAGTGCTGTAAATAACATAAAGTATTTCTTCTTATTAAAATGGAGTAATTTGCCTAAATTTAGAAATTTCATAAGGGTTGTTTCAGATTGTGAACAAAAAGAGGGGTCAAGAGATAGGAAAGAGAAATTAGAAAGTATTAGGTATGGAAATATATTTAGTAGAAGGTAAAATAAAATGTTTCTGGGGGCTGGGGCTGTAGCTCAGTGGTTGAGCACTTGCCTTGCATGTGTGAGGCACTGGGTTCCATCCTCAGCACCACATAAAAAAAGATGTTGTGTTCATCACTAAAAATAAATAATATTTAAGGCTGGAGTTGTAGCTCAGTGGTAGAGCACTTGCCTTCAATTCTCAATATCACATATAAATAAATGAATAAAATAAAGGTCCATCAATAACTAAAAAATTTTTGAAAAAAAAATAATATTTTTAAAAATGGTATTCAAAAAAAAGAAAATGTTTCTGGGTAAGAAAGTCTTTGTGTGATGAAATAAACAACATGAAGGTCTAAGTAAGTGATAAGAAAGTCTATATAAATAAAGGGCAAATTTCAACAAGTTTGTGTGTGACTCAATTGGTTATATGTATATGGAATAATCAGTTAAAGCTATTTAATTTTTTTCCTTAAAGTCAAACACTAATGTACTGATATAAACCCCAAGTTTAATCTATGTTGTAAACTGACAAGAATTTCTTAAAACATTAATTTACTCTTAACATGGTGTTTATTAAATTTTATTCTTTAAAGTGACTTGTCTTGGAGGAATTGGGATCTGTGCAACACTGGTTGGTTACACAGCAACAAACGTTATTTTCGAGTCCTACACTACATTACAAAGTCTAAACTTTCCTTTAAAAGCTAAACTTGGTTAATATAAAACACCAGTATAGCATACTAAATGTGTACACATCTTCCAGGTATACAAGTCTTTAAAGCAGGAAATTTAAAAGAACATTTTTATCACACTGATGTTCTCCAAACTAAAGTTGTCTGTAATGGTAATTTTAAACTTACAAGATAGCAAATTTACTTATATCAGTCAATGTTCTGTAACTGGACCTGAACCTTAAGTTACCCTTTATACTGGGATAAAAATTTAAATGTATTTCTAAAAGATAACGAGAACCTAATCTGTTTAAAGGTTAATATTTGAAACATGAAAGCATTTTACCACTTTTCCATACAAAAGGAAAGTTAAAAGCTCTCTCGGCCTTTCTTTGATTCATGTTTTAAATATAATGTTATGTTGTGTTAGCTAAAGTTCATATAGATTCAGGAAACAATATATACAAACTTTGTAAAATGACATTTAAGAGGGGCTGGGGTTGGAGCTCAGTGGTAGAGCGCTTGCCTAGCATGTATAAGGCACTGGGTTCAATTCTCAGCGCCTCATATAAATAAACAAAATAAAGGTCCACTGACAACTGAAAAAAGAAAGACATTTAGGAAAAAGGCAAAGATCAACTTCAGAAGTAGAACACTTTACCTAAGATTTGTGAAGAGCCCCACCTTACCTGAGATAAGGCTCTGTCTCCCACCTCACTGCATATTAGAATGACTCCAAAATAGGCTAGACCACAGCTTACTTAAAGTTGTATTCAAGGGACTGAGGCTGTGGCTCAGCAGTAGAGTGCTTGTGTGAGGCACTGGGTTTGATCCTCAGCACCATATAAAAATAAAATAAAGCTTATTGTGTCCACCTACAAATAAAAAAATATTTTTTTTAGAAAAAGTTGTATTCAAAAAACTGATTTTTCTTGTAAAGATTACTGTGATCTCAAACAGAGGATATAATGTATAACTCAGCCAAAATTCAAGACAGCTATTACACAAGCAGAATATGTTTTTACTCTTGCTAATTTCATTTTGTATTTTCCTTGTAAACTCTATAACTTTGCCTGTTAATGTTTTGCAGAGGTACTAATTCAAGAACACGCAACCTGGGTGAATTTGAGCCATCACCAACAGGACAGATAGGATATAAGCTCACTTCCAGTACTAACACAGACCCCAATTGAATAAGTGGGATAAATAAGTGACTGTAAGGTTATAGACATTAGAGTCAAAGCCCAGTACTCTTACTTTAAGACTGGTGAGACTGGCTTGCTAGATGTTTAAGATCAAGGCTTAAAGGTTAAGTTTAAAACAAAAGGGCAAGAAAAGCAATATTTGGCTCTTGCCCTCTGAGTCAGCCTAAACCCAGGGAATGAGAGCACTTCTCTGAGGAGCTTTACAATTCTGGGTCACATGATCTCATAATCAGAGAGATTAATGAGACCACCAAAGAACAGAAAGCCTATCAGTGCACTTGCTGCAAAGAGGAGGATCATTGGAGAAGGGAGACATTCCTGATGCTTCCAAGGAAGCCACCTCATCAATGAGACCCTATCTAGCAGATGATACTAAAAGAGCTAAGAAGCTGCTCTCAAGTTCCCCAAGAATGACCCCTGTGGGAACTCAGCTGACTCTTTTCTCCTTCTCCTTCTCCTTCTCCTTTTGTACTGGGAATTGAATTCAGGGGCAATCAACCACTGAGCCACATCTCCAGCCATATTTTCTATTTTATTTAGAGAGGAGGTTGTCACTGAGTTGCTTAGTAGCTTGCCATTGCTGAGGCTGACTTTGAACTTGCAATCCTTCTACCTCAGCCTCCAGAGCTGCTGGGATCACAGGCATGTGCCACTGTGCCCAGCCTCAGCTGACTCTTAACAGCAGATAGGAACAAGGTCAATTTGACCAGCTTGGTCGTGAACAACTAGCAAAAAGTTATAACCAAAATACAGCCACACCTGGGCATTTAAAAAGAGTTCTTTTAATGAAACTTAAGACCTACACTTGTGTCAGTGCCACAGCCCTGATGTCCCCTGAATTCTGAGGCTTTTTTCCTTTGCGAGACTCATAATTACTCCTGCCTACCAAAATTAAGCTGGCCTCTGAACATTAATCTTCCTTACTCCTCAATTTTTTGACATTTTACCTCACAACCAAAGTCTACTCATTCTAATAACAGCACACACAGACATAGAAGAGTCCCCCAATTATTCCCTTACTCATAGGACTAAAAACATCCACTGGGATTAACATAGGAGCAAGGGGGATTAGGAACCTCTATTCACTATAAAAATAGTCACTACAGGTTATTGCAGATGTCCAACAGGTCACCTATTTAGTACTGACTTCACAAATTAATTGGACTCCCTGGCATCTGCCATCCCGCAAAACCAATCAGGGAAGAATGCTGTTTCTATGTAAACCTATCGGGAGTGGTAAGAGACAAGGTTAAATGGCTCCAGGACCACCTGGAACATGGAAAATAAGTCCATCTCCATGACTCAGGAGCCTTTTCAAATCTGGAACAGTGATTTTTTTCAATATAATAAGTTTAAAAATGTTACCCATCTTAATATTTCCTTGTATAAGAAATTCTATCTCACAGCACCTGTATTAACCCATTCAAGTACAATATAATGCCTCACAAAACATGTTAAAATGTGAGAACATCTGCAACAATGTGTCAATCAGACTCTAAAGCAAAGTTCAGGACAAACTGTAATGATTCCCAAAAGGTCAGTAGTCACCTGGTCCCTGTAAAAGTAATGAATGTTTTATCCTATGGCTATTAACGGGCATTGTTCTTCCCTAGGATAATTACCTCTGCATCTATTGCAGTGGTGGCATTGCACCAGCAGGCAAAACAAATCATTTTCTTCAACAATTTCAAAAATTTTACTAGACCTGTCAAACTCAAGCACATATTGATAAGGTACTTGATCCTTTTCAAAATGCCTCTTTGGATGTATTAAAATTACAATCTCAGGGCTGGGCCTGATGGCACATGCCTGTAATCCCAGCAGCTTGGGAGGCTGAGGCAGGAGGATTGTGAGTTCAAAGCCAGCCTCAGCAATGGCAAGGAACTAAGCAACTCAGTGAGACCCTGTCTCCAAATAAAATACAAAATAGGGCTGGAGATGCGGCTCCATGGTCAAGGGCCCCTCAGTTCAATCCCTGCCCCCCACCCCCCGCCAAATTACAATCTCAGGTTCTAGCCATGTCAATACAAAAACACCTTCTTTTAAGAATAAAGAACTTTGAGAGTTTCTTTTGTTTTATTTTAAAAAAATATTTTAGTTGTAGATGAACACAATATCTTTATTTATTTATCTTTATGTGGTGCTGAGGATGGAAACCAGTGCCTCACCCGTGCTAGGTAAATGCTCTACCACTGAGCCACAACCCCAGCCCCTGAAGTCATTTTTTTTTCTCCTAATCCTTTTAAATACTTTTCTGCACATATAGCTGGATTACCAGCCATAACTATACTGTTAATTTTATCTCTGTTCTTGTTCTGCATAATCTGTCAACCAGGATGGAGACAATTAAAACATCAGGGACTATGGTTTTAAAGTTAATCATGCTTGCTATGCTTCAGAGGATGTGGACTCCTGAAATCATGGAGAGTGTAACCTAAATTTGAATGGGGCCTTGATTAAGGAAAATAGGATCCCAACTATTTTTCCTGCTATGCAACTTTAGGTGTATGATTCCTGGTGTTTTAGAAGAACGTGGCTTGTTTTGGCACTGGAAAATTGTTTTCCTAGCACTAGCAAATTAATTAATCCTGACCTTTCTTATAATAAGCTTTCTTCTCCCTATTCTTAATTTTGAACAGAAGGAGTTTCTCCCAGAACACACTTCTTAGGCATTCACAGCCTGATTTTCTGAAACCACAAAAGAAGGACTTTGTCTATGATGACCTCAGGGCTCCTCTCCAACACACCCCTCCCCACTGGGGTCTCTATGCTCTATTCCAGAACTTTAAAAAGAGGGGTCCCCCCACTTCGCCTCTTCTCAGCTTGAAACAGCCAGATTAGACCAACACCCTAATTCATTCTTCCCTTTCAGAGTCTGGAATGAAGGGTTATGGAAAATAATATTCCTACAAGACAGCTCCCCAGGAGGGACAGTGTGACTCGGGAGGAGGTAGAGAAATTAGCCAAATATTAAACCTCTCTCAGAAATTAGCCAAATATTAAACGTCTCCCAGTACATCCTTTTCCGGTAGCAGTGGGCCCCGAGGGAAAAAGCAAACTTTCATCCCTTCCCAGGTTCATCCTCAGCATCTCCACCAAGAGCAAACATTCACCCCTTCCCCACCCCAATGGATCCTGAAGGGAGAAGGCAAGTACTGAAACATTGGGCCCTGAACCTTTAACCTTTCCCATTGCAGATGAGTCCTGGAAGGAAAAAGGAAAATGGTGAAGCTCTAGGTAACAATGGGTCCCAGAGATAAACAGTGAACACCGAGATGTGAGCTTTCCCAGTGACAGTGAGTTCCAAGCTTTTTACAACTGCCTTGCTGAGTTAAAATTTTAACCTGCACAACCAGGTCCCTGACTGTCCAAATGACACACCCGCAGTCTCCAAATGACACACCCGCAGTCTCCAAATTAATTCACCCTCATTGTAAACTATAAAACCCAGACTCTTCCTGCAACTTGGGAACCCTTCTCCATACCTGGAAAATGAGTCCTCCTGTGCCTGATGGATTGACTTCACTGCAAAATAAAGAAAAGTTTGCTGATTGAAGTTTGCTTCCTGTCTCTTGCCTCCATCATTTATGTGCCATGAGCTTACAAGAAGAGTGATAGATGTCCATCCTCTATTTTCTGACCTTGTGGGCTGGGTATGTGGTTAGTGAAAGTACACGCTCAAGTGAGTGTTCATGGGGACTCCACATGGAGGTGTTAGCCAGGGGGCTGATCTGTCACTGCTGAATTGTGGGTGGGGAGCTGAGAGAACGAGGAACTATATTGATCTGATTCCATATGAACCCTCACCTCACTGTCCTGTACACTTCCTGACACAGGGCAGGCATTCAGAAAATGTTTGAGAATGAATTGGAAGAGAGGCTAGCTTGAGGCTTTTCTCTCTTCTCCCTCTTCTTTGCCTTCTCCAAGCAGCCTTAGAGACTTTCCACCCATCTCCTAAGCCATTGCTTCCATCTTTCCAGGTCTTGGGTTCTGATTGCCCTGAGCATGACCCTCTCTCCCGTCAGGGATATTTGCTCCCTAGGGCCCTGCATTCTCACCTCCTCTATCCCACATACCTGGGCAGCTGTGGCTTCCCAGCCCCAGAGGGTCCCAGCTTCCCTAAGCTATACTGCAGGTAGCCAGAGCCTGGCAGCTCCCTGCTGGCAGGAAGGCACAAGTGGAATCCTGTTCCATTCAAAGCTTGAAACCACAAAGATCCTGGTTAGCCAGTAGGGGAGAGTGAGCCCAGTTGACTGGATTGGTGGGAGAGAGAAGTGTGGATCCCACCAGCCTGATAACAACCCTGATGGGGAATCTGTCTTCAGGCACCTCCCAACACCTTAGGTCAAGAAGATAAGGGTTGCCCAATAAGTTGGGGTGACATCCCCTGAGGGCAAGCCAGAGTCACATTAACAGAAGGCTCATGCTATCCTCAAGCAAACATTCACTCCTTCCCCAGACATAGTTTTGTGTCTATGTGCATATGACATAGTAAATGTACATACAGAGTTGTGTTTCTACACATGTGCATAGGTCTGTATCTGTGTGTTCTGCACATACACTTATGAGCATAGTGGATATACAGGTGCCTTGTGTTGTATGTTCTTTTGTGTGTAGAGCCAGGAGTACCATACAGGGAGGAGAGTTGCCAATTCTTTCACAGTCCACTTCTGTCCCTGGCTTAGATATTAGCTGTCTAGACCAGCCTGACTGAAGAAGAAGCTATCCCAAAGTTCAAGGGCAAGGAGAGTGAGTCTCAGTGGATCTCCCACCACAGCCTGGGGGAGCTTCATTGGACATTGATGACTCAGTCTCAGCAACAGGCATCATGGATTGCAATTCCTGACCCCTGTGCCCAGCCCCTCTTCATCGCTCATAGGGATTTAGACACCATTAGAAAGCTGTTCCGATAGCAAGCAGGAGTTCATCCTAAATTTGGACTAGTCTCCTTAGGACCAAGAGGGCAAAAAACTGGCTCTTTCCCCACTTCCACCATATGGCACCTGAATCACAGTGGCCCATTTCTAAGAAATCCAGGGGCCACAGAGAGAAAAGGAAAGTCTGTTCCCAAGATGCTGATACTGTTCTTGGTTACACATCTTCTGGGTCACTGAGAAATGTGGATGTTTGGGGTGGAGGCAGACATGGCATATCAGTTCACATCTGCTCTTGAGGACCCTTAGTTCCTCTCAGAGAAACAGCAAAGAGCCAGAAAATAGCCCACCACCACAGCCCAGTCTTGCCCTGCCAGGAAGACCCTCCTCTGTGTGGTTCTGGGTTGAATGTGTCCTGACAGGGAAGGGAGCTCCAAAGGAGGCTGGGAGCCTGGCGCTTGAAATAGGGAAGGAGGAAGAGGAACAGCTTTGAGGGAGTGCAGACATGCCATTGGGCATCCAAAGTGAGGAAGAGTGGTGGAGGATGCTAAACAGTGGCTATGATGGAGTGTGGAACAGAGATGGGGATACAGGGATCCTAAGGCTTTGGGACTCTCCTCCAATCTGGCACCTCACATGGCCAGGCTAGTTCTCCTGCCATTCCTTTGTTTCCACTGTCACTCTCTCCCCACATGTCCTCCCTTTTGCATTCATCCAAACCCTGTCTCTCTTTACATCCCTGCTGAGCACATCCCACCCACCCCCTTACTCTGTAGCTTTTCCAAATCCCACATCTTTGTGGACCTCTCCTGTGGTTGTATGTCCCCCTGGAGGACCCTAGAGGAGGAGAGAGAGAAGAGAGGCATCACAAGCCAGTGGAAGGGGTTGCATGGCCTCCTTTCCTCTTCTGTAGGGTGGAGGGCCGGAGACTGTTGGGCCACAGAGGAGATGCCCATTGCAATTCAATCCTCATTAATCAAAGCAATGACCAATTCCTCACCAGGCACTCAGAAGCAAGCATGCCTCAGCTTGGGGAACATGCAGTCCAGCTTCGCTTGAGGATAACATGAGTCTTCTGTTAATGTGACTCTGCTGTGCCCTCAGGGGATGTCACCCCGACTTATTGGGCAATGGATACCTTCTTTTTTTTTTTCTTTTCTTTTTTTATGAATGGCTTTTAAAAATGCCCTTCAATAGACGAATGGATAAAAAAAAATGTGGCATTTATACACAATGGAGTATTACTCTGCATTAAAGAATGACAAAATCATAGAATTTGCAGGAAAATGGATGGCATTAGAGCAGATTATGCTAAGTGAAGCTAGCCAATCCCTAAAAAACAAATGCCAAATGTCTTCTTTGATATAAGGAGAGTAACTAAGAACAGAGTAGGGACGAAGAGCAGGAGAAGAAGATTAACATTTAACAGGGATGAGAGGTGGGAGGGAAAGGGAGAGAGAAGGGAAATTGCATGGAAATGGAAGGAGACCCTCAGGGTTATACAGTGGAGGGGGTAGAGAGAGAGGAGGGGAGGGGAGGGGAGAGGTGGGGAGGGGGGATGGTGGAGGATGGGAAAGGCAGCGGAGCACAACAGACACTAGTATGGCAATATGTAAATCAATGGATGTGTAACTGATGTGATTCTGCAATCTGTGTATGGGGTGAAGGTGGGAGTTCATAACCCACTTGAATCAAAGTGTGGAATATGATATGTCAAGAAATTTGTAATGTTTTGAACAACCAACAATAAAAAATTTAAAAAAAAATGTATCATTTTTATTGTTGTCGTTTATTTTTTATGTGGTGATGGGGATTGAACTCAGGGCCTCATGCATGCTTGCAGGTGCTTTACCACTGAGCTATCTCCCCAGCCTCAACTGATATCTTCTTGACCTACCATGTCAGCAGAGCACGGTCCCATCTGGGAAGGGGACACCAAGCCCAATCTCTCCCCTAGAGAAGGATGTTGCCATCATCCTGCATAGATCTGGGGGAGCACCCAGACCAGCATATAACACCCATAATGGAGCACAGGGGCAAACAACCAGGCTGCTGGTGCTGCCACACTGAGAAGAGAGAGTCACTGTGGTTGCTCCCATCTCAGGCATGCCTAGAGCTCAGTAGCCCCTCAGGACTGCTGTGAGTGAGTCACTCCTCAGTAGCTCACCCTTCCCTGGGTGCCTGCTTGAGTCTCTTTTTATTTTTTATTTTTGGGTGATATTGGGCCAGGCTAGTTCTCCTGCCATTCCTTTGCTTCCACTGTCACTCTCTCCCCACTGAGCTGTCTACCACTGAGCCCTTTTTTCAATTTTTGAGACAGTGTCTCTCTAAATTGTCCAGACTGGCCTCAAACTTTTGATCCTCCTGTCTCAGTCTCCCAATCACTGGGATTACAGGTGTGTGCCACCAGGCCTGGTTTCAGGCCTCTTTTTGAGTGCTGCCTCTAGGCCTGGTAACCAGCACCTAGCGCGCCCCCACTTTCAGGGGTGAAGCCTCAGAGGAGGTCCTCCCAGGGGGATGGATCAGCCACTGGCTGAGCATTGTCCAGAGTAGCACTACATTTTGCAACTACATTGCAAAAACTGAGACCATGAGATGAGAACCATCCTCAGGTAGCATAACACACTATCAAGTGGCAGGACAGAATCTGGGTCTTGGTCTTTCAAGTCTTGGAAGCTCTTTCCACAGGGTCTGGGACCCAGAGTAGCAGGCTCTACTCAGCAACCCCAAGACAACCCTGGCCAGAGGGTTTATTCTCCTTTATCTCTGGGCATCCAGTTCCACTGATAAGACTATCTCTTGCTGCACTGCAGTGGCCTTTCTGAGAGTGCTAACCGTGAGAGAGACCCCACTCCTTTGGGACACAGCCCTGCCAATGGAACCCCGTAAACTATTTCTTTTAAGACTGGAGGGTTAGGGGTGGAGTGGGGCATGGGGAGGGACGGCTGCTGGAAATGCTTTTTGTACCTTCTAGTCAGAGGTCAGCTGAAATTCTTTGCTTTCCAGAGGATCTCACTCACTTAAGCAAATATCAAACATTATTGCCCCTTGACCCTACAACCTTCCCCGTTGGGGGTAGGGACAAGGTGGCTCAGAGCTGACCAGCCTCGACAGAGTGGAGGGGTTACGCCCCAAAGAGGTGCCTAGCAGGGAATGGGGCCCGCAGTCCGCTTCTCCCAAGGGGAGACCATCCTAATTCCAGAAGAGACAGCTCAGCAGGTCCTGCGCACGCGCGCCGCCGGAGT
Source organism: Marmota flaviventris (assembly GCF_047511675.1). Classification (NCBI taxonomy): domain Eukaryota; kingdom Metazoa; phylum Chordata; class Mammalia; order Rodentia; family Sciuridae; genus Marmota; species Marmota flaviventris. The sequence continues at coordinate 131,797,373 of NC_092505.1, forward strand.
GGAGCCGCTTTGTTCCAGCGCTACCTGCGGATCCATTCACCTCCTCTGCCCCTCCCTCCAGCGAGCCGAGACACCACGCTTGCAGAGACCCCGCCCCCTTCTCGCGCTGGGTGGAACTGGCAGTGGGGCTCCACCTCCCTACCCCCTCCTTTGATCGTGATTGGCTGCCTTCGCAGCGCGTGCCCGCCTACCTCGAAAGTTGATTGGTGCACTGAGAGTCCTGTAGGCGAAGGAAAGCAGATTATAAAGAGCGCTCCCCTCCCTCTAGTCCTGCTGGTAAAGTCACGTGGCGCTTCACTCTTCGCTTGTCACTACCCCACTTGTAAAGGCTTTTTAAAGGGCTCGCGCTCCATTCCCGGGCTAGTCCTTTGCAGAATTTCTCCACCCCAGCGTGCGGAGGGAGGCAGCGGCCCTGATCCGTCCTACTCCGCCGGTCACCTAGGTGCCGATTCCCCAGCGGGTCTGCTGGGGTGAGGTCCTGCAAGCCTGTGACTTGTCAGGAGGATAAGGAGCTCTCCGAAAACGTTGACCCCCTAGCACGATGCCTGGCACATAATAGGCATTCAATTTCCATTTATTGAACGAATTCGATGAAATAATGAATGAATTAAGGATAACGGGCGAGAGAAGGGAAGGTTGGCGCAGTGTGACTGCAATCCCCTCCCGGGAACCCATTCTCAGGGAAACTGCTTCTTTAAGTGAGGTGCCAGGCGTAGGATATCCCTAGGACAGCTTCTCCCGTAGGGTACTAAAAAGTTGGGAGCGCAGCCAGAGGAGACCAAAGGGGGCGTATTGGCTGGCCCCCCTAGGCGTGCCGTAGCCGGTTTCGGGCTAAGCGAGACAGCGGAGGCGGAGATAGGACCCGGCTACGGGTCTCTGGACACACCAGCGGCTAGTGAGCTCGCGTACTGTGGGGAGGGGCAGCAGAGGCGCGGCGCCTTTAAGCCGGGCACCGGCCTCGCGGCCCCGCCTTCCGGAGGACGCCAGGGCGCGCGGCCGCCGGAGTCGCTGTTTAATTGGGGCTGTCAGGCCGCGGCGCGCGCGGAGGGCCGGGCGGGCGGGCGGGACTGAGACCGGGAGGCCGGGGCGGCGGGCACGCAGCTCGGCGGGAGGCGGGCGCCCGGAGACGCGGCTGGGGCCCGCGCGGCCGGGGCGCCGTCCCAAGGCAACGCTGCCCGGCCCCGGCCCCGGGCTGCCCGCGCTCCCCATGAAAAACCAGCTCCGCGGCCCCCCGGCGCGGGTGCACATGTCGACTTCGGGGGCGGCGGCGGCGGCTGGGGGCACCCGGGCGGGGTCGGAGCCGGGTGCGGGGTCCGGGTCCAGCGCAAGCACCGCGACGGGCGCGGCAACGGGAGCGGGGGCCATGCCCTGCAAGAGCGCCGAGTGGCTGCAGGAGGAGCTGGAGGCGCGCGGCGGCGCGTCCCTTCTGTTGCTGGATTGCCGACCCCACGAGCTCTTCGAGTCGTCGCACATTGAGACGGCCATCAACCTGGCCATCCCGGGCCTCATGCTGCGCCGCCTGCGCAAGGGCAACCTGCCCATTCGCTCCATCATCCCCAACCACGCCGACAAGGAGCGCTTTGCCACGCGTTGCAAGGCGGCCACTGTGCTGCTCTATGACGAGGCCACGGCCGAGTGGCAACCTGAGCCCGGTGCTCCTGCCTCCGTGCTCGGACTGCTCCTGCAGAAATTACGCGACGACGGCTGCCAGGCCTACTACCTCCAAGGTGAGGGCAACACCTAAAACCCTATACGGGATTGGGGTTCCTCCGCGGCTCCCTAATGCCCCTGCTGCAGGCTATTTCCTCTCCACACTTGGCCAGGCCGGGCGCCACGTCGCCCCTGGCCCGCATCCGCTCTCCGTCCCCCACGATGTGGGCTTAGGCAGGGGAGGGCGGATCTGTGCCCCCTTTTCTCGGCACGATTCGTGTAGGTAGAGAACAAACTACCCCCCCTTATTTATTTATTTATTTATTTAATTTTTTTCTTTTGACGGGGCGACCGTAGTGCCCGGGCTCCAGCTGAGCGCCCAAAAGGAGGGAGAGGCAACCTCCTGGAACCCGAAAAGCGGCAGGGCCTAAGTCCAGCGTGGAATTCATGTCCCTGGAAGGCCAGGGTCAGTAAGGGCACCTTTCGTAACACCATCCAACTTCTTGTACATAGGGACTGTTTATGTTGGGGTCTCTGGGATCCCGTCATGGCCCCTATCACCCAGGGATTGCTGCCTTTTGGATGCACTTGGACAGAAGGTTGGCAATGCCCATTTTCATGGCCCAGGTCTCCTGGGGCCCCCAAGTCCCCAGCCTGCTGCCTTAGAGCTTTTGGAATAGAGGAGGCAGCGGCTGGGGGGCGAGTGGCTGCAGCCGGTGTTTCCAATTAACATTCCAAAATGGCCTCTTGCTGGCAGTGGGGCGGGCGGGAGAGGAGGGGAGGCCTGCGGCACCCTCGGGCGCAGGGCCCATGCCTAGCTGAAAGGCGCTTCCCATCTTTCCCATCAGTGTGTATCCCCAGTGACCCTCCTGCTCTTCAGGTCCAGGGCTAGACAACCTTGTGTTCTGAGGGAGGGTCCAGAGAAGTGTGTTTGGGTTCCCCTTCACCAATCTACCTCTGGGGGGGTGGGAGTATAAAAACTAGGGGGGGGACTCAGGACCAACCTATACCTTCACATTACAGTCCGCTAATGTGGTTATGGAGGTGGACAACCAGAGACTGTCGGGAGGCCCAGGTCCTCTCTATCTCTAACTGACCTAAATGTGGCTCTGGACCCTGTGGACTCATCTATAGGAGGGGTTTGCAGACCCTGGGTGCTGGTCTGAGGGGGGATTGTGTACTTTCCTTTGCCTCTTACTGAGTACTAATGAATACTAGGTATGCATGAGAACTGCAGGAGAGGATTGAGCTGGTGCCTGTCCTCAAGTGCCCTAAAGCTGGTGGTATGGCTGAAGTGTTATGGGTAAGGGTTCAGAGCTCCGGCCTCAGTTTCCTCATCTGTGAAGTGGTCATGGTTTAAATGGAAAGAACACATGAGAGGATGCACATTGTATGTTTGACATGACCCATGTTGCCCTTTGGTGGTATAATGCTTAACATGGGGAGTGCTGGCCATCAGTGGTCTTATGTGGCCCTTTTGGACTCTCACCAGCCTCTCACCCAGGCCCTGTCTCACCTCCGTCACAGGTGGTTTCAACAAGTTCCAGACAGAGTACTCGGAGCATTGTGAGACCAATGTGGACAGCTCGTCCTCGCCCAGCGGTTCGCCGCCCACCTCGGTGCTGGGCCTGGGGGGCCTGCGCATTAGCTCTGACTGCTCCGATGGCGAGTCTGACCGAGAGCTGCCCAGCAGTGCCACCGAATCGGATGGCAGCCCTGTGCCATCCAGCCAGCCAGCCTTCCCTGTTCAGATCCTGCCCTACCTCTACCTCGGCTGCGCCAAGGACTCCACCAACTTGGATGTGCTCGGCAAATACGGCATCAAATATATCCTCAATGTCACGCCCAACCTACCCAACGCCTTCGAGCATGGTGGCGAGTTTACCTATAAGCAGATCCCCATCTCTGACCACTGGAGCCAGAACCTCTCCCAGTTCTTCCCTGAGGCCATCAGCTTCATTGGTAAGTGTTGCTGTGCTCTGGCCAGAGTGGGTGGGCGCATCAAGGTATGTGTGAGACTCTGGGTGTCGCCCCTGCCCAACTGGGTACCTCTGGGCCTGTCAAGACCTGTGTGTGCCTTGCATGTGCCAACGTGTACCTGTGGGTGTACCCATGCCTGCTGTGACTCACCGAGTCCTTCAGGCCCCTCTACCTGTCAGGGCCTGAGCAGTCCCCTGAGTCCTGGGCTCCCCCCAGCTCTTAACATGTCACGGTCTCTCTGCTGTCAATCTTATATTTTCTGGCTTTGCTGTTGTTTCTTACTTAGCAAGCCAAAACATTACAGCTTGCAGACTCCCACGAGGCCCAGTTGCTCTGCATCACGCCTTGGCACACGTGTCTTTCCAGGATGGGGCTGTCACTGTGCTTCTTTGGGCTTTACTGTGCACCTAAGAGGACTGAAAGCTAACCCTGGGGCCAGAGACTTATCTCAAACAGGCAGTTAATGAGAATGTGGTGCCCCAGAGTGTCTCTGTGGGACCCCAGCTGCTCTTAGCAGCCTGTGGGGTTTGCTTGGCATATAGGGAGTGTGCAGAGAAGGTGGAGAAGCCTGAAAGAGGACTACATCCCCAGCTACCTTGGGCTTCCCCCCTGCTTCCTCCTTGGTCAGCTTGAGGTTATTGGACTGCAAGTCATTTCCCCAGGCCTGGGGGCTCACCCAGGTTATGGGGAGGGACTCAGGCTTAGGATAAAAGCAGACCCTGTACTGTCTGAACCTGGTGACCTAGTGTTTCTGTCCAGCCTCCTGTGGTAGAATGGAGTTGGCCTGGGCAGTCTTTTCCCAATGGCGGCTGTGTCCAGAGGAGGGCGTTTGGTGTCAGCCTGGCTGGGCTAGCTTTAATAACAGGAAGTGGGAGGCTTCCCCGCCTCATCCGCTTACTGGGAACCAAAACTAGGTGCCTGCCTGGGAGGAAGGAAGGAAGCTGAGGCCTGGGGGAGGGGCCCCGACTGGGGCTGCCTGGAGCTTCCAGCCCTGCCCCAGGGGACATGCCAGGAGGACTGTAGGTGCTGTCTCAGCAGTTGACCTCCCCATTCCCCCCCAGGAGGAAGAACAGAGAGGGGAACCCCAGATTTCTCAGGGCTGAGCCTACTTTGGGTGCTTTTATCCTTGAAGGTTCCCCCATATCTGGTAGGGGTGAGGGGACCCATCAGGATGCAGAGGTAGAAGAGAATCTTTTTCCCTGTTTGACAAAGTGAAGGAATTGAGATCCAAATATCCCATAGGACTCACTGGGACAGGATTAAGCTAGATACTTGAAAGGACTCAAAATAAAGTCAGCAGAAGAACTTTCAGTGTGACCCTGGGAGTGGGTTTGTGGGCTAGGCATTCCCCACACCTCGTGTGACCTCTCTGGAACCCTTTTTCCACTACCTCTTTCTCTCACTCCAGATCTCAAGGTCAGACCACACTTCTCCATACAGAGCTGCAACATCTGTCTCCTCTCCTGCTAGTCCTGTCCCTAGTGTCGTAGCCAAGGGACCATCCTGTTAGTCCCTGAGTCTGGACTAAGCACCTACATATGCTTAGTCCTGAGTCCCCTTTGTTGAGTAGAAATGGGGGAGGGAGGCCAGAGGCAATAAAGAACTTGGAGCCAGGTGAGGTGGCTGTAATCCCAGTGACTTGGGAGACTGAAGTACGAGGATCCAAGTTCAAAGCTAGCCTCAGCAGTGTAGCAAGGCTCTGTCTCCAAAACTAAAAGGCTGGGGATGTGGCTCAGTGGTAAAGCACCTCTGGGTTTAATTCTTGATACAAAAAAAAAAAAAATGGGAACCTGTGTGTCATTTTATAGGAGAGCATTGTTTGAGTGCTGACTGTGTGCCTGGCTCCCAGTAGGTTTGGAGTCAGAGAACTGGAAACCTCGAGGAGCCTAGCGCTGCTGCTTGTTAGTCCACATCCCTGGCACAGCTATGGCACTGAGAGTGGAGAGGAGAGATCACAGGGCTAAATTGTTCAGGAGCTCAACCATCATTTACTGTGCACCTACTGTGTGTCTGGCAGAGGAGTCTGGGTAGCAGTGGGGGAAACTGGGAGGATGAAGAAAGAAGGGAAGACTGGCCGAATCCAGTTGGCTATGGGGAGAAATCACTGGAAGGGCCCCCACTTAAGCTAATCCCACCTGAGAAACCCCAGATGTGGCTGTTATCTTAGTCCCTGGCTCTTCAGAAGCTGGAGCTAAGACCTTCGGGACTAGCTGGGCAGAGCCCAGAGCCCAGGGTAGGGCCAGGCAACCCACTTCCTCCCTCAGGCCCACTTTGCAGGAGGCACTGGGAGTAAGAGAACAAGCACCGCCCCCACCCCCAGGTCATGGTCTGTAGCAGAAGGTGCTGAGTTAGGAGAAGCCTCTGGTGGCCTTGGGCTTGTCACTTTGTCTCATATCTGTTTCCACATTGTTAAAATGGGCTTATTGGCCATGATGCAGATTATTTGAGAGGAAACGGAAGACATCCTCTAGCCAGTTGTGACGTGACAGTTGCTTATGTTTGCTGAACCCTGTTTGGCCTGGGTCCTTATGAGACTACTGAGAATAAAAGGGCTCAGGTGAGGCTGAGGCTTGGGAATGTGCAGGGGCTTACAGCTAAAACGAGGCAGAACCCTTTGCACACCCCAAGTTGCTAGCCCACCACACTGGGCTTAGCTGGGTCCCTCAAGAGTCAGGTAGTACCAACAAGCCACCTGGCTGCCCTCTGTGCCCAGCCCCAACTGCTGTGGCCCCTCTGCCAACCCGTTTGGGGAGGCTCTTTGAGACACACAGCCTTGACCCATGCCCCTGTGTTTCAGATGAGGCCCGCTCCAAGAAGTGTGGTGTCCTAGTGCACTGCTTAGCAGGCATCAGCCGCTCGGTGACGGTCACTGTAGCCTACCTAATGCAGAAGATGAACCTGTCACTAAACGATGCCTATGATTTCGTCAAGAGGAAAAAGTCCAACATCTCGCCTAACTTCAACTTCATGGGGCAGCTGCTGGACTTTGAGCGGACGCTGGGGCTAAGCAGCCCATGCGACAACCACGCGCCCAGTGAGCAGCTGTACTTCTCCACGCCCACCAACCACAACCTGTTTCCACTCAACACCCTCGAGTCCACGTGAGACCAGGTGCAAGGATGGGCATGGTGCCGGGGCTCCCCCAGCCCTCCACAGGGCCCGATGGGGCCCAAGCTTGTTGTCCCTGGCCCGAGGAACCCACGGATGTCTCCTGTGCCCAGAAGCCGAGGCTGAGTGGTGGCCAGCTCTCTGCCATTTGTGGGGGCAAGGCCTCCCTCTGCAGGACTTGCTAAAGAGGCCTCAGCTGTCAGACACATGGCTTTGGGGGCCCCTGGACCCTCATGTCTATCCCAGGACACTCCTTTCTGCTGGTGGCCTGACCATTCTGGCTGTTTTTAAAGACACATCCATGGACCTGAGTTTACTTTTTACTTTTAGCAGGTAAATCCAAGCTCCACGGAGCACAGAGTATTCAAGCTCTTCTTGATTTTTCTTTTTTTAACGAAAAGTGTTATTTTCAGGCTACATGCAGCAGTGGATTGTATAAACCAGTATTTCATCCCTTTCTTGATCTTGTGAGAGAGAGAGAAGTGTTTTCAGTTTTGTTTTTCTTCCTATTTCAAAAAGCAATTATTGGTGTGTGTTTTTGTTTTTAATGGAAAAGACAAACCCTGTGTTGATCTTGACCAAATGCGTTTTGCACATGTATGGAGCTCGTTTCTCCAGCAGACACTTCTTAAAGGGGTGGCTTGCTGCTTTCCAGGCATCAGGACCCCCAGTTGTGCCATCTCCCACCCATGGCTCAGCCCAGCTTGGTATTGTGTCTGCCTGTGCACACTGCCTCAAGTTGTGCTTGGTGGGCCGGACCTGGGTCTTTGCATTGTCTGCCCTCCCATCCACCCCAAGGTGGTCCTGCACACCTCCTTGCGCTATCCTGCTGGAGGTGGGGCTGCAGGGGACTGCCAACTAGTAGCATTAACCCTTTGGTCTCAGCCCCTAGCAGGGCCAGGCCATGGGCCCTTCTATATACTTACCCAAGACTTCTATCTAGTTCTTTCTGTAACTGGGAGTGGAGACCCAGTAGCTAGGGGAAAAGAAAGCTTAGGTGGTAGAGCCCAGCCCTGCCTCCCAAGTTCTTTTCTTCATCCTGGCTGTTGCTTTGGTCCAGCTGCAACTCCCAATTCCCTTCTCTCTGGAAGACTGCCTTGCTCACCACCTGCCCATGCCTTCTACTACCAAGAAACATGTACCCATTTCAACCCTAGGGCAGGGGCAAGTGGGGCAAGGATGGACGAGTAGAAGGGGTATGAGGCTCCCTCCCCACACTACCCCGGCCCTATAACTACAGGACAAAGCCACGGATTCCGTTACCCTCCTCCAGTTTTGTTCCTCAGTTCTAATCAGGTGTCAGGACTGCATGCGGGCTTGGGAGGGGTGAGCAGTTGGGCCAGGGTCCCTGATGGAGCCAGCACTCAGCATGTGAGCGAGGCCACGGAAACTCTGCCCCCACCACATCTTACCTCACAGGGGTGGTTTTCAGGGATTCTTTAGGGCAGTGGATTCAAATCTTGCCACAGTCGAGAAATTGACAAAAAGCTTCCAAGCTGTATATGGTTCTCTTTCTCTCTCTCTCTCTCTCTCTCTCGTTTTTTATTTTTAAAAAGAAAACCCCAGAAAGATGTATCAGATTTGTGTAAATGAGGGTATTCCAGAGGGTGGCCAGTTTTGCTTTATGATCTTATGAAGGAAAATTTGTGACCCTACATATATATATACACACACACATACATATATATATATATATATCCCGAACCAGCAACGGGACTTTGTTTATATTGCAAATAAATATTATTTTTTCTTTAAAATGAGTTGTGGTGTTTGGTAAGAGCTTGGGGCCCCAGGAAGGTGAAACGGGAGTGTTCTTCACTGGCACCCCAGTGCTTGCTTCTGTGAGGCTAGTCCTGCCCGTGGTATGCTGGGCACTTGCTTAGACCAGCCAGAGGTGTCCCCCAGATGGCAGGGAGCAGGCAGGGCTTCTGTCTGGATGAAGCCTCAGTCTCCATCTCTAAGATGGGGCAAAGCACAATGAGACCCCAAGTGCTTTTTGTGTTTGCCCGGATGCTCGTGATCTTTATCTGGTCAGGGTCTGGGTTTGCAGGGAGGAATGAGCTGAGCTCTAGCTCCCACGGGCATGGGGTGGGTAGAGAGAGTGGCCTGGAGCAGAAAGGGATCCTGGAGAAGGATGGCGACCATGGCCTTGGGGATGGAGCTCCAGAGCCTTTACGTGTCCACTTCTGGCTAGATGGGATGAGTCCCAGGCCAGAACTTAAGGAGCCTGGGTGCTGATTCTGACCCCACTTCCGCCTCTGTCCTTAAGTGGGCTGTGATAGCATTAGGCGGGACCCAGGTGGAAGGTGGGTAGGGTGGTCCAGAAGCAAGGGCATCTCAGCAGCCCCCCGAGACATTCCCGTCAGGATGCCCAGGCTCTCCCTTCTCTGACCCTGACCCGTTGCTTCCTGCAAGTCACGTTGGAGCAGAACACAGTCACCACCTTCGCAGCTCAGCCTGTGACCACCAGTAGAGGCCAGGTTCTGCCCACCATGGAGCCTGGGTTCGACTCATAGCTTTGTGATTGCCTTGCCTTGGCCTCTCCTGCTCAGTGCTCCTGTCTTCAGGATGGAGGGTCACTGTTTTCCAGCGGCTGCCCGCAGGGTGGAGGCCAGGGGGAGCCGGGTTCTCGCAGCGTCGGCAAAGGGGCGGGTGCTGCTTTTGCTCTCGGACTCCCTCAGGGCCCTGGTCCTTCTGTGCCAGGGGCAGCCAAGGGGGTGGGGGCCTGGGCAGCCAGAGACTGCGCCTTTGTTCCCTCTTGCTGCCCTCGCCCAGGGCCGGGGAAGCCCGCGGGTGCTGGGCTGGGGGCTGGGCCCTTGATAGGCCAAGTAAGTGCCAGGCAGTGCCAGCGTGCCCAAGCACAGGACAGAGGGTGAGAGCAGCATTCGCCTTCCGAGCGGACTCCTCAAACTGAGGACTGGGGGCTTGGGAGTACATGAAATAGGCTGACCCCACCACTTAACCCCATGCACTCTCAGGCCGGGTGGTCGCTCCAACCCTCAGCGTCTGATCTGTAGAAATCCTGACCTCAGCACTACCTGGCTAAGACTCCCTGCCAGGAGAGTCAGGTTGTAGCTGAGTGGCTAGGGCCCTGGAGCCTTGCTTTGTGACCTGAGGCTAGTGCTGTGGACCACTGTCCCCCATCTTGGGTCCCAAGATCCCACTCATGGAATCTCACTCTGAGCTCCTGTTATTCTGCCCCGTCTCAGCCGTTCTGTCCCTCCATGGGCCCTACCTGCTCAAGACCATCCTTGACCGGGGCCCTTGATGCCAGAGTCCCCTGAACTTTGCATGTCTGGCTCTCTAGGGCTGCTTCTACTTTGTCTCTCTTCCCCCCAAATCCTGTCACTTTCCTCCTGTCCCTCTGTTAGCCCCCTGGGTCCCTGTTTCAGTCTCCATCTCAAGCTCCAGCCCCAGGGACCCATCAACTTCTTAGCGCTTCTTAGCATTCTCGTGGGAGAAGGATTCAAGTCACTTACTCACTTACACATTCATCCAGCAGCCATTTCCTGTGCCGCTTGGGCAGTCCCAGGAGTGGGAACATGCCCGAGGGAAAGTTCAGTGATGTCAGGCTGGGTGGCAGGATAATAGGGCCCTCAACTTGTCTTCTGATAAATGAATCAGGTGCAACAGCAAGAGTGACTAAGGCTAGACGTCAGGAAGAACTTGTAACATTGAGTAGCAGTCACCCTGAAGGGTGTTCTGACAAGGAAACCACAAAAGAGATGAGTATTTCCCTCAGGTTCTCTGCTATGAGCCTGGGGAGGAGGAGGCAGCCCTTGGGAAAGGGGTCTGCCCCACTTGCTGCCTCCATGAGGTCCCTGCCCAGAGTACAAACACAGTCATGCCTCATGAATGGGGCAGGGTAGGGGCAGGCAGTAAGCCCATGCTAGAACCTGCCCCTTCGCTGCCCCTGCCACTGCATGGCACACTGAGGCATTGGGCAACCCCTCTGTGTCAGGATGGATATGTCTGGAACAAAAACTTCCTTAGCAGAAACCACAGCCTGTGTCAGAGCACATTAGCATGTTAACCTCCAGGCGCCCGGGTCGGGGGACGATGTCCAGGTTCTGATGTTTGACGCTTTTCCCCTGACTGTTCTGGGCGGGACACATCCCTCTCACCTCCTTGCAGAGGCCTCCTAGGATTGGTCCCATATGACACACAGATCCGAGAGTCCTGAGTTGGCCCTGTTCCCCCCACACAGAGGAATGAGTCAGGGGAGAAGCCAGACCTCCTCTGGCTGCTCTCTGAGTCTTTTCACCAGCCCTGCCTCCTCCATTAGGTTGGGCACCTTCCTTTGCTGGCCCTACTGGGACCAGATACGCACACACTCACATGCGCACACCTGCAGCCTCCTCATTTCTGAGTGAGCAAGCCCAGGCTGGCCCTGTTGTGTTTGAGGAGCCGCCTGCCCCTGACTCCAGCCTCCCCTCCTCAGGGTGCGTCCTGGGTGAAGTCACCCCTCTCCAGGCATGGCCATTCAAGAACACCACTAGCAACTCTTGAAGGCCTCGGGCCCATTGTCTCTGACCGGGCTGGATGAACCCCCGTAGGAGACACAAGACTCCAGTGCTGGAAGAACCCCGCTTTGCTCAAGCAGCAGGCCCCTCCCCGGGGTTGCCCTACTACGCACCTCCAGGGGCATTGTCCACCCCACAGTGACCGTGCATGTGTGGGGTCTCCATATACCTGCTCCATGCCCATGCCTCCTCCTCTGGCCTCGGGGATACAGATAAAAGAGAAGGTGCAGTACCATGCTGGGGGGTCATGAAGGAACCTCTCTAGGGGACAGGGGTCCCCTAAAGGGCTTCAAGCCAAAGACTGACAGTCTGATTGTCACTACCGGATGTCCCAGTTGCTGAGTGGAGAATAGTCTGAAGGGCAAGCATATGGGTCAGAGAATAAGTAAGGAGGCTGGGACAGTCATTAAAAGGTGGGCCAGGAGGGCTGGACCAGGGTGGCCTGGGAAGAGATGGTGAGAGGACATATCTTCACGACCAGAAAGACTTGGGCCCCATGGGAGGTGGGCAGCAGAGTGCCAGCAAAGGTTCTCAGCTTGTCTCACTGTGCCCATGGCCTGGATGCCACGGACACAATTCTTTTTTTTTTTATTTTTTTTTTGTTGTTCAAAACATTACAAAGCTCTTGACATATCATATTTCATACATTTGATTCAAGTGGGTTATGAACTCCCATCTTTACCCCGTATACAGATTGCAGAATCACATCGGTTACACATCCACGTTTTTACATACTGCCATACTAGTGTCTGATGTGTTCCGCTGCCTTTCCTATCCTCTACTATCCTCCCTCCCCTCCCCTCTCCTCCCATCTTCTCTCTCTACCCCATCTACTGTAATTCATTTCTCTCTCTTGTTTTTTTCCCCTTTTCCCTCACTTCCTCTTATATGTAATTTTGTATAACAATGAGGGTCTCCTTCCATTTCCATGCAATTTCCCTTCTCTCTCCCTTTCCCTCCCACCTCTCGTCCCTGTTTAATGGTGATCTTCTTCTCATGCTCTTCCTCCCTGCTCTGTTCTTAGTTGCCCTCCTTATATCAAAGAAGACATTTGGCATTTGTTTTTTAGGGATTGGCTAGCTTCACTTAGCGGACACGATTCTATGCAGGAGAATGGGTCCTAACCAGGGGATGTGTGGTCCCCAGGGTAACCCTGAATCCTCATTCAGCTCCCCGGAAGGGAACCTGCCTCACCCCTCACTGTATACATCATACTGAGAATCCAGAGAGATGCAGGACCTGCCCCACCCCTCACTGTATACGCCATCCAGGGTACTATGGTTTCGATATGAGGTATCTCCCAAAGCTCCTCTCAGTGCAAGAATATTGGATTGGGGGAGCTGTGACCTAATCAGTCCATTCTAGTTGAAATGGAATGACTGGTGAGAACTGTAGGCAGGTGGGGCATGGCAGGAGAAGGTGGGCCCCTGGAGGAGACGGCCCTGACACAGTACATCTTCCCTCTGGCCCCATCCCCCTCTCTCTGCTTCCTGACCCCGCCATGCGCTGAGCAGTTTTCCTCTGCTGGGCTCTTCAGCCATGATGCATTGCCATACCTTGAGCCCAGAGCAATGGAGTCAGCCATCTATGGACTGAGATCTCTGATCATATGTACCAAAATAAACTTATCCTCCGCTAAGTTGTTCTTGTCAGGTATTTTGGTCACAGTGACGCAAAGCTAACTAAAACACAGGATGACCAAGGTTCTCCTGCACACGGGTGTCTCTCCCAGGCACCTCTCAGAGTCTTGGGAATGTGAGCCATAAGGATGTTCATTGAGCCATGATCTTCCACCCTGGCTGAGGGGCACTATCTGGTACCAGTCATTGTTGATTCACTGTGTGATCTTGGGTGAGCCTCCTCCTCTACCCAGTCTTCACACAGGAAGAGATGAGAACAATTACCTTTAAACTCAGGGAGCATGGTCCAGACCTTCAGTTCTGTCCTGAGGGCTGGTCAGCCTGGCCTCAGTATCCAAGAAACCTAGGAGCCAATAAATATGCAGCCTAAGAGGAAAGGGCCCTTGACTGGGGTGAAGCATTGGGATGGAGTGCTAGCTGGGGGCCAAGCTGCCTGGGCAGGATTGGGCCAAGCCAATCCTTCTCTGCCCCATCACTATATCCCCTTAAAGGTCTCTCTCTCTCTCTCTCTCTCTCTCTCTCTCTCTCTCAGTATCAGGGAAAATCAGAGGGGCTTTACCACTGAGCCACATCCCCAGCCCTTTTTATTTATTTTTTTATAGCTTTACTATTTATTTATTTATTTTTATGTGGTGCTGAGGATCAAACCCAGGGCACATGCTAGGCGAATGCTTTACCGCTGATCCACAACCCCAGCACCCCCCACCAACCCTTTTAAAATATATATATATTTGAGTCAGGGTCACACTAAATTGCTTAGAGCCTTGCTAAGTTGCTGAGGCTGGCTTTGAACTTGCAATTCTCCCGCCTCGGCCTCCAGAGTTGCTGGGATTACAGGCATGTGCCCCTGCACCCAGTCCCTTAAGGACTCTTGCTCCTTCCTTTCTGCTTCTTCCCTGACACGGGCATCCCTCTTCCATTTCCCCATGGTCCTGAGGTGCAGAGTACTGCCAGGGTCAGGGCATCCAGGTAAGCCATGGTTCCTGGTCACAGCTTCACTGCCTGCCCCTCGGTGTTCTGGTCTGGGAGTAGTTTGAACCTGGATTCTAGCTGTCTACCTGGGCTGGCCCCCCACTCCGTTCTTCCCCTTAAGTCATGCGTCACCTACCACCCCTGCCAGCCTGCACCCCCACTCTGTTCTTCCGCTCTGCCTATTGCCTACACTGCTCACCTGCAGACCCTGCCACCAGCTTCCCAAGTCTGCACCTTTGTGAGCCACCTGTGTCCCCGCATCCTCTGCCTGAAACCTGGGCTTGTCTGAGAGTCACCTCTCTTCTTCCCTCTCAGAGGAGCAAGGGAGCTGGGGGCTAGTATTCCTGAGAGGGCTGCAGAACAAAGGCCGAGCCCATACCTGGCCTCAGATCCTTGGAGCCTCTCCCTGACCTTTGGGGGAGGGAGGCTGGATACTAAGCCCCTCCCAGACCACCTCTGAGCAGGGAGTGTGGGTATGCTTTTTCTGCATCTTGAATTCTTTCCCTGGGCCTTGTGCCCAGAAGTGGCATTTCTGGGACAAAACACCTGAACCCAGTTTTCCCAAATTGGCTTCTGAAAAGAAAGCAGAACTCTCTTTCATATTGGGCTATTATTATTGATGATTTAGAGAAGCCATGTATTGGCTATGCCAGGTGCACACTGGGGGCCTTGAGTCCCTATCAGCCTGAGCCCCTGACAGGCCCAGCCTGGGACTTGTGCTGCTGAGCCTTATCCTCTGCAGTTCTAACTGCAGCAAGAGTAATGATAACAATAATACACACAGCATGGCCCTTTTGCTCTGGGATGAGGTGTCCTGCAGGCTTTTCATTATAAACTCATTTAACTTTCCAGTAGCCTTGGAGGAGGTGCTGGACTAGCCCCTGTGGGCAGATGAAGAAGCTGTCAGCAGTAAACCCACGTGCTGGGAAGGGGCCACCCCAGGATCTAGGTGTCTGACTGTCTTGTGAGTCCCTGCTCTCAACTACCCCATGCCTGAGAGGCAAGGGGGCCTTCAAGCCTTGGCTCCCTCCCAGTCCTAACATCACCTGGAGTCCCAACTCCCAGGAAAGCAGCATCTTGCAGCAAGGAGCCCTCTTTGAGGACTTACTGCACAACTGTGGGTTACCTGGGCTAGGAGGGAGAGGCAGAGGAGGAAAGCTGGCAATAGCTGGGAGGCTTAGGAGGAAGTGTGGCATCAGGGCTGTCCTGGTGTGTGCAGGCTGGAGGGGCTGAGCGGCAGGGGTCCCCGGGTCTAATGAGTAAGGCCATCGGGGAGGTTTCTCAGAGGAGGCGACATCTTACAGTAAAGTTGACCCTTCTGCAGTTCTTTCATATCCTAATTCTTCCCCTTAAGTCATGCGTCACCTACCACCCCTGCCAAGTGGCTACCTCTGTCTGATCTTTCCCTGAGCCTCCTCCTCCAGGAAGCCTCCCCTCACTCTGGTGTTTCCTGTGGCTTCCATGGCCCTCTGTGCAGCCCCATATCTGAAGGCCCTGCTGGCCAGTGTGTCCAGACCCTCCTCATCCCCTCAGGCTGTATGTCTGGGGCATTTCTGGACTTGTGCCCAGCTCTGGGTATCAGGCTCTCATGACTAGTGCACACAGAGTTTCTGCCAGGAGCTTGAACATATTAGGGATTCAACCCAGAGCCTTGCACATATGAGGTGAGCACTCTACCGGTGAGCTATCCCTCCCCAGCACCCCCAAGCCCTCTAAGGCATTCACGGGCATTCTGCCTGGCAGGGTTCTCCTAGGTGAAGAGCAGAGCCCAGCCCCCCACAATGGGTGAGCACCCCTTGGGTCCCTGGAGTCCTTGCCTCCTACATCCCCTCACAGGTCCACATATCACCGCCTCTGCCTGCCCAGGTCTTGGGTGGTGCCCAGGAGGTAGGACTGACCACCTCTGTGCCACTGCTCCCTGATTCTGCCCACCCCGATAGTGGCTCACTCCTCGGCCAGGTTCCAGCCAGAGAAATGTCTGGCCTCTCCTGTTTAGAAAGATCTGCCACTGCCACAGCTAAGTGGAGGGGTCTGGAGGCCACACTAATTGATTAATTAAACCCTCTCGGTTAATTAGCTGCGTCCCTCCAGGGAAAAAAAGTCTAGAGCTGAGCTAGGGCCTCCTCTGTGTTGGGGGAGGATTTCATTAGCCTGGGTCAGGCTGAGCCCGATGCCAGTTGCAGGGAGCTGTGGAGAGCCCTGGGGGAGAGTTGTTCTGGGCCCTGGAGCCCTTTAGGCCACCTGGGTCCCAGAGAAGTGTCCTCCTGAGTAGGCCCACCCTGAGTCCCACAGGCCAGAGGCAGCTGGACCTGGGGGAAGAGGGAAATGTACACTCAAGCTCCAGGCAGAACCCCTGGGAACAGGGGATGGATATGGGAAGATGAAGCAGTCTACTACGGTCAGGGCTCCCTCACTGGGCTGGGGAGGATCCAGACAGGACCCCACCGCAGGTGCTTCATGCAGGGAGGGCCTTGAATGCCAGCATAGCAGCTTGAACTTCCTCTGGAGGTGGAGGGCCATAGTAGATTTAAAGCTGGAAGGAACTTGATTTGGGATTTGGAAAGATCTCAGGGGAGGAGAAGGGAGAGGTAGGAGAGTATGGGGGCCCAAGAGGAGGGGCTTCAGGTGTCCAGAGAGAATGGATATCCATGAGGTCTGGGGACTTGTGGGGAGGGTGGTCTAGCCTGAGTGCCAGAAGATCAGGTCCTGCTGTGTGGCCTATGGCCACCCAGTTCCCTTCTCTGGCCCTCTCTTCCTTCATGTGCCAGGTGCTGTGTCTAGGCAGATGTCCCTGAAACCACAGCCTTGGTGAATGTCACTGGCACATTTCCTTGAGCCAGGGCAGAACACCTTAAAAAAAAAAAAATCACCCAAGCCCCTCTTTTCTTTTTCTTTTTGGTGCTGCTAGGGATTCAACCCAGAGCCATGCACATATTAGGTGAGCACCCTACCACTGAGCTACCCCCCAGTACCCCCAAGCCCTCTAAGGCACTCACGGGCATTCTGCCTGGCAGGGTTCACCTGTGTGATGAGCAGAGCCCAGCCCCCAACACTGGGTGAGCACCCCCTTCAGGATCTGCAATATCATGATTCCCAATGGGAGGAGCTCAGGGGAGGGGGACATTTAGGTAGTGGAAGGACACCTGTGCCTGGGCTGGACCTAGGAGAGAAAGGACTGACAAGGAGTAGGAGGCAGAGAGTCCAGGACACCCCAAGTGGCTACAGGCAACGGGCAGGGCTGCAGCCTTGGCGCGAAGCCCGCCCTGGGCCGGTCCTCCAGCTCCCTGAGTGGCTGCCCAAGTGGGAACAATGACCCTTTCACGTCACGCCTCCTCCAGTCACAGCAACTTTGGCGCCGCAGGACAAAGGGGCCATTTCATCATTGTTGGGCTGGATCAACAGCCCGCCCTGCCTGAGCCCTGCTGCCCCCACCCAGCCCAGGCCCCGGGAAGGGAGGCTGACTGCCCAGCCTGGCCAGAGCTTGAGACCTTCTCCCCATCTGGTCCAGCCACATTCATGCTGGAGACCCCCCTCCCTTTTCCTTTCTGGCTCACTCCTGCCTGCTGAGGGGATGCCAGGCTGTGCTCCCAATCCTTGGTCTCTCCATGCATGGGAAGGGGTGGGGGAAACCGGCTGTCAGGCTTCATCCAAGTCTGCCACCTTGAGGTGTGAGATTTTCCACCTGTCTCTCTGCCCCAGCCAGCCCTGGAAACCCCAGAGGGAGCACTGAGGTGGGGTGGGGCAATACCTCCTTGAGAAGAGACCCCTGTCTCTTGCTCTGAGTCCTTGTCAGGGTCCTGCCTAGCCTTTTGCTTACAATGGCCTTTCACAATGTGAGCTAGCCCACGGCTAGCTTAGCTCGCCTTTTGGCTAGTCTCAGCGCCTCCATGGGTATCTGGCTGTACAAAGGCCCAGAGGGCCAAGACTATACCCACGGTAGACTCCCCCATGCCCAGCTCTGCCTCCTGGCTCCTTTGCTTAAAGGATGAGAGTTTGGGACCCTGAGCCCCATCTTTCCATTTTTTCTCTACTTAGCAGGATTTGCTACGGCTAAAAGGGATGGAAGGCCATAGCTTGCTCTTGGTGAAGAGATCCTAGTCTGAGCACCAAGACAAAAACTGTATACTTTTATGCACTCTGGTCAGAGCTAGGCCAGAAAAAAAACAGCTCAAGAATCTAGCCACCAGGCCAGGCATGGTGGTGCATGTCTGTAATCCCAGTGACTCTGGAGGTTGAGGAAGGAGGATCATAAGTTTGGCAACTTACCTAAACTCTGTCTCAAAAAAAAAATTTTTTTTTTTTTTTTTTTTTGGTAGCACTGGGGATTGAACCCAGGATCTTGTGCATGTGAGGCAAGCACTCTACCAACTGAGCTATATCCCCAGCCCCTCAATTTTTTTAAAAAATGGCCCAGAAGTGTGGCTCAATGTTAGGGTGCTGCTGGGTTCAATCCCCAGTACCAAAAGAAAAAAATATTCAGTCACCAGGAGTCCAAGTCACACTCTCAGAAGCAGGGGCTGTGGGACAGGGTGGTGCCTCATTTTGGGTGCCTACAACCTTGAGCCTACAGATAACAGTGATGTTGATAGTTCACCCCCCAGTGGTGGGCAAGGGGTAAAGGGAGGCTTGATATGCTGGGCTCCACCAGAGGGTGGGGATGTAGATGATTCTGTCAAGGCCGATGGGCCTGGGGGATCTCCCACCCCCTGTACATCTGCATAGCATAAACATTTCAAGAAGCCTGTCTGGAGACAGCTCGGTGCTCTGGGCCTGACCCCTTCTGTGCAATGAAGGCACAGACTCTACCCTGGTGGCTCTTTCAAACCTCGGACCCTAAGAGTGAACCAAACTGGAAGGACAGGCTACTAATGTTGGGAAGGAAGGAACTAGGGGAACGTGGGTTCCATAATCTTCCCCGTTTTGCAGATGAGAACACCAAGGATCAGAGGTAAAGTGACCATCGAACCACATGACAGATGAGGGGCAGAGCAGAGACTTAGGAACTGTGTCAGGAAGGAGCTGGAGTCTAGGGCTGGTCATCACTGGGGCCTGGTCTCAAAGTGAACCCCTGAGGTGCCGGGCAGTAGGCTGGCCATGTATGGGTGTAGGAGACCTGCAGGACCAGGCTTGCTCTGCAGCTCCTACAGCCGCCTGTCCCCGCCAGGCCCAGAGGCACTGCACACACATGGCCCATTTGCCCTGCCTCACTTCCTCTGACTAAGACTAAAGAATCACCCCTCGAGGGGAGTGAAGCTCTGGCACTCATTAGCAGGAAATGCCCGGCCCTGCTCTCTCCAGTGCCTGCCTGCCCTGACACCCCTCATCTGGGATCTTGGCCAACGCTGCTAAGGAACACATGGGTGGGGGCACTGCCCTGGTTGGAGGGTGCTGGGCTTCGCCTGATCCACCTTCAGTCAGTCTGGGGGTTCAAGCGGTTGCCCTTACACCCAAGCCTGGCCAAGGGCCCCTCTCTGCTAGTGTTGATGACATTCTAGCTTCAGAGTCTTTGGTGCCTAAGGTCTTCCCCAACTTAGTCAAACCCAGGATTTTGAGAGAGGATTAGATATCCAGCTCCTAGTAGGAGAACAAAACCTGGTCTTTGAGTCTAGTTTCAAACTCTTCCAATTTATTTGTTTGTTTGTTTGTTTATTTTGGTGTTGGGGATTAGAACCCAGGGCCTTGTGCAAACACTCTACCAACTGAGCTGTATCCCTGGTCCCCAATTTATTTTTATTTAAAAAATTTTTTTGTTATACATAATATTAGGGTTCATTTTGATGTAATTGTACAGGCTTGGAAGATAATCTGCTCCAATTCAGACCCGAGCACTTCCCCTTTCCCTCTCCTCCTCCTTCTCCCTGTTCCTTTTCCTCTACTCTGCCGATCTTTCTTCTATTTATTTAGTTTTTTTTTTTTAATTAGCACATTATAGATATATATAAAGGTGAATTTCACTGTGGTATATTCATATATGTACATAGGAAAGTTTGATCAGATTCATTCCACCACTTGGCCTTCTTCAATTTTGAGGTAGCTTCTGAAAGGTGTCTGCCCAAAGAAGAGAGAGGTTGAGGCTGCCTCACGATGCCTGGAGAGGAATGAGAGGCTGGCCTAATGACGTTGGGGGATTTCCCCTTCTAGAATCCCTGGATGATCTACTGCAGCCTCCATCCAGGTGAGGAGGTGGGGAGAGTTGAGGCTTCAGGAAGTTTCTGGGTCCAGGGCAAGGCCACAATTTCCACCAAGGCCCTGGTCTCCAGTCTCTGCGCCAGGCTTAGACCCCAGGCTTCTGCCTACCCAGGCTGGGCCTGTACCCAGCAGAGGAGACTACTGAGGCCTGAGTGAGAGGTGCGACTGGCCCAAGACTTTACAGCAGAGCAGGAGGCTGAGGCTCTGAATTCTGGCTCCAGCTCTGTCCCCTAAGGGCCGTGGGCATGCAGGCAGGTCTTTGCTCTTTCTGAACGTTAGTCTCCCCAGAGATTGCCCACTGGCTGGGCCCCTGTCAGCGACTGCCCCTGACTTGGACTCTGAATCCTTGGACAGTGCCTGTTGGCCAAACATATCAGCACCAATTAGCCAACAAGCCCAGTCACCAGACAGGGGAGTTCATGGGAGGAGATTACACTCTGTCCTCAGAGTTTGTCCTCCCATGAAGGACCACTGTGAAAGGACACAAAAATGCTCTAATGACAGGGCCAGCCAGTGCTGCAGCTGGGTCAGATGATAGGATTCCCTTACAAGTGGGGAGACCAAACCTGGAAAGGCCAGCCTCGCAACCTCACATCACTCACGAGGCAGCTTATACTGTGTTACCTGTAAGCACTTCACAATCAGACTATGAAACACAGCTGGTGTAGAAAGTGCTGCCCCAGAGGGCTGGGGACAGGCAGAAAGTCCATCACAGCTCGGTCCAGCAGCCTGCACCCCTGAAACTCCTGAATGCCTCTCTGTGCACCCCATTGCTGCCCTGGATCTGGTGAGCAACTCCAAATTGTGCCATCCATGGCCAGCCCTTCGTGCCTCCTTGAAAGCTGTGGGCAGGATCAGAGATCTCTGGTGAATAAAAGCTCTGGAAACAGCAAAGTTGGGTGGCATCACACAGCAGCGTTCCATTGGGCAAGCTGAGTCTGGCTTTGCAGTTAGACTGGTTTGCAGTCCTGCCTTAGGAAGGGATCGGCTGTCTGGGTGCGGTGGCACACTTCCTGTAATCCCAGCAAGTTTCGAGTTCAAGGTCAGCCTCTGCAATTTAGCAAGAACCTCAACAACTTACAAAGACCCTGTCTCAAACTAAAAAAATAAAAAGGACTGGGGATATAGCTCAATGGTAAAGCTGATTGGGTTTAGCTGACTCTTGGCCAGGTCACTTCATTTCTCAAGACACCTGTCTCATTAGGTGTGGGATAACTTGGGGCAGCCATCATGAGAGCAAGTGGCATTGATCTGGGCTGCTGTAGGGTGGCTGCTGTTGATCCTGGGCTGCAGATCAGAGAATCCCACAGCTGGGGGCAGAACTACCGATCTAACCTGCTGAGATTCACCATCTGGGGCTGTTCAAGCAAACATGCTGTGGAGTTGCCCCAACTAGAGGGACAGAAGGGATGGAGATGCTGTATTCAAGGTAGGGACACAGGCTGGTGACCCCAAAGGAGGGTGAGAAGAACAGAGTGAGGGGAAGGGGCCCTGAAGGAAGGTGATTGACAGCAAGACTCTGCTGCACTCTGAGGCTGACTGTAGACTAGGGGAGCCCTGAGGCTTTGATCAGTGGCCAGTGGGCTCTGTCAAACTCCCCCTCCTGGAAGGAATCTTCTCCAGGGCACCTGAGGCCACCAACGACCACTGCTCCAAGTTGAAAACTTCACACAAGCTCTCAGAAGTCCTCCATGAACTTCCCCCTTTTACTGTGAATATGGACATTCAGGCTCAAAGTTCAGTAACTTAGGAT
This sequence comes from Marmota flaviventris, assembly GCF_047511675.1. Lineage (NCBI taxonomy): Eukaryota > Metazoa > Chordata > Mammalia > Rodentia > Sciuridae > Marmota > Marmota flaviventris. The sequence continues at coordinate 131,819,188 of NC_092505.1, forward strand.
GTCAGGGAGGGCAGGAGGGATAAAATAGTAAGGGTGCTTTGTCCTAGAGAGACTTAGGGACAAGGCCCACCTATTCTAACTCCTGGCTACCTTCTGCTTGGGCTGACATCACCTCTCCTGGGACAGACTAAGTTAAGCACCTTGGTGGTACCTCCACCCTGCCCACAAGGGCTGTGAGTTCTTTCCCCAGGACCCCTTGGGAAACTCTGTGAGGCAGGACTGGCCCGCCCACTCCCAAGTCCCCACAGAGGGAGCAAGTGAAGTAGCAGGGAACAGTGAGGCTGTGAGCCTTGAGATCAGTGCATGGTGGCCTTTCAATTCTCAAGTGGCCTTGTCCCAGGCCCCAGGTATGACTTCACTCCCGTTGTCGGATGGGATGACTTTTCCCCCTAGGATCTCCCCAGCTTTCTCATAACCCACCCAGGGCATGGGAACTGGAGATGCTTTCTGGAGGCCATTTGTCAACTTAAGTTAAAAAAAAAATAAAATAAAAATAAAAATATGCATGACCTTTAACCTAGTGATCCTATTCCTCAGAACCTATTTGCCCTAGGAAAATCACTTGAAGGCACAGAGAAGGATCCACCTCTAATTTGCTCTATGATCCCTGGCTCATGACAGCTGGGGCAGTTTATGTCCAGCCTCCTCCACTGGGATGGTCTCCTCCCACAGGTTCACGCACACCATCTTCCCACTCTGCCCAGGCCACCGCTTGGGCCTGTGTCCCACACCTATGCCTTTCCCTGTCCAACCTCCACCTCTCTGGGACTCTGGACTTTCTTCTCCTCAACCACCGGTCTCTCACAGACCCCTTTCTCCAAGGAGTTTGCTCAGATTTCACTCATGGGGATCCTTTCCTACACTGAGGTCTCCACTCCCTGGGGTCTTCCCTGGAATGGGAGAAGGCTCTGCTTTCTACGGAGCTGCTTTGCAAGGCTCTGCTTAATTCCAAGAGTTCCCTGTCATTTGGGGGATGAGTAGTGAGCACCTTGACAGCACACCCCATGACTCATCTACTAGAGTCACTCTCATGTCCCTTTTCTTTGGCCATTCCCTATCCTATCACAGGATGCCTGGATGAGGGGAGGCCACCCTATTCCCTTCCCTGAATAGGCCCTAAGAAAGTTAGGGGGTCACACCTTTCTCCCTTCTCCTGTCTCCAGGCCCTACAGCTGCAAACTCGTTGTTTTTCCAGAAGGACCTATATGGAACTGCTGGCCTATGTGCTTTCTGTGAGTTCAATGGTCAGAGAAAGGATTCTTGGCAAGGAGGTAAGCACAGGGACAAGGGACTTGATCCACTCAGTGCCATGTGTCACCTCTGGAAGTCCAGACATGGTGCTTGCTGCCTGTGAACTCATAGACCCCTGAGCCAGGAAGAGGAGGCTTTGTGATTTAGCCTTCCTGTGGGCCAGACTCCCTCCTAGGCACACATCACCCAATCTCATCGTCCCGGGAAGGGATTATTCTCCCCATCTTTTAAGCAACAAATCCAAGGAGTATAGGGAGGTAGAGCCCCTGATCTGGAGGTGGTAGGAGAGAGCTCTCAGAGCCTCAGAGCCATGGGCTCAGGAAGAGGGGTATGGGCGTGGCAGGGTCCCTGAGGCTTCATAGGCCTGTCCTCCTGAGTCTTTTTTGAGGTCACTTCTCCAAAGACAGAGGCCGGTGCTGGTAGCACAGGGTTTCTCTGCTCTGGCATCTCTCAACCATGCAGGCCCAGGCCCTGGCTTCACCCTCACAGCCTCTGCTGAAGCCTCAGGATGTGCCTGGAATCCCAAAGCTGCACTGCAGTGTCATCTACCCAGGGCCTGCCAGCTCCAGGCAAGGGTCCGTTTCTCAGCACCACACACACTGCAGCATCATCTGCCCTGGCCTCAGGAACCTACTCCAACAAAAGGGGAGTAAACCAAGCTCAACTATCTATTCCTGTCCCCTCTTCTCCCCACCATCAGACCTGAGAGAGAGGTGCTGAGGGAAGTGGGGGATCCTGTATAGTCCTCCACTTGTCTCTGCAAGCTAGTGGCTGCCCAGCCACCCACCCAGGCTCAGAGCCCTGTTCAGAGGACTGAACAAAGAGCCAGGCAGCCACATCTGAGCTCCTCCCCGGGTGCTCAGCAATTTAAAACAGAAAACCCTGTGCAAAACAAGCTCTCCTCCACTGAGGTCCATAGGCACCCTCCTTGCGGGCTGAGCGGGTTGTTGCTGTAGAGTTTGAACTTGCAAGTCCAGGATGGCCAGGTTGGAGCCCCAGCTCTGCCACCTACAGCTGTGTGACCTTGGGTACCTCACTAATCCTGCTAAATCCCAAATCCTTCCTTGAGAAAATCGGGAGTATGTGAACAGAACCTGGGAGGTTTAAATGAGGCAGTTCAGGGCCAGGTGTGAACTCACCCCCAACAGCCCCTTTAGTGTGGTCTTAGTGTGGCCTTGCTCTGTCCAGGCCCTGCACCAAACCTTTCATATGCACAGTCTTAGCACATCTTTACAGAAATCCCATGAGACAAGCTGGTGTAATGGAGTATACCTGTAATTCTAGTTATTCAGAAGGCTGAGGCAGAAGGATCACAAGTTTGAGGTCCACCTGGGCAACTTAGAAAAACTCTGTCTCAAAATAAATTTTAAAAGTCTGGGGAGGGCTGGGGTTGTGGCTCAGTGGTAGAGCGCTTGCCTTGCACGTGTGCGGCCCTAAAATAAAATAAATTAAATAAATACATAAATAAAATGAAGGTATTGTGTCCAACTACAACTAAAAAATAAATATTTTTTAAAAAAAGGGCTAGGGATATAACTTGGCACTGTACAAGTGGAAGCCTCTACCCCACCTCATGGTAGCGCACTCAAGCACAAGACCCTGTGGTCGATCCCCAGTATAAACAAAACAAACCAAAACAAAATCCCGTAAGACATGCCTATTTGTCACAGGTAGGGTATCCTCCACAGATGAAGAGACTGAGGCTCTCAAGGCTGAGACTCACCTTGTTGTGAGGACAGAGTGATGGGAGATAGAGTGCCAGCTGTCTTGGGGGGTAGTCTGTTGCAGCTACAGGCAGAGGACAGGAATGGGATGGGGGTGGGACACACAAGTCCTGTCCTGGGTATAGAGATAGGAAGGTGGCAATCCAAGCAGGGGTGGGTGCCCGACCAGCTTGTTGAGAGCCCAGTGTGGGGCTGGTCCCGCACACCCTTCCAAACTGCTGGGAAGGAAGGTGTCCAGGTCTATTCTTAGCAGGTCCTGCTCCTGAGCTCCCACACCCCACCCCTCATCACCTTCAACCCCTGCTGTCACTGATCCCCACTGCTCAGTAGAGCGGCTTAGCTTGGCCAGACATAAGACAGTTGTAATTACAGCTCAGGTGGTGGCAGGTAGACCCCAGGACAACAGAGATGGGGACTTCTCCAAACACAAGCTGCCCCTGGGGCATTTGGTACAGCCCCTGCCACACTCCCCAGTCTCAGCCCAGCGGGAGGGCCAGCCTGCACAACTGCTCTCCAGCCTGCACATGGAGCTGGCCAGGCTCCCAGGGAAGTCAGGAGCATGAATGGACTGCTCACCCCGCCCCCCCCAGCAAGGGAGAAACAGCCAACACTGGTCCGCCTCTTGGGCGGTCTTGGTGATTAACCCTGGTGGCTTCCTCCTGTAGAACAAGTGCCAACTCCAGCCCGGAGACTCCATGCCAAGGGCCAGCTTCATCTTCTCTCCCCACAGCCTGCCAGGCAAGTGCCCCAGTTTGACTCAGAGAATCAAGTGATTGCCCTCAGTGATCTCCTGTCCCCAGTCCTTCTGCTCTCCCCACAGAGTGGCATGCTTCTCGGTCTCTTGGCCAGTCTCAGCCTGGAGACCTACCAGCCCTGGTCTCAGGCACCTGAGAAGCTTCCTGGGCACCAGGTGGTGGAATGTGGGGCATGAGAATGGAGCCTCCACCTGCTGAGGAGCGGGAAGGGACCGGTGGGAGCAGGGTCTGGAAGTTGCACTGAGGGAAGGGAAGCAGGAGGGCAGCAAAGCCTTGACAGGGATGAGGAGGGGACACTCTTGGAGGATTGGGTCCCCAACTTCAGTGGCTGCCATGGTGCAGAGGGTGGGGAGATCTCAGTGGACCTGTCATGGCCAGTTCTCAGCGCACTCTGAGGAGACTGCCCTGAACCTCACCCAGCTGAGAGAGACATGCAGAACAGCGCTGAGCCTGGTGGGCTGGGGGACACAGAGGTGAGACAAATGGAGCCTCCTCTGGTCAGCACAGGGTTCCGGTGGCCCCTATCCTGGGCCTGTTTCTGGCAGCGCTCCACTCAGAGCACAGATTGCTGAGAGGCGGGGAGGAGCAGTCTAACTGAGGCCAGTCAGATTCCACAGCTGTCAGGTGAGGAAAGTGGTGGCCTTAAAGTGAACGGGGACCTAGGCAGGCTGCAAAGATGAGAAGGACCTGGCTGTAAGGAGCCTGCAGTTGCTGGTTATTTCCTGGTGGGCATTCCCAGGCCTGCAGTTCTCCCACACTCTGCCATCACTTGCCCCATTTAACAGATGGAGAAGCCGAGCCTGGCACAGTGCCCCAACTGGCCCTCGGCCAAGGAGAGTCTGCCAGAAGCTACCTGGCTTCGCTCACCTCAGTCTCCTGAGCCAGGAACAGTCAGGCAGGTAAAGGGCTAAGGGTGGAGATAGGGAAGCACCAAGGCCATGACCTGTCCCCCAAAATGCCTTGCCTGAGAGGGTACAGTCCTTCCCCTGCTTGTCTCGGCTGTCTGTTTCACCCCTCCAGCCTCGCTTGTACCCTCTCTGTCCTCTGGTGCCACATTCACCCTGGGTATTACCACTGCCCTGGAAGCCTCCATTCTCCCATAGTGCAACCAGGCCCAGGGTTGCCACAGGGGAACAGGGACACCAAGGTTCCTTTGTTCCATCCTGTTCAAGTTCAGCCCAAGCCAGGCTGGAAGTGTAGCTTGAGTGAGATTTTGACCACCACAGATCAGACTGACTCCAGGGGGATACTCGGAGGCAGTGTGGGGACTCTGGGGGAGAGGGAGGGCCAGACATGTGACCACCGGGAAGTGGAAGCCATCAGAAGAAAAGGACAGAGGAAAGGAGGAAGGAGATGCTGAGCAGGGGCAAAAGCAAAGTCCCCAGACTACCATTGTCTGGGCCAGCCCTGGAGCCCCAACCAGAACTGCACCCCTGGGGATCTGGGCCCAGTCCACCTCCTCTCACCCCCAGCAGATGGGCAGGGAGGTGCAGGCAGAGAAAGAGATTTTGAGGGGCCCCCTGTGGGGGGATCTGTGTGTGCAGGCAAGTGGAGGTACGTGAAGGGTGATCTTTGGGCTCTGAGGGTGCCTCTGGTGTGTGTGTGTGTGGTTGGGTACCCCCTCTGTCCCTAGTGCCATCCCAGCTAGTGTATCTACAAGACCTGTGCTACAGGGCGGGGGCTGTAGCTCAGTGGTAGAGTGCTCGCCTAGCACATGTGAGGCCCTGGGTTCAATCCTCAGCACCACATAAAAATAAGTAAATAAAGATATTGTGTCCATCTATAAGAAAAAAAGAAATTAAAAAAAAAAAAAGACCTATGCTATACGAGTGGGATGGATGGATAGCAGCTGCACTACCTCTTCCCACAGCGATGGCCTTGGACCACCTTCTGTGCCAGTTTCATGGCTGCTTTGTTGGGGTGCTGGGGAGGGGACCGACTGGTGAACATTCTGGGCCTCCCGGGGATCCACCATTAGGATACTGCTGGAACAGATCCCCTTGCCAGGAGTGTGCTTGTGAGCAGTGAGACACACTTCGGAGTCTTGGCCACTAGCATGTGCACTAGGTGTTGGGCCTGTTGATGCTCTGTGATGCTGGGCAAGGGGATTTAACCCTTTGGAGCCTCAGCTCTTCATCTGTAAAATGGAAATTAATAATTGTGCAAACCTTATGTGATCCTGGGAAATAATTAAATGAGGCATTATCTGGAAGCTGGTGTGGTGTTATTCTCCAGGTTTCTTTTGTTGAAGATATTATCCTCATATGCCTCAACTGTCCCCAGGTGCTGGACCCAATCGATTTGGGGTCCTGCTGCCAGCAATGCCTTCACTCAACGACACAACCGATAGGGCTACTTCCTTAGGGTGGGACTTTTCTGAGAAGGGTGCCTGGACCTGGTCTGTAGTTCGGGGGTGGGGGGGGCAGTCAGGTGCTTGTGTCCTGAGGATTGGAGGCTTGCAGCTCCCTATAGGTTAACATGAGATGACTCCACCAGAGTCATGCAACAACAACAACAACAACAAAACACTTTTACACCCTCAGTAACCAATGAGATGATCGTGTATAAAGGTGGAGGCCCCTGGCCACCTTAACATGGTCCAGGCTAAAGAGGACCCAGAATCTTCTGGAAGGCAGTTATGGGCAGAAATGTCCGAGATCCTCAAAGTCCCACCCAAGACTCCCACTACCTGCAGATGATTTCCAGGGCTCCCAGTGTGGAAAATACTTCCCAGAAAAGTCCCTGACTCATTCTGGCTCAAATCCACTGCCCTGGACATTGGAGCAGAGAGGAAAGACATGGTGAATCCCCAAGCCTGGCCCTGCGTCCCTTGGCCTGGGTCCTCCAACACCCAGAACATACCAGCCCTTAGGAACTCCAATAGTGAGGGCTGCAGAAGTCTCCAGCACTGAGTGATGATGAGCCCAGGTGAAGGGTCTCCTCATTCCTTCTCCATCTCCTCCCCATTTCTGCCATCCAAGGCCTGGACTTTGCTTCTGATTCTGAAAAAGCCACGGTGTTTTTTTTTTTTTTTTTTTTTTTTGATGGGGCATTCATGAAGATCCAGCAAATGATAGATAGGTGTGTCCTAGGCAGAGAGCTAGCAAGACCAATATGTGAATCCCTGAATATGGGATTATACAGAAAAATTTATCATTTTTCATTATTGAGGGTTGTTTTTTTTTTTTGGGGGGGGTTGTATGCACATGTGCACTTGAGATCAAACCTAGGGCCTAGCATATGCTAGGCAAACACTCTACCATTAAGCTATACCCCCAGTTCTTTTCATTTTTATTTTTGAGACAGGTCTTGCTGAGTTGCTGACAGAGGCCTCAAACTTGCAATCCTCCTGCCTCAGTCTCCTGAGTAGCTGGGATTACAGGCGTGCACCACAGTATCTGGCTTTGAGTTAATAATTTGTTCAGAAGTATTTATGGAGCTCTACTGAGGGCCAAGGTAGGGAGAGAGCGTGTACAGAACAACTCAGGGCCATTCTAACAATTTGGGGGTGACAGCTTTTAGCTGGCCATAAGGATCCCAGAGCTGTTTGCTTCACAGTGTTTTTTTCCAGCCTCTTTCAGGTGAGGCCCCACTGAGGCCCCACTGGAAGAGATTGCTGCTCAATGATCATCTTGGTCTCTGGATACAGTCCCAGAGGCCTGCCTTTAAACCTGTCTTCCTAGAGATGTGACCTTGGGCTGGTGACCTCACCTCTCTGGGAATTGTCTCTGTCTAGAAAAGGATACAGGGTGGTGGGAACAGCACAGAGGCCAGACACATGGGGACGCATACACTAAGTACCCAGTGATGCAGCACCAGAAAGGTCCCTCTATCCCACCCTGCTCAGGAGGGCCCAGAGCAGGTTCAGAGCCCTGTCCTTGTTCTCTCTGGTAAGTGCAGCTCCAAAGCCCGTTTTCCCATCTGTAATAGGTGAGACAAAATCATGGGGCCCTGCCATGGTACAGAATACCAAGAGGAAACATACCCACTAGCTGTGGCTGGAGCAAGCTGTTCACGGGAGCCTTAAGTGTCAATTGCCAGTAAGTGTGGGGGCGGGTACCTGTGTGGGGGTTTGGATAGCCCCAGAGAGGGGACGTGATTCCTTCTGTGCCCTTTGAATGACCCCAGGTTATCTCCTCCAGACAATTCCTTCCGCCAACTCTGCCCTCTGGCTACTGTTTATCTCCCTGATAAATGGCCTAGTGTCCTGACAGAGGGAGGGAGAGCTGTCGGTGTCCTTCAGAGCCCTCCCTGCCTGGGCTGGGAACAGCTGGGTGAAGACCCGGGCCTATGCACGTCAGCACAACACTGAAGATTCTAGGCCTTTGACCCTGGTGAGACCCCGATCTGAAGGGAGAGACAAGGTCTAACCTTGGGAACTTGAGGGGAGGCAAGGTCTGGTTCTCAAAGAGCACTTATTGTTTCCTCCCAGAGCAACCCATACCCTGCATCCTCCTGCACCAACACACACATCACAGAGTCTCTGGTCATCAGCACACAAGCAGTCATAACCTGGAAACAGGGAAGGGCTGCTTTGATCCGTGACCAATACAAGACTCTTAGCAGCCATGGTTGGAGGCTAGATTTCCAGGCTGTGGAGTGGGCATTTGTAGAAGAGGAATGCATGAGCCTGTCTGTGGGCCTCTTGGTCCATATGAGCCCTAATGGCTCCTTGAATGCTGGTCCCGGAGAGCCTGGGCCACTGGTATTGTCCTCCAGCAAAGGAACAGGTGCTTTCAGGGTCCCAGGCTGGCCTGGGTCTGCAAGATGGAGTCAGTTTGTACCTCTCTGCAGACAGCAGCAGTGTTCAGAGAGTGAATAGCCCACTGGAACAAGTGTCTACTCTTCCCTTTGGTCAAAGGTCAAAGGTCAGCCCCCTCGAGTCTACTTCTCTTCCTGGCCTCAGCATGATGCCAATTTGTGCAAAGGCAGGGTTTGTCTGTCTATCTGCTCATGACCTTGGTGTTCAGTCAACTCCTAGATGAAGAAATCTATGTTGATGAATGAATCTTTGCTCTACCTAGTTGGATATTTGAATTCTTGCACTTAAATATGTTATTTCGGGCTGGGATTGTGGCTCAGCGGTAGAGCGCTCTCCTAACACCTGCGAGAACCTGGGTTTGATCCTCAGCACCATATAAAATAAATAAATAAAATAAAGATATTGTGGGGCTGGGGATGTGGCTCAAGCGGTAGCGCGCTCGCCTGGCATGCGTGCGACCCGGGTTCGATCCTCAGCACCACATACAAACAAAGATGTTGTGTCCGCCGAAAACTAAAAAATAAATATTAAAAAATTCTCTCTCTCTTAAAAAAAAATAAAGATATTGTGTCCAACTACAACTAAAAAAATAAATATTAAAAAAAATATATGCTATTTCACTGGAAAAAAAAAATCCTCACTCATTTGGTGCTGAGGCAACATCCAACACATGACCAGTGTCACTACTGTTGCTGATCACTTTACGGCTACCAGGGACATTGGGGCTGGCTCTGGGATGGCTACATTTTGGGCTTATGCATAAACATCTTTGCAACATCCTCAGCATGTGGGTATATACATGCATTGTCGCTGTTATCAGCATGAACTTAAATTTCTATAAATAGGAACACTAGTTTTTACATTCATTTAGTCAACACTTGATATATATATTGATTAAGCACATGGTCTGGGCTCATCCTGGGAGTTGGGCGATGGGCTATAACAGCGACCAAGAAAATCATAGCTTGTCCTTTGTCAGAGGGGCATGTGTCAGTCAAAAAAGCACACACTGAAGGAACTAATTACATGTTCCATGAGTCCTCCAAGGGAATCAGGGGACTGGGGAAGTTACTCTGGGAGGAGGTTTGGGAGGCTGGCTCAGCAGAGCAAGCAGGAGGTTGCAGGTGAAACAGGGAGAATATGTTTCCAGACAGAAAGAAAAACCTGGACAGAGTCCAGATAGTCAGAGAGGCCATTAAACCTGAAAGCATCCAGGGCAGTTGGAGTGGAGGAGGAGGAGGTAGGAGGGACGAGACAGCACTCAGGGCCTCTGGGTCTGGCGATGGGGAACCAGACCAGGGGTGAATTCCTCAGATCCCCCTATAGCTGCCAGGTATAAGGTGGATTTTGAAGGATTCTGCTTCCAAAAGTCTGGAGCTGATTTTATTGGTAAGTCAAGGATACAGGTTTGTTTTTTGGTTTTTTTGTTTTTTTATTGTCCCCTGCTGTCTCCCACATACTTGTCCAGACCTCCAGCTACAGAGGGCAGAGGTTGTATCTGCATCTAATTCAGTTCTGAGGGCCCAGTATGCATCACAGGGGCCAAATAGATGCATGCTGAGCAAGGAACTCATGGGAATGCCCCACTTGTCTGTTGATGTGCATGAAGCCGACTATCTGGTCCTGCCTCTACCCATGGGCTTGTATCCATCCTCAGCTTAGTCAGGCCAGGAAAGACATGCAGGGTAACAGGCTAGGCATCCAGGAAGCAGACCATGTACCCTTCCAGCTCACACCAGGTGGGGACACTCCGACCTATAATCCCCACCCCAGCCATTATAGACAGAATTATAGGCACGGTCTACCCAGGACAGATCCCATTGGTATCAGAACCATGTGGGATGCAGAAACCCAGAGCTCTGCCCTGACCCCAGCCTCAGTTCAGCTAGAGAATGTGAAGACAAAAACTTGGGATTGGGAGTGCATATAGGTTAGGATGCAGAGAACTGTGGCAGGGAGCTTGAGGGAAATGATGCCTCACTCAGGGTGGGCTTCCCAGAGCTGCAGCTGGGCTAGTTCACATCGGCAGCCAGGTAAGCATGAGCTCTCTCTCTCAGGCAAGGTGTGCAAGCAGAGACCAGAAACTGGAGGGACTCCCATCGCCTCTCCTCCATCCTGCTGGGAGAACTGCCCACCAAATATCCTCTGTCCTATTGGAGGCTTAAAAGCCACCTGCCATCTGCCCCTGGAGATGGTCACTGTGGCTGTGGCTGTGCGCTCCTCTGGGAGGTCCCTCCCCTCCCTACTTTGCTGCCTCTTCCTTAACACAGGAGTGGGTGATCTCAGGGCAACACTTTCCTTTCTTTCTCTGCACCCAGCACTGAACAAATTGCATTTAGTCTCGACATCTACAATAATTTTCTTTTCAAACAAAACCACTAAAAGTCTGTAACCAATTTGCAAAACCATAGGAAGTCACCTTAATTTCAGGATGTATGTTCCCATGCTTTCCTTGAAGGAAATTTAAGTATTTCTCCAGAGGCTCGAGGACATCTGGAAAGAGACCGAGGGAGGCCAGTGTGGGAGATCCCAGGGGCCTCCTCTTCTGCCTTCCACATCCTTTCCACTTACCAAGAGTCCTCAGGTGGGGTGATGGGTTCAGTCCTACTTCTGAGTGCATTCCTGCCATTCCCCTGATCACAGACCTCTTCCTTCCTTCCTGAGGAGATCCAATGCTCCCAACATGGCTGACTGATAAGGTCCCCAGATCTGGATGAACCAGTGCCTCCACTCAGTAGTCCTTCTCCTTCTCCTTCTCCTCCTTCTTCTTATACCAGGGATAGAATCCAGTGGTGCTTAACCATGGAGCCACACATTCCCAACCCTTTTTTATTTTAAATTTTGAGACAGGGTCTTGCTGAGTTGCTTAGGGCCTCTCTAAGTTCCTGAGGGTTTGAACTTGCGATCCTCCTGTCTCAGCCTCCAGAGTCGCTGGGATTGCGGGCAGGAGCCACGGCACCCCAGCCTCCTCCCATTACTTTTTTTTTTCTTTTTCTTTTTCTTTTTTTCTTTTTTTTTTTTTTTTTGAGAGAGAGAGAGAGAGAGAGAGAGAGAATTTTTTTAATATTTATTTTTCATTTCTCAGCGGTCACAACATCTTTGTTTGTATGTGGTGCTGAGGATTGAACCTGGGCCGCACGCATGCCAGGCAAGCACACTACCGCTTGAGCCACATCCCCAGCCCCTAGAATTCTTTTCTAACGTGATCCTTTTACTTGGGATTGTGCCAGCTGAGGGCCCTCTGTGAACAGGAAGCAAGAAGGAGAGCTGAGCTTGGGTTCTCCCACCCAATCTCCAATTTGGAGGAAATGCAGCCTGTAATTTGGAGGGCTAATTTGGTCTGGGGTTAGGAAGGAGCACTCTGTATGCCAAATAATACCATTTTCTCCTGGTAGACGAAGCATCCCTTCCCTGGGGACTCAGGACCTCTGCTCTCAATCATAGGCCACACTACTCCAGTGTACCTCCTGGGGTCTGGGACCCCTAAAGAGTTGAATGGCCAGGGCTCAGCCAAGGAAGAGGGAGGGAGGGAGGGAGGGAGAAACCAGGGGCCCAACTTCCTTAGCCATTGACTGTTCAGACAAGGGCTCCCTTGGGGCAGTGGCCCTCAGACATGAAAAGAACCAGCAGAGGTCTCCAAGAACCAGGGTCATGTGTGAGTACTGTCCTAAGGTGCTCCTGGCCAGCAGCTTGTGCCCTGTAGGATGCTTAGGAGAAACACAGGGAATTGGTCATTGTAATGACCTGACTCAAGAAACCATATTCTCCAGCAACCACCTGACTCTAATTCCTGCTACTGTCTAAACCCAGACACAAAGTCACTTAATATCCCTACCAGCAGGAAGGCCATTCTCATTCTGCTTCTAGCCTTTGGACACCTTTCACTTCCTCCCCATGAAGTCCTCTGTGACCACCAGAATAATTCAGGAGCTGCCTCCTATTTCCTGTCTTGCAGGTGGCTGGTTGCCTCTCCTTCAGGACACAGGCTCAGTGAGAATGAGGCCTGGCTGTGGTCACTTTGGTGACCCAGATCCCTACCCAGGGTCTGGCTTGGCAGAGCAATGATGATAGACAGGCAGAAAGGCTGCTCTGCTCAAAGCTGTGTGGACTTGGACTAAGCCTGGCACTTCCCTGGACTTCAGTTCACTTGTCTGTGGGCCAGGCACACAATACTAGCTCAGTGTTTGCTGAACAAGTGAACAAATGAATGAAGAGTTTGGTTAGATGGTCTTCAAATCAGCTGGGTACAGTGGTGCATGCCTGTAATCTCAGCAACTCAGGAGACTGAAGCAGGAGGATCACAAGTTCAGAGTCAGCCCAGAAACTCAGCAAGATGTTCAGCAACTAGACCCTATCTCAAAATAAAAGATAAAAAGGACTGGGGATGTAGCTCAGTGTTAACGTACCCCTGGGTTCAACCCTTGGTATCCATAAAAAAACAAAAGAAAGAAAGAAAGAAAAAAGATCTTCAAATCCCTAGCAGCCCAAACCTTCCATGCTTCATCCAAGCTTTGAGCCTTTCTGCCCAGATACATGTCAGCAAGGACTGGCATTGGCCTTGGCATGAGTGAACTGGGCAGAAGCCCTGGGGAAGGTCAGAGCATGAAGGAGCAGAACTGAAACCTGTGCCCTGATGGGGTGTCAGGTGACAGTCTCAGTAGGGGTGGAGCAAAAGGGTGACAGTTAAAGGTACCCATCCTGTGCCCCATGTTCAAGGACACAAGCCAGCCTGAGGACAGCGCACCATCCCTATGCCACACCTTCCAACTCACCCACACCCCAGCAGTTCTCTTGAAACTTCTGCTCAGCTCTGTCTGTCGCTGGGGCTGGTGATTCACACACTCTGTTCTTCTTTCCTCTTCCCAACTAATTATAGCTACTGCGTGTTTTTCCCCCTGGAAAAAAATGTCTTCTTAAAAAAAAATATATCCCCAAGCCAATGGTAATTAATTTGGTGAGCATTGCTATATACAATTTAGATAGACTCCGAGGACAGACAGGTCCCAGTGTGGGGGTGTCTACTGACCAGCAGAGGAAGAACCAATCTGGGATATGGGGTGCACATGGGGACACGCAGCAGAAGCTCAGTCCAGCTCCCATACCACCCATCATGGCTCTGGAAACCTGGGGGATAGCAGTCACAGTAGCAGCCATGGGGGACTCTACTGAGAACTACTATTTGCTGGGCACAGAGTCAAATGCCTGTCATGTGCATGTACATTTAATCTTCAGACACCTGCCAAAGCTAGCCTAGATATAGGCCCCTCTCTCTAGAAGAAGAAACTGAGGCTCAGAAAGTCATCCAGGGTCACATAGTCATCAGTGACGTAAGCAGAGGGAGGTCTATGGCCATTTTAAGCCATCTATGGGACAAGCAAGCATGTGGCCCTCTGTCCTGTCTCTCCCTCACCTGCCTTCTGGGCATTCCAGCAGCTCTCTCGGAACAGGACCAGAGCTGAGACCACAAGTGTCTCCTGAGCTCTTCCCACTGAGCAGAGGTTGGAACAGATGTCTGAGTATGTGACCTGGCCAGATGGGAGGGTCCCAAAACAACAGACAGGTGCAATCTGAAACTAGATTAGAGAGAGCCAGATAGAGCTAGAGGAGACAGGGAGCCACAGGGCATCCCCCTCTCCCCCCAGACAGACAGAGCAGAGAGGGGGGCTGAACCAGAGACATCCTTGGCTGAGTCCAAGACCAAGGGATAAAGATAAAGCCCAGAAAAACACTGGGTGTGGTGGTGCACACCTTTAATCCCAGTAGATCAGGAGGCTGAGGCAGGAAGATCACAAGTTCAGAGCCAGCCTCAGCAACCTAACGAGGCCCTATGCAACTTAACAAGATCCTGTCTCAAAAAATAAAAAGAGCTGAAGATGTGACTCAGTGTTTAAGCACCCCTGGGTTCAATCCCCGGTACCAGAACCAAAACCAAAACAAAATGAAGAAAAGCAAAGCAAGACAGAAAGACACAAGAGAGAAACTGAGCAAAGAGAGTAGCTGGAATCCCCCAAATGAGCGCAGAACAGCTGAGATGGGAGGGGAGTCCAGGTCCAGAGAGGCAATTCTGCCTGAGGACCAGGGCAGGAGGTCTAGGACAGAGCCCAGAAGAGAGGGAGCAGAAAGATGGAAGCCTGAAGCTGTCATAGGGCCAAGCCCCACTGATGGGGCTCCAAAGAGTCAGGGCAGGCATTGGGCCTCCAGGTGAGGAACATGGTACCTCTCTGCCATTATCAATCCAGGAAGACTGGGGAGTAGCCCCCAAGCAGGTGAGCACTTGGACCTTGGGGCCTTAGGAAAGCCAAGAGAGGATGGGGCAAGGAAGCAGTTAGGAGGTAGCAGCCACCTTGGGCCATCCTGGGAGAGTCTACTCCCCGCCCAGTCAGTTTCTGAGTCTAGCCAGCCTACCTCCCCCTCCCCCCACCCTAGAGCAGAGATGAGGACCAACCCAGGGGTTGAGGAAAATCCAGGCAGTGCTAGGCTGCCTCATTTCCTGGATGGCAAAGTGCAGTGGGGAGACCCCCACCCCATTCCCCTCCAGCCATTAGGAAATATCCTCTCTACCTGCTCTCAGGGCCAGAAAGAGGCCTGTTCCCTCCTCAGCTCCTCAGACAGGCCAGTTTCCTTTAGACTAGTATAGGACTCTACTTGTGTCCCCAGGCCCCTCAGGACAGGGCCTGCCTCCCCAGCCCCCAGCTGGGCTCTGCCTTGGCAGTCCAGGAGGTGTTGACAGCCTTGCTAACCACAGGCAGCCGGCCCCTGGCTCCAGCCATCACCCCCCCCCAACTTCTCTGGACACCTGACACAGCCTGCCCTGGGTCAGGGCTGGGTGCCCAGGACCTGTGAGCCAGGCAGCTGTCAGGATTTCCGGCGCAGTGGGCCTCTCAGCCACTTTCTTGTCTGGAATCTCCTGGCCAAGTCTGCACTCTTCTGGGGTCTGTGTCTGGACCCAGGAGCATCTGTTATGAGAAAGGAGGGGGACTCAGCAGGGAGCAGGTGGCCTTGAGTGGCCTTGAGCCCAGAAGATTAGGCCCCCGGGGAAATGCCAGTGGGCCCCAGGAATGAGGGAAGAAGAGGCTGCCAATTCCAGGGCAGGGGTTTGGCCAGTGCTGGGGACAGGTGCCTGCACAGTCTCTTCACTGGTGGTCCCAGGAGCCCACTAAGCCTGAGATGCTGTGGTGACCAGAGCATTTTAATGGAAACATTCTTTTCCTGGGTCCCCCAAACAAACCAGGAAACCCTTGGGAATGACTCATAGAGGAAGGCAACACAGGGAGGACAAGGGGTTCTGTCCATTCAGCTCAGGTTCTGGGGAGACGACTGACCTCAGTTTCTTTATCTATAAAATGGGACTACCTATAAATCCTTCCTCAAAGAGGACTGTGAATAAAAAAGATTTCACACCTGAAAATGAAACACCAATGGTTCTATTTTAGGCAGCCCACCTCCCACTAGAGACCCTGAACCTCCCTCTGGAGCTACCTTTCCCCAGTCTGGGCCCCCTTGGCAGAGGAGATAGGCATCCCTCAGCCTCCCACGACCCGCCCCCCCTACCCCGTGGCATCCTGGAGAAGACCAAACAGATCTGAGGGGAAGAGATGGCCTGGGAGGGGATGGGGAGCCAGGAAATCCAGTTTCCTCCTAGGAGGAAACACCAGCAAGCCCCCTCCCTCCAGGGCCTCTGAGCAATGGGGGTGCACTGGCTGGAGCTTTGCTAAGCCAAGCTGGATACCACAGGCCACTCCCAGGGCTCAGTCACCCAGTGCACCTACACTCTGGCCCCAGCCCCATTCCAAGCCAGCCTGGCCTTTGGCCCCAGCTCCTTCAACAAGAAAGGAGGGAGGAGGGCTGGCCACCCCCATTCCAGACCGTTTTTAGCCCCTTGGGAACTCGGCGTCCTCCCAGGAAGGGTGCGTGGGTCGTGGCGGGTATTAATAGCTCAGCTGGAGGAGGTGACAGGGACTCTCAGAGCCAAACTGGAGGCCTCACATCCTGGGCAGGCAGGGTAGCCCTCTTGTCTTCACCTCCCTCACTGGCCCTAAGCTCTACTGTGTCTGTCCTCCAGGGCCTCTCTCACCCTTCAGCCCCCACCCTCTCACACAGACTTGGTTGCCCCCTTGGTTGAATTTTCCTGCGGTCCCCTGGGGAGACGGAGGGCTCTTGGGGCAGGGCCCTGGTGGGTTGGTGGCCTGAGGCTGCTCTGTGACCAGGCCCCGTGGGAGATGAGAACAGAGAAGCCTGTGATAAGGCTCCCCTCATGCACCCTTCTCCTCTGCCTGTTGGCCTCTCGTTCCTGCTGGCCTACTCCACCCTGGCTCCTCCGCTTGTGCTGTGTGGGCTTGTCCCCAGATATCGGTCCCTGCTGGGCCCAGACTGGAAAAGAGTTAGAAAAACCCAGCAGGACAAATGGGGGTCTGGAAAAGGTACCCAGAGATTGCTGCTTGTATGCAGCACAGGTAGGGGGACAGGCCATGGGGACACCTCTAGGGCAGCTTGGGAAAGGACAGGACCCTGGTCTGTGATTGAAGATTTAGAAACTTAGCCCAGTGCTTCTGCTGAGACCCACACCATGGAAGTGGAAAAGGGGCTCAAACTCACACCTGTCTGGAGAACTCGTCCTCTCTCTGAGCTCACCTGCCCCACCCACAACCTCAGGGGCAGAAATTGGCAACATCAAGGGAGCATGGCTGGTATGCAGGTGGGTGCTATGATTGCCCACAGTTCAGAGACCAGCAACTGCGGGGGGGGGGGCGGAAATGCACACTAAGGGTCTATAGCTCCGGGGACAAGATCCAGTCCAGCCCCTTTCACAGTCAGATTCAATCCTGGAAAACTCCTATGTTATTTATTGCCAGCAGCCTCCTGTTCTGGGTCCTACTCAATTATTTCTAGGAAATAGGAAGACTTTGGGGTCCCCTGACACTGCTCAGTAATGGCCTTTGAGATCAGGTTAATCTTGACCTCTGACATCTGACCCCACTTCAGCCTAAGTCCTGACACTGAGTTCCGTCTAAGCTTGGATCTCAATCCTTATCACATCTTGATAATGCCCACCACTGTCTGACCCCTGACTTCATGCCCAGTCTGGACTTGACTCCTTAGGCAAGACTGGAGTCTAAACATTTGATCTTGAAGCTCTAGTTTAATAAGTCTCAGCCCTAAAATCAGATGGAATCTGGTCCTGTAACTCCCACCCAGGGCTGAGCCCCAGGCTAGGGACACTAGTTCCCACTTCCCTTCCCGAGCCTCCATCTTGGTCTTACCCAGCTCGCCAGCCTCCTCACCCTGAGAACTTGAAACCAGGCAATATAGGGAGCACATTGGACCCAGTGATTTGTGACCTTGATAAGTGGGGGCTGGAAACATGCTATTTCTGGACTGGATCTTACTGGTTTGGACTACCAGCCAAGCAGAACCCAAAACAGAGGAGAGGGATACAGGCAGATGAACTCTCAAACATACAGACATCATGTGGTGGGATGCAGGGGCCTATGGCTGACCTGGGGCTAAGACCATCCTCCCCTGAGGTAGAGAGGCAGGCCACCAACCTGGGGAATAGAGGAAACAAATTGTGATAAATAACACACACACACACACACACACACACACATATACAAATAAGATTTCTGTCCTAGTTTTCTTTCTAGCTGAAGAGTCCATATTCTAGGTGGCTCAAGGTAGAAACTAGTTCTGAGTTCCAGATCTCCTTCCTACATACCATGAGACCTGAAACCCTAATAGCCTCAGCATCCTCATCTGTAAAATGCAACCCTCTTGGCGTTTTGCAAATATAAGATAAAATTGTGTAGTGGCACACACCTGTAATCCCAGCAGTCTGGGAGGCTGAGGCAGGAGGATCGCAGGTTTGAAGCCAGCCTCAGCAATTTATCAATACTATAAGCAACCTAGTGAGATACTGACTCAATAAAAGGTGGGGGATGGTAAGGGGAAAAATAGAAGTGCAATAGATTAGACAATGGGGAATGGAGGGAAGGGAGTGGGGATAAGCAAAGGAAAGGCAGTGGAATGAATCTGACATAATTTTCCAATGTTCATACATGAGAATATAGTTGAACCCCACCACCTTGTATATCCATAAGAATGGGATGCTTAAATAGAATAAGATAAATTCCATGCTTGTATAATTGTATCAAGATGGATTCTGCTGTCATGTATAACTAAAAAGAACCAATAATAATAATAATAATAAAAATATATAATTATGGCAGCAGAATCCTGGAGCATGCTTGTCTACAGCAAGAGCTCACAAAAGGGAAGCTGCTACTATTATACCTGAGATCGAAGCAGAGCTGCTCTGGTTGTGTGGTCAGGAACCCCCACCAGCCCTGCCTCAAGCAGTTATTCTGATTTTCTGAGCCAACGGCTCCACCCAAGGGCTCCTGAGGGACACAGTTTGGAAACTTTGACTTAGATTCTAAGCCAGCAGCAGGACCAAAAGTAGTGTTAGTTGACAATTACAGGAGCTGGCACAGCAGGAATTTGTCAGCACGGAATTAGGTCACAGAATTCTTAAAACAGAGGAGCCACAGAAGCCCCAAAAACTCAACATCCCAGGGTGCAATGCTCTTCTGATTTCCTGGGCCAAGAATGGCATCTATCAACCAAGAAAGAATGTGCTCCTCCTTCACACAGCAGCCTGGGTGCTCTCGGCTCTTTCTCTGGGTGCCCTGCAGCATCCAGGGACAGGAATGCTCTCAGGATCCACCATGATCTTGAATCCTCTCTTTATTGGGGATTTCCTGTTTCCCTTCCTCTACCAGCTTAGGTGTCCCAAAGGTCCAGACTGGGTGAATACTTGAGTTGAATCCCTGGGGTGCTGTGTTGGGAGTGTTCCTGCTGCCCTTGACCTTCTGGGCAGTGCAGGGTGGGCTCCTGTCACACTAGTAACCTCAGATCCTGTGTCCTTTGGCCTCCTTGTCCTCACAAGTGAGTGAGGAATTGGCCCCATGGGAAGAAAGTGAGCATTCACTCAAGTGGGGGGCACCTACTGTGCACCAGGGTTTTATGCCCACTATCTCTAATCCAGGAAACTGAGGGCCAGGCAAGGGAAGTAACATACTGAAGGTCACACAACTAGGAGGTGGTAGGGGGAGGATTTGACTTAAGACTGCTGCCTAGGAAGAGAGGTGAGGAATCAGGTCCCAGCTGTCAGATGGGCTTCCACTTAATGGGCAATAGCAGAGACCTATAGCCAACACATCCTGCACCCCAATATTCTGAGGGATGGCCCAGCCTCTGCCATGGCTGGCTGAGTCCCCCTCTGGTGCCAATCCTGCATGACCTTTCCAGGTGGCTAATGAGGACCTGGGTACCACTCAGTAATTGGCCTCATTAGGCAGCTAGGGCTACCCAGGGGATGGGGTGGAGGATGCTAGGCCTCATGGGGACCGGCCAGACAGCCGCCCGTTAATTACCTGAAAAATCAGACAATTAGGCTTCCTGCCACCCGCCTGCCCACGTCCTGCTGGCCCCTAATTACTGAGCGGCAGCTGAGCAGGCCGGGAATGACCTGGATTTCGACTGAGGACTAGCCCCTGCCATTTCCATCATCCCCTATCTCCTGCCCCCATCACAGGCTTCAGAGACAGAGACTTGGGGTAGGGTGCATCTTTTAGGGATCCTCCCTTGCAGCCCCCAACTCTTAGCCCCTTTTCCCAGACCTGGACCCTGCCCGCCCACTCTCTCTACTGGTGAAGGCAGCTCTGGAAGAGCAGCAATGGATGCTCAAAGCCCTGGCAGTCCTCAGGGAGGATGTGTGGGCTGCTGGAGGGAGGAGGGGGAAGACCCAGAAAGGGAGTTTCAAGAGGTGTGGGGGTGAAAATGGCTGACATCTCCCTCTGCCTGGTTCCTCCAGGGAAAAGATACCAGACTGTGTTCAGGAATAAGAATGGCAGAGGAGGGGAAGTTGACATCTCCCCTGCGGGCCCTAATGCAGCCCAGGGGATGCCGGGGGACTTGAACTTACCCCTGGGGAGCCCTGCCACTCAAGAGGGGAGATGGTTTTGTAAAAGTACCACCAGTGTGTGGAGAGAGAGAGGCCTGCCCGGGCTGCGGGGAGAGGTGGTGGGTCCTGGAAACCTGCCCAGTGACAGTGACATTTAGGTCTAGCTAGGTAAGGGTGCAGGCAGTTCCACGCAGAGGGAACAGCATGTGTGAGAGTCTGTGGGCAGTTTCTCCTCCGAAGAAAGCACAGACCAGAGAGGCGCGGCATCCTCACAGGCATCTGTAGTGCATAAGCCAATTGGCTGGAGGTTGCCAGATGGGCCCTGCCCTAGCAAGATGAACTAACTGGGCAACTAGGGTGGACCCCTGGAATCTAGAGAAAGACTCGATGGGTGTGGGCAGAGCACTGTCCCTCACCCTGAACACTACTGCCCTGACAGGTGGTCCTGAAGGAGAATGTCTGATTGAGGGGTGTGGAGCCTCCTCTTGCAGGAGGTACTTAGGCCACCCCCTTCCTTACCTATTTCCTTTGCTGGTTCTGTTCTGGGATTGAAAGTCCCTTCCACTGTTTCCCTGAAAGTCCAAAAATGTTGGCTGCTCAGAAAGGCACTTTCAGCCCAGAGAGGTCAGGAGGCTAAGTTGAGGCTGCCCAGCCAGCTGGCTGGAGAAGGCCTCACAGAAGCATCTACTCTGGTCTCTCATTGAGATTCTAGAACCAGTGGGATCCAGAGATGATGCCACTGCAACAGAGTGGGATGGACAGGAAGGAGACTGCATGGGGAGGCTGAATACGGGCACATGGGAGCTGCCAAGTCATGTTGATCCCCGTCCCTAGGTTCAGCTCTAGGTTGGCCCTCTGGAGACCTCAGGCCCCTCCTGAGAAATGGGCCAGGAAGGCTTTGTGAGTTTCCTTTACAGAGGTGCTGGATCCCGAGACTCAGTACAGCCAGGTCCAGAACCAGGGAACAGAGTCTGGGGGGCATAGTCGCTGAATCCCCCTCCTCTCCACCCTCTCCCACTGGTCTGGGCTTGCTGGCAGTCACTGGTATAATTTCCCAGTGCTTTACAGCCCTCATAGCCACAGGGACCCAGGAATTTCCCTGCCAAACACAATACTTGTTGGGTTGTGATGACTGCAGCATTGTGGGGCCTTCAGGCTTCTGCCAACTGCTCCCCAGAGAGTCAGAACCCCGTGGCACGGGCTCACATGCATGTGCACACAAGTGCACCCAACCTGGTGCCTGACTGCCTGATTGCCCTTGGGCCCAACTGTGCCGCATTGTCATTATTCAGCAGAGCACGCTGTGCCCTGCACAGCTCCAGAGCATGTCCTCCCAGACACCCACTTACCATCTCTCTGTTGTTCAATTGGCCACATGCTTACATCTTTCTGATCTCCAAAGGCAGGCCTGAGCCGTGCTCCTTGTATTCCCCTCATGGTGGCTGTCCCAGTGTCTGACACACAGAGGATACCCTGTAAATGTGCATTGGATGGATAATGAACGGGTGGACGGGTGGATGGATGGGCAGAGGAGTGACGTGTCCAAGGTGTCTAAGACTTGAACTTGGGTCCTGGGCCTGATCACCCAGCCACAATCCTTTTTCTGTACAGTGGACACCCCTGATCTGTGCTCCCACATCTGTCTGCCACTGGTCAGGCTAGGTCACCAGACTAGGAAGGTGGTACACATCTGAAGGAAGAGGACATTGCCTGGGCCAGGAGAATTTTTCCATGTGATGTCACCTCCAGGGTCCAGAGCTGGCAGGAAACACAGCTAGGTGGAGGGCAGTGGAGGCTAGGGGGGATGAGAAAGGGGTTCCTCCATATCTCACCAACCCCCAAGACCCAGTGAAGAAAAGAAGGGGTGATGGGCAGAGACAGGCAGCAGAACGTCTCAGAGCCTGACATCTCAGCCTGAACGTCTCAGGCAGGCATCTGCCTGGCCCTGGCTTTCACTTTCTTTCTGCATCAGTGCTGAGTTGGCCAGACCTGGGGACAATCTGCCTCTGTGGATCACTGGCTTGGTGCCCTCGAGCAGTCTGCTCCTTTTGAAGCCTCATTTTATTCACCCAGAATTGGGTGAATAATGAAATTAAATGCAAAAGCTCTCTGGGCATGGTTCCCAGGTATTGTAACTATCTCACAATGGTAGCTACTGCCTATTGCCCCATTTTATAGAAGGAAAAACTGAGGTCTAGAAAGGTAAAGTAATATCCTGAGGGCAATAACAGGGTGAGGAGTGGCACTCAGATCTCCTGGCATATAGTATAGCATCTTGGCCACAGTGACCCTCTGGTTTAAGGTGGACCAGGTCCAACTGGGCTCAGGTAAGCTGAAATCTGTGACCTCAGTTGGGTGCACAGGGGTGCCATTTA
This sequence comes from Marmota flaviventris, assembly GCF_047511675.1. Classification (NCBI taxonomy): domain Eukaryota; kingdom Metazoa; phylum Chordata; class Mammalia; order Rodentia; family Sciuridae; genus Marmota; species Marmota flaviventris. Next base: position 131,842,017 of record NC_092505.1, read on the forward strand.
CATCTAGTAAAATCTGGCTAAACAAAGTAGTATGCCTGGGTGAACCTCATGAAGGATAGCCCTGCAAGGAGCTTGGAAGGGGTGTGCCCTAGGCAATCAGATCTACCCTGAGTCCTTTCACTATTCCTTCTCAGTGTTGAGGCTGCCCTTTCCTCTCTACCCCAGCCCAGAACCAGCTGCCCAGGAAGCTATCCTGGGCCATACTCTTGGCCTGAAACCTCCACTGGACATGGTCAGATACATGTCCTTCTTATGAGGAGGTTGGACCAGGATGGGCAACACCTCCTTGGCTCTTTCTCAGAGCCACACCAAAGTACAGGCTGTTCCTGGAAGACTGGAACATGATCTGGGGCTGGTGGGACTGTGCCCAGGGCCCACAAGGTTCTGGGCAGCTCTGGGGCCAGTGGACTGCTGGCTGTCCTGAGATCAGACTCTGGGATCTATATCTTGGCATGTTACGGCCTGTACCCCATGGACAGTACTAGGAACTGGTTCTTTCCTGGGGAGAAGAGCTAAGTGCCAGGATCCCCACCCCCGACATGATGATCATGTGTAACTCATTTTACAGTCTAAAAACTCTAACAGTCTCACATCTCCCAGTCAGTGATGGCAGTGGGGTCATTATGGGAGGGCCTGAGCAGTTTTCTATATCCTGGGTATCTCCCTATACCCATTCCACAGATGAGGGCATGAAGATTCAGAGAGGGGCAATCCCTTGCTTGTGATCACACATCCCTCCAACTAGGCTCTGCCCAACCTTGAGTAGGTGCTTCTCACTGCTACCAAGGATGTGGGGGGCATGGCTATTGCTAGCAGATGGGCTGGGGGCTCAGAGCTGTGCAGCAAGGCAGGCATGGGCCTTGGGCCACTGGGCAGGAGACAGAGGTCACCACAGGAGGACTATCCTGGCTGACCCTGGCCCCTTACCCAATCCTTGGACAGGGCTAAGAGCTCTAGGTTCCCCTGGGGTGAAGGTAGAAGATGCAAGGGACAGTAGCCCTCAGAGGGAAGCCCTCCCAAAAGGAGCTGGCTGTAAAGCAACAATTATCTTGCAATGCTCCCTGTCTTTCTCCTGCCACCAAGAGCTAATAAGCCACAGATCCTCCCATAATCCTTCCCAAATGCCTTGTGTCTCACCATTGTAGCACTGAAGATTCTGAATTGAAACACTGCATCTGCCTCCCCCCACACCCCCCCCCATCAGGAGCTCCAGGAAGGTGGCCATTGTCCGCTTTCACAGCTTGGCAGCTGACAGTAAGGGAACACTCTGAATATTTTGTAAAATGCATGGATGATTGCAATGGTTTGGATGGTTAGGTGATGCCTTTGCTTCTACAGCTGCTGTTAAGAGATTACCACAAATTGAGTGGCTTGAACAATACAATATTCTGAAACGGGTCTTCCTGGGTTAAAACTGAGGTGTTGGCAGGGCTGCATTCTGGAGGCTCTAAGGCAGCATCCTCTTCCCTGCCTTTCCAGGCCCTAGGGGCTTCTTATTTTCCTTGTCCTGTGACCCACCCCCCTTCCTCCATATTCAGAGTCAGCCATGTCTGGCCAAATCCTTCTCACACTGCCATCTCTCTGGCTCTCTCTTCTGATTCCCTCTCTTCTTGAGAACCCTTGTGATTACATTAGGCCCATTCAGCTAACTCAAGCTAATCTCCTTATTTTAACTGCAGATAATTAGCAACTTAAATTCCATCTGTTACCTTAATCCCACTTGCCATGTTAAGTAACATAATCACAGGTTCTTGGAATTAGGATGTAGATATCCTTTAGGGGCTATTGTTCTGCCTATCACAGATAGATGGATAGATAGTTGGTCCTACAGATGGATGGGTAGATGGATGGATGCATAGATAGATGGAAGGACAGACAGATAGACAGTTGATAGACTGAGTCCCCACAGTGGGGATGAACAGCTTGAGACAGAGAAGACCTGTTATTGTCATCTTCTGCACCTTCTCCTCTAGTAATGTAGTTTAAAAGCCCTAGACCAGGGGTAAGGGGAGAACTTTTCCAGGCCCTGCATTTTTCTCTATTGTGTTTTATCTCCCCAACCGGCTCTGGCCTTCCCAGAGGTGGAGAATTCTCTCCCACCTACCATCCTGGCACTCCAAGCTGTATTTGACCCTTACCTGCTGAAAAGTGAGAGAATGACTTCATGGGACATCTAATCCTTGGACAGGGCTAAGAGCTCTAGGTTCCCCTGGGGTGAAGGTAGAAGATGCAAGGGACAGTAGCCCTCAGAGGGAAGCCCTCCCAAAAGGAGCTGGCTGTAAAGCAACAATTATCTTGCAATCCTCCCTGTGGATGGAGGGTCGGGGCAGAGATCTGGAGTTGGGAATACTAGGTGAAATGTTGGAATATGGATGAGAGGAGCTCAGCTCTTAGAACCCACTTACCTGGGTGGGATTATTTTTCTGGGGGGAAGGGAGGTCAATTAACTCTGTTTATTCCTTGTTTATCTGTTTAAACATAACATGATTAATACGAAAGAACATCTGTAAGGAGCTATGCATAAAAACATATATACAAATCCTTATAACTATATTGTTTAGTTTTACTTTGGGCCTTTGAACTGAATTTAATTTCCTATAATTTGCTTTCTTTACCCCACATTCTGATTTAGGATTCACCCATGTGGCTCTGGGAGCTGCAGTTAATTTCTCATTTCTCCTGTCACTGGATAGTTGTTCTGTTCCTACTTTATCCTTAGGAACAGTGCAGCTGAAAAATGTCCCTGGGGTTGAGGATAGGGGTTATTGTCCTTATTTTTATCACTGGTCTTGCTCCCATCCAAGAGGGTTCAACACCTCCTTCTCTTCTCCCTGACCCCCTGCCCGCACAGCCACTCCCCAGGTCCACTGATGCGCCAGAATGAGACTTCCACCCTGGGAAGAGGTGGAGGAGGCTTTAGTGGGGTGCGGCTGCAGGGAACTTTTCAGGTCAGGATCCATACCCATGCATCCCACCTGAGTCACTCCCATAAGTCCCTCTGATCCTCCGGGCCCCATGTTCAGAACAGGAAAAACAGATTCCAAAGTCATACAGTGCTGGGTTCAAATGCCCAGCCACCATGTGTAAGTTGTACAGCCTAGGGTAAGTCAGTTCCTCTTTCTGAGCCTCAGTTTCTTCCTGTGTGAACTGGGGATAGACAGCCCCAGTGTGGCTCTCACAGTGCACAGAGTTGGGGACTGCTGGGTGAAGGCAGAAGAAGCTGGTGGTGGGGTTGTCATTCTTTTCCCTACTCCTGCTTTGGCTTATTCTTCTCCCCAGCCAGGCCCAAATGCTGCCAGGTGCTTTAGAGCCCCTTCTGAAACGGAGACACAGGGTGTTGGGGCTCTCATCCTCTCCTGTGCTTCAGGGCTGATTGATCTCACACTAGTATGCACCTACTACTTCTGTGTGCATGTGGGAACTGCTATGCTACTCCACTGCCATGTGGCCCTGGACCCACCTTCCAGACACTTGTCCTCCTTCCCCTGCTCTGTCCTGGCCCTGGGATAGGAAACTGGGGGAACACTGGTAGAGTCAATGTAGTCATCTACTGTGCACCCTGACCCGAGCTTCCAGTAGTTACCTTCCACCCTCCACGAACCCTGGAGCCCCCCATGTCCCCTAACCACATCTGCTTCATCTCGAGGGCCCCAGGTCCTGCCTGGCTTAGGGCCTCCCAACCTTGGTGCCTTTAGAGCCCCCACCCTGCTCTAAAGGCACCAAGGGGGCAGGCAGTGACAGAAGCCTGACATTCTCTCCAGACAGATGCGGTGCCTCTCCCAGAATAGGGGTGGAGTCAAATGCTTGGTTTTACAGTTGTACCCAGTGTTCAGATGACGCAGTTGATCCCAGTGTCACACAGGGAACAGAACAGGAGCCCAAGTGTAAGGACTCTGCCTGGTGGGCCTGTTTCAAGAGCCCTGGGCAGGAGGAAAGGCCGGGGGCTAGGACCCTGCCTGGAGTGCACGCGCAGACTGCTGGAAGGAGCTTCCTGCCATAACCCAGCTAGGCTGATCACCCTTAAGGTTGCAAGAGCAGGGGCTCAGGGCTAGGCCTCTCCCTAGGCCTGCTCTAGAAGGATGCTCCCCAGGGAGCCGGCCTGGAGCCTGGTGAGAAAGGCCACTCTCCCTTTTACAAACTGCACCCTACCCACCTGCCAACACTCATTCTTCTCCATTTCCTCTCAGGGAACCCCGCTCCTGGCTGCTGCCACATTCCCTCCAGCGCCCCCGCACCCCCAGGCCCCTCCTCTGCGCCAGGGTGGGAGTGCAGTAATTCAAGTTATTTTTAGCCAAGCTGAATCCTCCAGGAGATTCAAGTCAAGGGGAAGCCGCCCCCGCGCCTGCAGGAGCTGCTTGCGGAAAACGATCGATTAAAACCAGCGCTGCCAGGGCTCGGTGCCAACCGGGCAGCAGGCACTGAGACAGGCAGAGCCTGGACTGCGGCCTCTCACTGGTTGACTGGCTCCAGGCGCTGGTGTGCATTGTGAGGAGTGGTGGGAGTCCCCGTAGGCCCCCCATTGTCACCTCTTAGCAGCTGCTCCTAGCCCAACTTTATCTGGCCCTGCCCCCAGCAGCTCTGCCCATAGTGAGGAGGGCCATCCCCAAGCCATCCCTCCCGACTGCCATTCGCCCTCCAAAAAGCACATCATTGAAAGCAGGCAGCCCCTGCCCGTCAAGGGTGACCTGGAAGGCAGGGAAGGACCCTTTTCACCTGCCTGATCTTCTGCCTGATTCCTACTTTGTCCTAGGAAAGCTGATGAGTAAGTTGAGATGACCTGGACCCTCTGACTAATAGAGTAGGGTCCTTAAGAGTTATTCAGAAATAAGGACCAGTGCAGCAGGCAAGCAAGAATGGGAGCAGGAGCCTGGCCCAGGAATTAATCAGAGTACCTGGAGGAGCAGGTGACTGAGCAGTGACCCTAGTCCAGTAGTTGCTTGCAATAAATGAGTCCAGGGACCTCACCACAACCTTACAGATGAGGAAGCTAAGCCATGGAGGTCAAGTCACCCAGCTGTTAGGAGAAAACTGCTCTTGAGCCTTCACCAGGGGATGTTTGGTGAGAGGAAAACCAACTAATGGGAATAAGGCAAATTTAAAAGGAGAGACTGGCTGGGGGGTATGAGAAAGCCCACACATGGGATGAGGTGGGTCTGCACCTCCCAGCACCCCTCATCTGTCATGGATGCTCCCAAACCTTTCATCAGAGGAACATTCTTCAGGAAAGGGATCTCAAGCCCAAGCTGTCATTGTTGTGACAGTCTCAGACAGTGTCCAAGCCCAGGAGAGCTTCCAACAGTGGCTTTAGCAGAAGAGAAAAAAACCTAGGTGACCATGAACAAGTCACTTTACCTTCCTGAGCCTCAGTTTCCTTATCTGCAATATGGGATTAACAAGGGAGGCTACTCTGAGGATGGAGCAAGGACCAGGATAATCCTGCAATGCTCCTGGCTCCGGTCCCAGCAGCAGTCTCCTTTCCCATGTCTGATCCATGAACTTAGGACTACGCGCTGGGGAAGTGAGGGACCCCTCTGTGGTCAGGCCTCTAGGACTTTAGGGGTACAGCAACAGCTCAGGGAGGCAGGGATCAGCTGGGAGACAGCCTGTTGTGTCCTCCTCACCTCTGCCTGACCTTACAGGGTCTGCCTCCTCTCCCAGAAGGGTTCCCAGGTCCCTCCTCCAACTCCTAGAGGCTCTGTGGGGCCTCTGGCCTGGCTTGAATAGAGCTCTTTCTGTTCTGCCTCTCACCTGCTGTGCCCGTAGCTTTTCCTCACACAGTAGGTCCTCCAAGTGGATCCTGGCAGCGTCCCAGGCTCAGCAGACACAAGAAGTTTGGGGCTTGAGGTCTCACAGGGACAGCCCCAGATCTGCTGGGTGGAACCCTTTGTGTCTACTACCTTGTGAGAATCTCCCCCAGGCTGTGTGACTGAGGCCATTTTTCATGGGAGATAGGAAAGGGAGTGAGGGGAGATCTAGCAGCCCCTGGGGAATTGGTTGAGTGACATATAGCTAGGACAGGGCATGCTTGGTTACGTAGGATCCATTGCCTATTGCCACAAGGCCTTTTGTCAGGGCACTTGATGCTACAGGTGTTTGCCCACCTTGTCCCCCACCTCTTTGTGTCCCTTGTGCCTCCCTGACCAGGGCTGGGCTTTTGTCTCCCTTGCTCCCTTATATGTGGGGCCTGAAGGGAGAGGCAGGCACCTCTCTGAATAGAAGCAGGTAAGAGCAAGACAAGAGTTTTCCTGGAACCCCTGGGGGAAACACCACCAGCCTGCATCTGTGCAGCTGGGCTGCAGCCCTCCTCTGGCCCTCATTCATTGCTTATGTTTCCTGCCTGACTGCCACACAGTCCCTGTGTGCTCTTGAGCTAGGACCTTCTCCTCCCTGACCTCAGTTTCCCCACTCATAAGCTTGGAGAGGGGAACTAGGTATCTTTAGGTCCTGCCTCAGTGCTGGTTTCTTAAACTTTGCCTGACCAAAAGGGTAGGGCATGCGGGTGATATTCTGGGTCATAGTCTCCTCTCCTGGGAGCCATGGAGCTGGGGCAGGGGAGGGGGGTAGTGACTGGGAGAGTTGGGACTTAAAATCTTTGGGACATGATCTTCCCCTTGTTCATTCAAAGTAATTCTCTGAAAGGTCGCTTCACCCTGCCCTCTCTCTCCCTTAAAGAGCCCTCCAACCTGTCCCTGGGAAGGGGAAGTCCTGGGGTGCAGCCAGGACATTAACCCCATGGCTGTTTGATAAGCAGCGTCCCCTGTCCCCCACCCCTGAAGCTTCTCCTTGACCTGGGCTGGGAGGGGGGCGGAGCAAGCTCGAGGGGCATCCAGGCAGGATAGGGTTAAAGGAGAAAGGGGAGCTGGAAGGGGGCTGTGTTGTCAAGGCAACACTATTGCTGGGGCCTATGGAGGCTGCTGGGGAGGGAGATGAGAGGGGTGTCCCTTGTAACCCTCAGCTTCATTCTTCCTGTTCAGATACTCTTTGTTAAAAGGGAGTCTTCTTTGCCTCCTTTTGTCCCTAGGGGTGGGAGTGGAAGAGCCACTTGAGGGTTCCTTCCTGCCCTTTTTAGCACTCTCTTGCACCCACCTACTCCATCCTTTCCCTCTCACCCTTTCTGGAAGCTCAGTTCCTTGCTGCTGAGCTTGACTTTCATTCACACCTGCCAGCCCCTGCCCACCTGAAGCCAGCAGAACGCAGACCAATCCTGAATTGTCTGGAGACTGCCCTCCACCCAGAGACATTCCCACCTCCTTTCTAGGCTTGCTCAGGGTAGGCTGGTGGGTCTCAGTAGAGGCAGGGCCTGCATAGATGAGCCCACACTCTAGGCATCTGTTTCCCACAGAGTGCCTTCCAGAGGAAAAATCAGTGTCCAAAGGCTGAGGGGGTCTTTTTGATGATCTTCTCCTGTGTCACCTGGAGGTAACTGCCACAAGTCTTCCTGTATGCCCTCACCAGGTCCAAACCATTGCATGTGGGACCCAAGGACTTTGTCTTCACATCTGTGAAACAGGGTGATTAAAAACCCCCACTAGGGCTCCTGAGCTGCTATGTGGCCTTAGGAGCCGACCAGAAGCCACTAGGACACACTGCCTGCTCATTTTTGGGTGCAGCTCTTCCCTCCTCTGCAACAGTTAAAGAAACTGAGGATCAGAGAGGGGACTACTCTTCTGGTGAGGAGCAGTCAGAATTAAAACCCCAGTGCATATGATGCTGAAGCCTGTCTCTTGAATTTCTAAGGGTGAGGCTTTGGGTATCTCCAAAGTGGGCCAGGAGGGGCACTGTTCAGAGATGCCCACAGACTCCCTTTCTTTCTTAGGGGAACATAACTCACCACCCTACCAGGAGCTTGGAGCCTGGGGAGACCTGACCTATCCCAGAGAGCTGGATCTGGTGGTAGGGGTGGTGGCGTCGGTGAGTGGCAAGAAATGGCTTTGAGTTGCCAGAAGGCTTGGAGGATTTCCCCAGGGAGGGAGTAGAGCTGGTGTCTGCAGCAGTGACATTCCATTCATGGTTTCACACTGCCCCCTTGTGGACCACAGCGCATACTCCTAGTTTGGGATACTGTATCACCCCAGGGCCAGATGAAAATCAGTGTCCTGAGGCTGAGAGGGTCTTTTTGATGACCTGAGCAAGGGGTTGCACCTCCATCTCTCTCTCTCTCTCTCTCCCCCCCATCTCTAGGTGCTGGGGATTCAACTCAGCTTCTTCCTCAAGCTAGATGAGCACCCTACCACTGAGCCACTGCACCTCCAACTTGTGTTGGAACTGGCAGACCCTGAGCCTCACTCAGCCTGGCAATGCACACTGCACCTTTCCTTCTCCCAGGAACTTTAAAGCCCAGACTTCCTGGGTGTGAGGACACATGCTTGTAATCTCATATATTCAGAAGGCTGGGACAGGAAGATTGCAAGTTCAAGGCCAGCTTGGACAACTTATTGAGACCTTGTCTCAAAATTAAAAAAAAAAAAAAAAAAAAAGTTTAAAAGGAGGGGGATGTAACTCAGTAGTAGAGCACCACTGGGTGAAATTTCCAGTACTGAGAAAAAAAAGTTGTACTTTTCAACCCTTCATTGCATATTTCAGCTCCCAGACCAGTCATTTCACTGTTGCTTGCATATTCCTTATATCAGGGAGCTTACTACCACTGGGAGCAGACCATGGTTTGGAAGGGATTCTGATTGCAGAAAACCCTCTCCATGCAGTTGTCATTTGCCTCTCTCAGTCATAGCACTTCCCTTATGGACACAGAGAATGAGGTGGGACTTCAATGTGAAGCCATTCAATATGCTTAGGGGCCTCCCCCCCCCCCAGGTCTTTTCTCCTGTGGCTCTGATTACCATTCATAGTCCCTCCATCTGAACACACTGGTAGTCCCTATCTCTTGGAACTTCAGAGATTGAGGGGGATCAGCACCCTTGAGGACTTTCAGTTTCTTCCACCCTGGCTCTGCCTTGTTCTTCCTTGGATCCTGTCCTCATTTTTAGCATCTGTTTGCTGATGACTTTCTTTCCTTAACCCTGAGGTCTTGCGGGGAAGAAGCATAAATGGGGCTAACAATGATTGAGCACCTAATATGTACTCAGCACAGAGCCTGCTTCTTTAATCAAATTACCCAGTTTAACCCTACCAGGCAATGACTGTTTTTATCTCCATGTTACACTGAGAACTGAGGCTTAGCAAGCAGAGCTCTGAGTACAGTACAAGAGCTAATTCTTATCTCCATGAAACCCCTTCAGGCCAGTCAGCCCCTGATTCTGTCATCTGCTTAGATTTGTGAAATGTGCACAATTCATTCCTTAAACATTTATTAGGTCTGTACATATACCCAGGACTGTGAAAAATACTGCAAGAATAACCCCAGATGTCTCCAACCCTATTACTTTGCTGAGTAGATCCCACTGGACATACTTGGTCTGAGGATTGGGCTGAGGGTCTGGATAAGGCCTATGCAGAACAATGCCCTGTCAGGCCATATGGCTGGGGAAGATCACAAGCACCCTGCTCAGTACAAATTTATCTTGTCACCCAGGCCTCACACCTCTCTCCCCCACTCTGTTTTGTGCTCAAGGAATTTTGTGTAAAGGGGGCTGGTTGATTGGTGCTCTGCTGACTCCAGGTAGCACTTTGCTCAAGGCTGTGCCTTTGAGGAAAGCAAGTGGGCCCAGGTTTCCATGTGCACTGGAGAGAGAATAGTAGCTACTCACTCAGGAAGGGTGGAAGTGTGTCAATCTCCGAGGGAGGGTAAGTTCTTAAAAAAATTTATATATATATTGAGAGAGAGAGAGAGAATATGGAGAATGTCCAGTGGGACCTACTCAGCAAAGTAACAGGGTTGAAGAAATACATATATTTCCAGAGACTTCTTTGGTATCTCATGATGCTTATTGACCTCTTCTTGGAATAATATTTTCATTTTATTTATTTATTTTTTTGTGTGGTGGTTGGGGGAATAAATGGTGCTAGGCAAGCATTTTACCCCTGAGATACACTCCAAACCTCAGAATAATGTTTTTTGTTTGTTTTTGTTATTTGGTCTTGGGGTTTATGTTGTTGTTTCATTTGTTTTTGCAATGTTGGGGATTGAACCCTAGTCTAACTTGTGCTAGGCAAGTGCTCTACCACTGTTCTATAACCCTGGAATAATGTTGTTAAATGTGTAAAACAGGGCTGGGTTCAATCCCCAGTACCACACACACACACACACACACACACACACACACACAAACAAAAGTGCAAAATATAGTAAAATTACAAAGGGTTTCGTGGATGGATAAGAAAACAAGTCCACAAATTATTATTTTTTATTTTTAAAATTTTGTTATTATTTTTTGGTACTAGGGATTGAACCCAGGGATGCTTTACCCAACTGAGCCATATCTCTATCTCTATCTATCTATCTATCTATCTATATCTTTCTATCTATCTTTGTCTCTCTCTCTCTCTCTCTCTCTCTCTCTCTCTATATATATATATATATATATATATATATGTATTTTTTTTTTTATTTAGAAACAGGGTCTTTCTAAGTTGCTCAGGGCCTTGATAAATTGCTGAGGCTGGCTTTGAAATTGCAATCCTCCTGCCTCAGCCTCCCAAGTCACAGAATTACACCATGCCCAGCCACAAATTATGACTGAATGCATAAAATCAGGTTATAGAAACGTTCAAAATAAGGTTGCATTTATGAAGAAAAAGAGAGGAAGGAGGAAAGGGAAAAAGAAAGGGGAGAAAGAATGAATAAAACAAACAAAAAGAAAGAAAACTATCCCTTTGCACATGACTGACCCTACCATCCATTCTATCTTGAAAAAGCCTGGCAAGTCAGTAGCTCCAGATCATGGTCCTCTTTGGTCCCTGGACAGGCCTCCTCATGTCACAGCCAAAGAAAGCTCCTCATTCTTGTCACTGCCTCCCCCTTGCCTAGCAGTTGGGATTTCACCCTGGGCCTATCCCAATCATAACCTCAATAGTATTGCTTAGCCACTGATTATCTTTGAATCTTCCTTCTCCATCAGATGAGGCTCTCTGCTCCTGTTCATTCTTCCACTGTCATAACAGCCTGAAAAAATTGGGTCCTGAGTGGGTGTCTCTGCTCACTTTTTAGGAACTATTGGAAGGAGATAGAGCAGGGCAGCCTAGTTCCTTTAAAGTTGTCATAGCCTCCTCTGCCAACATCTAAAATGCTTGCTTGCTTCTCTTTCTCAAGGACAAAGAAGTCAGACTTGTCCTAACCTCTGACCTCACTTCTTCCATTCCCTGGGCTGAGGCCCAGACTTCCCGTCAGGCATCTTGCTACCTCCACCATCTGAAGTCCCTACCTCTGCCCACCAGCTCCTCCACCTGTGCTCAGCACTCTGCAGGGACTTTGCTCCTTCAGAGACATCTTCCTCTCTGGCCTCAACTGTTTCTTTCTTGCTACTAGGTCATCCAATCAGCAAATGCTTTTCACTTTTCCAACTCGCAGCTCACAGAATAATCTCTCCTTTCTCAGGAATGTGTCAGTCTTTGTATGTCCTATTTCTAAGTCCTCCTTTCCCCTTACTCCCTAAAACTTTGCAACATGCTTCCATCACTCTGTGAACCTACCTTGCCAAAGAGTGTTCATGTGGCAAATGTTTATATCAAGTGCAGTTAGGCAGTAGAAAAACAAAAGTGACCAAATGCCTTCCCAGCCTGATCTGACACAAACCAGTCCCAAACTCAAGGCACTGGGACAATGAACACATACACAAATAAATAAACACATAATTAGAGTCAGGGAAGTTCTATGAAGGAAGCAAATAGAATGAGAGGACACAGAGTAACCGGGGAGAAGGGACAGAGTGTGTCTATTTCAAATAGGGAGGCCTGAACAAGAAAGAGCATACCATCCAAAGAACAGGGAAAAGGACAGATCAGGTAGAGGGGATAGAAGTGCAAAGACTTTGAGACAGCAAAAGCATTTATACTTGGCAGGAAAAAAAAAGAAGGCCTAGAGGTTTGGAGGAAAGCAAATGACAAGGAGAGTTTGCCAGGGTCAGAAGGGTTGTCCTTGGACAGGATCTGGTTTCTATCTTTAAAAAAGACCTTCAAGCTCCCTGGATGTGTGGCGAATGAACTGTAGGGGGTGGGGAGAGTCAGAGAGGGCAACCGAGTTGTTAGGAGGCAATGCTTACTCAATTTGGATGTCATCTCACATTTAATGCATGTGAAAAGAAACATTTGGATCATAACCTCTTCAAAACAAAACGACTAAAGCCCCACTTTTCCCCATCTCTGTAAAAAGGACCGTTCACCCAGACGTTTAAACCCAAGTCTTTGGTTCCATGCCTCTTTTTCCTCCCTCTGCATCCATTCCTCTCCATCCTAAGGCAGCCATCACTTCCCATGGTGTTCCACCCAAGCCTCTTTCTCACTCTTCCTCCTCCCCTCTGTCTGCCACAGTCTATTCTCTAAGCAGGGGCCAGACACAGATCTCCTGTCACTCCCTAACATCCAGCACTCCATGATCTTTAAGGAGACCAACTGCCAAGAGGCAGGTCCTGGAAGAACGGAAGGCAAAGGAAAAGGGGTGGAGACCGACGGAGGGAGGCGGGACAAGACTCGTAGCACCGCCTCTCCCTCGAGCTGGCGCCCTTCCGGGCCTCGGAACTTTCCTTCCTGATGCCGCGGGGAACCTTTTTCCAGTAGTACCTTCCGGTGTGGTCGGCCCCATTCCTCGGGTTTGCGCTGAGACCTTTCTCTTCCTCTTCCGGTCTCAACCGCTCCGGGAGCGGCGTTTCGCGGTGTGTTGTGTGCGCGGCATCTGGGGCCATCCGCGGCTTACGGGTGGACGTGGGGCGCGGAGCTTGGGGTGTCGGCCACGGGGAAGCCAGGGGAATCGATTCTGTGGCTGTGGAGAGTGAAAACTACAGGGTGGGGGTGTTGCTCAAGAGGTGGATGGCTAAGGGAGGACCTCGGAATTGGTCGGGGAGCTCAATGTTTTGAGTGCGGGGAGTTGGTTTCAAGGTATCATTACCCGGGTTTGGTAGGCAGGAACTTACTTTGGGTCGTGTTAAGTAAGTTCATACTGGTGGAAGTCGCAAATATAATGCGTCTGTATTGCAGCCTCATGTTCCATCAGATCAGGGCAGCAGAGGTGGCGCATCCCAGAGAGGCCCTTCCTCCCTCAGTCCTTAATGCTACTTTTCTCCCTTGTGTTTTTTTATTGGTGCATTATAATTACACGTAATAGTGGGATTCGTTGTTACGTGTTCGCACATGCACATGATATAATAATGTAGTTTGGTCAATATATTATCCCCCCCTTAACTCTGCTCTTTTCCTGTAGGTGCAGACATGGCCAAGTCTAAGAACCACACCACACACAACCAGTGTAAGTTTCTTGGCCCCTGCTCTCTGCCCCATACCCTAGCAAAGATTGGTTTGAAGATACTAGAGCACAGTGAGGGTTTACCATTCTGGAGCTCATTTTGTTATTAGTGTTTTGAGATTATACGTTTTGGAGCCAAGTATCCAGTTGAGAAACCCAGGGTACTTTGGTAAGGAGTGGTAAGGAGTTTTTCAGTTCTCAAGAAGATCTGCTCTGGGACATAATGGTTTTCCCAAGCCTGCCAGCTTTGATACTGAGTAGTGATATTAGAGAAAATTTCTGCTCTAATTTCTTTCCTCCTCACCACCCCCAGCCCGAAAATGGCACAGAAATGGCATCAAGAAACCCCGATCACAAAGATATGAATCTCTTAAGGGGGTAAGTATATGCATTGAATAACATAAAATGTCCCTTCCCAGCTCGAGGTGCATGTCCAGGACCTTTTTGTGTAGTACCCCCCCCACACACCTCCAATTCAGCCTCTGCCTAAGTACTGTTGTTAATTGTCCCTTGAATTTCCTGCCCTGTTAAGGACACAATTTCGTTCTCTATATGCCAGATCTAATAAAGTTTTCCTTGGCTTTCCCAGCCCTCCATGTAACCTGTATCCTGAGGGTACAATGGCCATTTCCCTTGCCCAGCCAGAGCCCTTAGGGGAGGCAGTCTTGCCTGTAGGGGGTACCTTAAGATCCTCTTCCATGATCTTTTATTGGGGGATACCCAGGATTGAACTCAGGGGCACTTGAACACTGAGCCACATTCCCAGCCCTTTTTTGTATTTTATTTACAGACAGGGTCTCACGAGTTGCTTAGCACTTTACTTTTTGCTGAGGCTGGCTTCGAACTTTCGGTGCCATCCTCCTGTCTCAGCCTCCCAAGCTGCTGGGATTATGGGCTTGTGCCACTGTGCTAGGTGCTTTATGATCTTTATCTGATCAAGTACTATGCTTAGGGACAGTTTGACTCCCTTTGCCAGGAAGTTCTAGGGGAGAGCTGAGCCTCTCCCTACTCTGTTCCTCCCCAGTACTCTTGCTCTCTGATCTTTGGTGTGAATCTGTTGGACTAGGCTTGTTATTTAATTGATAGCTTCCTTTAAAGGGGAAGGGGGTATCCCTGAGGGGTTGTCAAGGTGTGGGGGTGGTTTAGCTGAACTCCTGTAGGAAATTCATGCCTTACAACTTTGGCAGAGAGGTCAGCTTTCCTTTGTTCCTTCTATCAGCATTCACATTTGACTGTTAGCTCTACTAGGTTCTGGAGGTGTGGCCTTGAAAATGTGACTGCACACCATTAGCCAGGTGGAATATTGGCTCCTTGAGGGTGGGTGGTGGTTAAAGGATTGGCTAGTTCCATATTTAAGGTTGATTTGATGCTATCTTTAGAGTGCCTGGCACCCTTATAGAAGAGGACACCAGGGCATGACTTGGGGACTTTATATGCTGCCACTTATACCTTTCCTACTTTCCAGGTAGACCCCAAGTTCCTGAGAAATATGCGTTTTGCCAAGAAGCACAATAAGAAGGGCCTGAAAAAAATGCAGGCAAACAACGCCAAGGCCATGAGTGCACGTGCCGAGGCTATCAAGGCCCTTGCAAAGCCTAAGGAAGTTAAGCCCAAGATGCCAAAGGGTGCCAGCCGCAAGCTTGATCGCCTCGCCTTGCTAGCCCATCCCAAGCACGCGAAGCGTGCTCGTGCCCACATGGCCAGGGAACGCAGGCTCAACCGGCCAAAGGCCAAAGCCCAAGCCAAGACCCAGGCTGCAACTCCAGCTCCAGCATCGGCTCCGGCTCCAGCTGCAGCTCCAGCTCCGGCTCCAGCTCCGGCTCCTAAGGGTGCCCAGGCCCCCAAGGGTGCCCAGGTCCCTGCAAAGGCTCCATAATAAAATCCTCTGGGTATGAGGACAGAAGGACTGGTGTGACCCCTGAGCCTCTGTCTATGGGAACTGGTGTCCTCCTGTGCTATTTGTACAAATAAATCCAGAGGCAGGATCTTTTAGCCTGTGTCTGTTGTCCTGGGGTTGGGTGGGGTTGCTGCCTTCTTTGGTATGGGAACAGACTTGAGCCTTCTGTGGATGGTGGGATGTGGGTCAGTCAGGAAATGGCCAGAGCTTCAGCGTAGGTAGGACACCTCTTTGCCTGGTTGGGTAAGCTGATAAAGAAAGGAAGGAGTCTGGAACGGGCCCCACTGAAGAATTCTCTACTTGAGCTGGTTTTTTGTTTTGTTTTGTTTAGTTTTTTGGTACCAGCCCTTTTTAATATTTTATTTAAGGACAGGGTCTTGCTGAGTTATTTAGTGTCTCACTAAGGTGCTGAGACTGCCTAAGCCTCCTGAACTGCTGGGATCACAGGTGTGTGCCATTGTGACTGATTATCTGCCTGCAGGGTCTTAATCCTCAGAGAAGTTAGGGGAATAAGTAGTTGTAATGAACATCTCCAGAGGCTTCCTATAGAAGGCACCATTTGGGTCATGTGTAGTAGTGCATAACTGTAATCTCAGCCACTTAGAATCCTGAAACTACAAGGATCTCAAGTTCTGAACTAAACTCAGCAACTTAGTGCCCTAAAGATTTAGCAACACACTGTTTCTCAAAGGCTGACTTGGTGGTTCATGACTCTAGGATCAATCCCTGGTATAAAAAAAGAAAAAAAATAGTATCAAGTAAAGCACTTATACTTTTTTTTTTTTTTTTGGCTGGGGAGGGGGGAGAAGGACAAAGAAGTTTTGCTTTGCTAGCAAAGGAGGGGACTCCTGTCCCAGAGGCTGTGATTGTGTACATTTCATCTTCAAAACCAGTTGTAGGGCTGGGGATGTGGCTCAAGCAGTAGCGTGCTTGCCTGGCATGCCAAGTGTGCGGCCCGGGTTCCATCCTCAGCACCACTTACAAAACAAAGATGCTGGGTCTGCCAAAAACTAAAAAAAAATAAATATTAAAATTCTCTCTCAAAAAAAAAAAACAAAAAAAAAAACCAGTTGAAGCCAGCCTCAGCAATTTAGTAAGATATCTTAGTGGTGGAGTGCCCCTTGATTCAACCTGAACCACATATAAACATTAAAAAAAGCATAGCCCAACCTTGGTCACTTTGGAGACTCAGATGGGGTACAACAGTACCCCATTTTATTGTCAAGAGTAATGGGTGCAGCCTGGGACATGTCCTCTCTGTTATATGGAGCATGGATGTCAGGTGGGTTCTTTGTCTTGTGAATTTAAGGAACGAAATTCATGATTGTAAGGATGAAAGTGAAGTAACAGGGTTTAATTAAGAGTAATAGGCACCATGTCCTGCTGGGAAGGTGGCAAGAAGAAGCCCCTGAAACAACCTAAGAAGCAGGCCAAGGAGATGGATGAGATAAGGCTTTCAGACAAACAAAAAGAGGAGCAGTAGAAACTTTAGAAGCTAAAAGTACGGGGAAGGGCCCCCTGGCCACAAGTGGAATTAAGAAATCTGGCAAAAAGTAAGCCGATTCTTGTGCTTGAAATGATGGTGAGGATGATTCCATTTCTATTTAGACATCAGGATCCCTGCTGTAACATCTTTTGTCACCTATAGCTAGAATTAAGTGTTGTGTTGGGATTATTTGTAAATTTAATAAACTTTTTTTTAAACGAGAATTTTTTTTAATATTTATTTTTTAGTTTTAGGTGAACACAGTATCTTTATTTTGTTTCAATGTGGTGCTGAGAATCTAACCCAGTGCCTCACGCATGCTAAGCGAGTGTGCTACCACTTGAGCCACATCCCCAGCCCAAGAGAGACTTTTTTAATATTTATTTTTTAGTTTTTGGTGGACACAACATCTTTATTTTATTTTTATGTGGTGCTGAGGATCGAACCCAGCACCCAGCACATGCTAGGCGAGTGCGTTACCGCTTGAGCCACATCCCCAGCCCCCCAAAATTTTGTAAAATAATCACACACACACACACACAGAGTAATAGAGCTCCTGAGGGAGGGATCCCAAGTGAAGGGTATTTGTTGGTGTTTTATGGGCTTAGATCTGTTCCTATAGGTAACTGGTGGGATATAAGATTCAGAAAGAAGGCCAATCAACATATTTTGTCATCTTCAGAAAAATTTGTAGAAAAGTGATTTATAATCCTTCATTAGCACAAGGGTGGAGGTGAGGGCCTGTTGGCACAAGAGAAAGTACCTTTTGCAATTGTTTTGTGTCTAGGGGCTGTTCTCACAGCTGGGACCAGCTGTCATGGGAAGCTTGATCCCCCAGTCTTCTCTACTTTTCCTGGCTGCCTATGGGTGATTTGTCTCACTACCCCTGAAGTAGGGTTACACAGGTGGCTAAGAAAGGCTGGAAGTAGCATTTGAACCCGGGTGGTCCATGTCAACCTCAGGAAGTAGGTTTTTTTTCAATGCCAGGTGGTAGCACTTAAACCCAGTTTATTTAGAATATCCAACCAAGAATGTATGCTAGCTCTGTGGGTAGCCACCTGCCCCGTGCCAGGGAGTAAAACGCAAGGAAGTAGGAGCAGGTTTTGTGTGCTGAAGGTGGCTGATGACTTGCAAAGCAAGACCTCTGTCCAAATGCCCCAGATAGGTGGTGTAGTGAAAATAACCAGCTCCAATTGAGGGTGAGAGAAAGGCCAAACCCCCAACCTCAAGAAACTCCAGGTCAGGGGCTTCAGCTAGACATCAATGAGTTGACTCCATCTCCAAGCTCCAGTTAGGCCACCCTGTTGAAGTGGAGCTTCAGATTGTGCATCTCTAGTGTGACCTATGTCCCAAGGGCTACCCTGGGGGTTCAGTGAAGCAGAATCCTTGGTCTTTGCAACTGAGCAGGGGTCATTACTGTTGGTAATCTGCAGACTTCCTTTCTGACCACAGCTATGTACTTAAAGTCATCCCTCTTCTCTGTCCCATGGCATGGAGGCAGGACAGGTCAATCAGGGAAAGGAGTAAGCTCAGCTTTTAGGGCCATAGCTAAGCCTGGGGCACTACCATGACTTTAAGAAAAACCCTAGTATAGTATAAATATATGGGAACAAGCCACCAAAGGTAGAAGGTGCCAAGAGACCAAAGAAAAAGGCAACCAGGTTTGCATAAAATGCAATTTATTAGGGTTAAGGAAAGAAACAGGTCTTGGGCAGCAACAGGGAGGAAGGGGTTTATATGTCAAACTAAATAAAGGTAGCCCACACCCACAGCCAACTGGGATCTGCCTGGGTTTTCTCAAAAAGGAGGAGGAGAAAAAGCAACAAAAACTAATATGTCAAATGTCAGTTAAGCTAGCTGACTACCTTAATGGCTTGATAATATCCTATAGGTTTTGGAGTATACAGCAGGGTTACCAGGCAGGCAAATGGTTATAATCAAGATGGCTTTAGTTATATCAAATGGGATCCTGACAAGGGCTGACAGATTGAAACTCAACTCCTCGGCCCCTCTGCACGCACTGATTCATGATCACTGGCCATTCTGCTGGATCTATCAGGGCCCTACTCCCAACATAAGAGTCAGTGGGTTTTGACCAAAACAGAACAACAACAAAAAAAAAGGGTGCTCATACCTTGCAAGCTGTCTCTGCCTACCCACATCTGGCAGTGGCCCATCTGGTCCCATTCTTGTCCCAGGATCCTGAGTATATCCCCAGAAAGCCAGGTATAGTTCCCTGAGATGCTAATCTTGGTATGTTCCAAGATTGGAGATATTGGAGATTGAACCAGGGGTGTTCTATGTCATAACTACATCCCCAGGCTTTGTTTGTTTGTTTGTTTTGTTTTGAAATGGTCTTGCTAAGCCTGGCCTCAAACTTGAGATCCTCCTACCTTACTAGCTAGCCTCCTGAGTTACTAGCATTACACTTATGCCCTTTTGATGGGAACAGTATCCCTGACCTCACAGTCAGAATATGGTAGCCATTGAACTATGGCCCCTTGTTGCTAGGCAGATGTGGCTGGGACAGTGTGTTATGTCATGAGGGCACAGAGCCAAGCTGTTTCCTCATCTGTGAAATTGGGTTGGTAACAGTATGTCCCCAGAGTAATAATGTCCCCTTCTCCATGAATGTGTGCAGTGTTAGTAGTTCAGGGGCTGCCTTTGTCCACACAGGCTACATTACTGGTCAGGAGAAGAGGAGGTCCTTGGCACTGGTTGGGATGAAAGCTCTGGGGCAGCCTGGAGGGTATGGGGCTCAGTTTTCATTGGGCAGGGCAGGCACACTGGCCAGAACAGATAGCAAGCGTGTGTATATGTCAATCCCACGAAGGAACACGGTCTCATGCAACCGCTCATCATGGTCATGCAGCAGCACAGGTGTGCGGTTCATGGGTGAGAAGCCCAGAGCTGGGATCCCCACCTGAAGGAGCAAGAAGGAGCTGTTAGGGGGGAAGCCAGCATCCAGGCCAGCCCCCTGCCCATCCCCCAGTGCAATCAGCTCACCGCACGGAGATAGCGGCTATCAGTGGCAGCAGGGAAAATCTCCGGCTCTAGAGTGAGGTTCCTGCAGAGGGAAGAGCCTGATGAATAAAGGGGGACAGAGGAGATGGCAAGGGAAGAATTCAAGGGGTAAAGGAAGGCAGGGAGAAAAGCAGAGGAGGGGTAGCAAGAAGGAGAGGAGCAGTTGCTGGGTTGGGTGAGGGCTGGTGGGTATGCTTACATGTCCTTGCAGACCCGGTTAAAAGCCGCCCACCAGGGGTTTGTATCATCAATAGGTGTCACTTGGGGCTTCATCCACCTCTAAGGGAGGGGAAGGAAAGCAGGATCAGGACAGAGGCCTGGGCATCTTGCCCTGTTTCTAAGAGTAAGCCATGTCTGGCACAGAGCACAACTCTTTCCATCTACCAGAGACATCCAGGTGGCCAGTGCAGCCACAGGCCCTCTTCCAGGACCTCAAATGCCCTAGGTGGTCTGGGACCTTTCCACAACGTCTATCCACTTACCTTCTGTCTATCCTTCAGAGCCTAGCCCAAGTGCCCCTTCCTTAGGACGGCTCCCCCAGACCACTGGTCCAATGCCAGATTAAATGTTCTGAGTTCCCCCCTTTTCCTGGATCAAATGTGTACACACTCATATCAAAGCAATATTAAGTAAATATTTGACTTATGTCTATCTCTCCCCTTCATGTTCTAAGGACCATGAAGGCAAGCAATAAGCCTAATTTTTCTCCCCACTGTATTTCCCAGCACCCACAATGGCCTTTACATCCAACGCTCATTGAATGATAAAATGTCTCTCGTGGTTAAAGAAATGCCCGAATATATGTAGACACACCAAGCATACACTCCTACACTCACACATTTGGTAAGCCCAGTCGTCCCCAGCCCCCAGACTACCCCATCATGGATAGGTCCCAAGGTGATACCTGAGCAAACTCGAAGGTGACACCCTCGCCAGCTGCCTGGCACCAGCTCTGCAGCTGCTTCTCGAAAGCCTGAGAGAAGGGAAACAAGCTGATTTCTTAGGCTTTCTCTGAGCCTCTAGGGCACTATTAAAGATATGATTAAAGATGCAGGTTCTCTCCCTCTAACCCAGGCAGAGTCAGCACCTGCAGGTCCACATCCGGTGCCAAGCGGAAGTCAAAGCTGGCGCTCATAGTGGCGGGTACCACATTATAAGCCACACCACCCTCTAGCTTAGTCAGGTTCACACAGGTTACGGCCCCCTCCTTCAGATGAGGGTTTGACTTCAGCCTTTAGTTGGGGGGGGAAACAGATAAAAGAAAGTGGCTCAGCCTCCCTCTCCTCTTGTACTGCCTCCCAAGGGCCACCTCCACCCCACCTCATTCCCAGACTGCCTTACCTCTGCCTTTCCTTCTCCCGGAATGCCAAGATGGAGCTCACAACTTTGTGCTAGAAGAGCGTGAAGTGAGATGTGAGAGTGGCCCCAGGATGGAACCTCCCAAACACCCAGATTCTCCAAGGACCATGTACCAGCTTCTCTGCTGCTGTGTCCTCAATGAAGCGTGACCCATGGCCTGGCCTCCCAGAGCTGGTAAACCGCACCCCTGGGGAGATGTAGAGGGAAGAGAATATTTCCAGCACATGAGAGGGCTGGAGATGCAGTCATCCCAGGTATCCCCCTTATTCCAAGCACCTCTGTCAGGACCCTGTCCTGCTTGGAATCACAGCATACAGCTGTTGTGCCTATAGTCAGAACTTGCCCTCAGAAGCTCAGGAAAGAGGAGACCAGGCAGGAAGAGGTGAGAGGCAAAGGCCCTGGCTTCAAGGCCTATTCAGGACTCTAACGGGATTTGTGATCCTTTGTAGGCTGATGCTCTTTTTGATCACCCACATATATAGCAAACCCTCTCTCCAAGCTCACTCATACTCACACCAGAGGCTCCGCTCACTATAAAAGACAGTGAAGGCATCAGTGGGGTTAGCCAGGCCTGAAGGGGAAAAGGAGGTTCAGAGAGTGGAGTGACTCAGCCCCCACTAGCAGCCTCCATACCCCCATCCTGGCTGATCAGAGGCTTAGCAACCTACTCACCCTCATCCAGGGCAAATCCCACCCTCAGGGCCTGGAACTCAGGCCGCTGTACGAGCAGCTCCATGCCTTTGTGACCTCCGATTTCCTCATCTGTAAAAGCACAGGGACTTGTGATAAGGGGGCTGCTCCCTGACACTCCCCTTCAACCCCAAAGCTGCCCTCCTTCATAAGTCACTCCTACCAGGTACAAAGGTCATGTGGATGGTTCTAGGAAAACGGTGGCCCTCAACCTTCAGCCTTCTCACAGCTTCCAGGTACCTGAAGGGGCATAAGCCAAGTGCTGCAGGAGCTACAGATGCTTATTAGAATGGTCCAGCAGGCAGGGCCAAGCTGGGCTAGCAAGGTGCAGTCCTACCCTGCCATGATCTAGCAAGGGCTCCAGAAAGTCCCTGCCCATCTCTGAACCTCAGTCTTCCCATCTGTTCAATGGTCATGGAAATAATTTTGCTCAAGCTAGGGGTCAAGATGACTCTTAACACTGAAGTTCTCCAATCACATTCCTGCGTCAGGCTATTGGTCCAGTGAGGACACTGCAGGGGACTGGGAATAAAAGATACTCACTGGATGCTGACACTCTTCATGTCTTGGGTGCCCCTGGCATAGATGTAGCCCTCAGAATCCTTGAAGGCCTCAAAGGGGTCATGACTCCAATGTTCCTAGGGATAGGGATGGGAAAAAGAGGTGACAGAAAGGGTGGTAAGGAGTACAAAAGAGTACTGAAGAAGGTAGCTGATCACCATCTGGCAGAGAATCAATGCTGGACAAAGATTACTGAGTGGAGAAATGGCATACAGATGTCAAGAGTTAGTGCTGGGACCAGCAGCATGAATTTCTGAGGTCTACATCCTGTGAGTCCTCTAGGTATGCATGTACCCCTCCACACATACCTTGAAGACAGGTACCACATCCATATGGGAGTTGAGCAAGATGGAGGAGAGTGTAGGGTTGGTGCCTGGCCAAGTCAGCACAGGGATCACATAGCCAGGTGTCACCTAGAGACAGTCAAAAAAGAAGTTGGTCTAGTCAGGGTGAGGAGGTGCCCCAGGCCCATTGCCCTTCTCCACCCAGGGTTCCAGGCTTACCTCCACTTTCTGACAGCTCAGGCCTAGCTGGTGGGCTCTCTCCTCAAAAAAGGCCACAGCAGTGCCTGGGGGTAAAGAGAATCTTGGGGCTGTTTCTGCCTACCCATGGCTCCCACCAGCCCAAGCAGCCAAAAAAAAAAAAAAGATCCAGAGATGGGCTTCTGCTCCCCATCACAATTTCATAACCCTCAGAGACACCTGCATTTCTATCCCCAAGGAAAAAGATATTTTTGGCCAGTGTGCAACTTTGTGGAAGACAAGGGTAAAGTCCAGGATTGGAAGCAGGTGTTTTTCTTTGTGTGTATGTGATACTGGGGATTGAACTCAGGATCCTTGCTCATGCTAGGCAAATGCTCTACCACTGAGCCACATCCCTAGCCCTTTTAAAATTTTATTTTTAGACAGGGTGGCCTGGAACTTGCAATCCTCCTGCCTAAGCTTCCTGAGGAGCTAGGATTACAGGTGTGCGCCACCATGTCCAGCCGCAGGTGTTATTCTTCTTTAAAAGATAAGGAAATTATGGCCCAGAGACTTGAAAAGATTCACCCAACATCTCTCAGCTGACAAACTATTGAGCAAAAATTTGAACCCATGTACATAATCCCAGCTACCAAGCTTGATTCCTGAGGGCCTTTATCCAGCCCCAGTAAGCTCCTTGAAGGGCCTCTCCCCAACCACTCCTGCTCTGGGAAGTTGTTCCCTAACCAGTTGCTAGGAGTAACATTTGGAGCAACACAGCTTTTGGGAAAAGGGCGGTCAACAGTAGAAGTGACATCTCATCTATTGACACAGGGAATGACAGAGTTGGAGGTGGTTAGAGCGCAGGCCCTGGGACCACCGTGTTCTCACCATAGTCGGGATTAGGGTGGACAGTGCGGATGCGCAGGTACTGGCGGAACAGAGTCACAGATGGGTGCTCAGACTCAGGATCCTTGTTGGCCATGGCTCCGATCGTGGTAAACTGAGGGCAGAGTGAATGGAGAACAGACCCTACCTGAACAAAGGGCTTCCCCACCGAGGCTCCCCAGAAGTTCTAAAGGAGAGGACACCTTATTTTGGAGCCCCTATTCTGCCCGCTTTCAACGCATATTCTTAATTTAATTCCCCAAAGAGCTCCAGGAATTCTGTGTCTCTCAATGCTCACTTTATAGAGAAGAAAGCTGAGGCTCACAGAGGTTTGGGGACAGCCAGAGAGTTGCTGAGCCAGGTTTGAATACGGACTTTGTTCCCCCACGCCCTCCTCAAGAACCCCAAACACCTCTAGCCCTAGCCAAGACCCCCCCACCTTTCTTTTTCCTGGTCTTGGGCCCGCGTTCGCCTTTCAGCTCCCGCTGCGAGAAATGTGGCGGGGACTCCGGGTCCAGCAGGGTCGCGAGATCAAAACTGCCCTAATCCGCTCACCACTTGGCCCAAAGCCGGGTCGCGGGGCGGATATCGCAGATTGCAAGTAACAACCTTCCCACTCCCTGCGGCAGTGCAGGCGCCTAGGTCCGGGTCCTCCACCGAGCAGGACCTCCACTGAGTTATTGGAGGCTTGAATCCAGGATCCCGCCCCCTGGGCAGCTCTGGCCGCCGCCAGCTCCGCCCCACAGGCGGCACGCTGGGGGCTGGCTCCACCCCGAGAAGGTTCCGCCCCTAGAGGACACCTCCTTCCCCTCCAGCCTCCAGAGGAGGCCCTAGGAGAAGAGGGCGGTCCCTGACGCTAAAAGTGGCCGCTGCGGTGTTGAGTAAGATGTAGCTCTCAGGGCGCAGGGCTGTAAAGGCCTGGCCTGTTTCCCCACCCCCTCCCGCAAGACTTCAACCGCTCTCCTTTTCGTGCTTCAGCGGATCAAGAAGATTCTCCCGTGCCTCATCTCCACGTGCAGTAAGGTTTTGGTTAATATCTACCTGTTCCACACTGTGACCTCCAGGAAGCTGGTCCACGTGTCCGCAGGATTCTGACCCTGGTCAGACACAGAACAACTGTCCAGATACCAGGAATGAAGGATACATGGCATTGTTGGGAATATGTGTGACTGTGTGAATGTGCCACGGTGTGGGCAAACCTGTGTATCAGCGGACATGACCATATGTGTGACAATATGCATGTGAGTTAGTGAGTGTGATGGGATGTCACTGAAAAAGATGCAATCCTGACGCCATATGACAGTGAGACGTGGGGGAAACAGCACACTCTTGGCTGCCCCTGTGCCAAACTGGCTTTTCTTCACCCACCAGAGACGGAGAAACAGACATAGAGGTACCCTTGGCCACCTGCACGTGCACACTTGTGTAACTGGCTGCTCTTTGCACTCTCAACCAGTTCTGCTCTCTGCTCCAGTGGCTGAGTCAGCTTGGCAGCCCACAGGAGTGGAAAACTTCAACCCCTGGACCAAGAAAGCAGTCTGGAAGGGTAAGGGAACGGCCCATCCCATCCTTCCTGGGGTTGAAGTCTCTGGATGTTCACCCACACATAACAAAGGAGCAAACAGGCTTGTGATTCAATAACAATGCTGTTTTAATTCGTAAACCAGTTTCCCCATACTTGTGTCTACACACTCTACATTCCAAACTCAGCTCAGCTACCCAGACCCTGGATTTCCCACCATTCTCAGTGGTCATACAGCAGCATTAACATGCACCCCTGCTTTCCCCATCTCCACATGACCAAATGCTTTACTTACCAGACACATTCAATCCTACAACTTCCCTCCGAGCTAGATGTTACCATCATGTCTGTTTAACAGATGACTAAACTAAGGCATACTGAAGTCATACAGTGAGGAAGTGGCTCACTCTTGGATCCACAGGGTTCTGGAGCATCCCCTCCAACCCCAGCACCTGCCCCTAAACAGTCCCAAACTTGCCTCCCACCCCTACCTCTCTGGAGGCACACCAGGAAAGAGAGCCTGTTACTCTCTAGGCAAAACAAATATGCTTTTCTTTATTGTGCCTGTGAAGTGAAATGAGACATTCTGGCTGGGCCTGCCCCTTGGGCCTGGCTGGGCCTGCATCCCTGGTGGGGAGAGAGTGGTGGTCCAGACACTCCTAGCACAGGACAGGCCTAGGGCTTCAGAAGTGGGTTAGTTCAAGACAAATGGTCAAGAAAGTCAAGGAGGACGAGATGGAAGTCTTGTGGCTTGTGGAGGTAGCAGGCATGGCCTGCGTTGTGTATCTTCACCACAGAGTGATTGGGCAGGTGGCGGAGCTGCTGCAGTGACTCTTGAGCCAGTTTGTGGTCGAGCTCCCCATACAGGATCAGGGTTGGGGTCTGCAGGGCAAGGCAAGAGGCTGTGATCCTGGAGACGGGTGAGGATCTGATCCCCAAGTTATTATCTTAGGAAGACTTTCTGAATCCCCACCTCCTCCATTCAAAATCACGGTTAGAGACATGTCCCACCAAGTAAGACTTGAGTCCTGACCGCCCCCTCCATGACACAAATTAGGGAGAGGGTGCCACAGTGACCTTTGAAGATCCTTATTCTAGTACCTTCACGGCCCAGAATTGTTCCTGGTTGTAGTTCTGGGTGGAGGTGGGAGCGATGGGCACGAATCCACGTAGCTGGTGGTGGCTTTGCATCAGGAAGGGCAGGGCGTAGTGGCCACTCAGTGAGGGGCTCACTAACACAGCATTCTGCACCTCCAGGTCCCGCAAAACTCGCTCCAGCAGCTCTGCCCTCCCTGCCTCGGTGCTTACTTCCTTTGAAGGTGCTGAGTTCCCGAAACCTGGGAATGGCAGCAAGTACTAGTTGAAGGTGAATCTGGACTTCTTTCCCACCACAGTGTAGAAGACATGGGGACCAGTGGCACATGGTACATGCTACCCCAAACTTCCTAGAAGCAATTTTTTTTTTTGTAATGTAATAGGCCTGCTAGAAAAATATCTTTTAGCCAGGCACAGTGGCACATGCCTGTAATCCCAGCCACTTGGGAGGCTGTGGCAGGTGTATCACAAGTTTGAGACAAGCCTCAGCAATTTAGTGAGATCTAGCTTAGTGAGTTCTAGCCAAGGATCTAGCTCAGTGATAAGAGTACCCTGGTCTCAATCCTTAGTACCTGAAACAAAAATTACCTGACAATACCCAGTTTTGGGGAAAGATGTAGAAAAACAGGCACTTTCATATATGACTAATGGGAGAATAAATCTGTGCAGCTCGTTGGAGGGTGAGTTTTAGTATTTTTCAGAATTTTAAAATGTGTATCCTTTGATCCATCAATTGTTCTCAATAACTACCCTAAAAAAGTATTGCCTCCATGCTTAAAGAAGCATGTCCAAAAATGTTTTACTCTTGAGGATTTCAACTGACATTGAAAACTCTAAATCAATCTACATATCCACCAGTAGAGGAATGGCAGATCAAAGGAGATTTGCAGAGACCAGCATGATCCAAGAGTCATAGTGTAGGGGGAGAAAACCAAATTTCAGACAGACTTGCAGAGCCAGCAAGACACTAATCATTTTTTCAATCCTCACCACACTATCCTGCATACCATCTGTGTTTCTATGTGTGGAAATGCTGAGGAGAGGGGTCTAGCACCCCTGCCAACTGCTTAGAGAGGGAGTGAAATGTGGCACAATCTCTGAAGGCTTCACTTTTTTTTTTTTTTTTTAATGACAAAAATGACAGTATCAGTTAAGGGTGTAGCTCAATGGAAGAGCGTGTGCTTAGCATGCATGCACGAGGCCTGGGGTTGAATCCCCAGCACCAAGGAAAGAGGAAGTGTCACAGGGGTGGTGGTGATGAAGAATTGATAGCACAAATCATTCGTGTAGTTAAAAAAACCAAAAAGCCACAGAGTTTGTGAGTCATATTTCTATTTGCTCTGACATACAAACACACTGTAATTTTCAAGGAAAACAATATAAATACACATTTTCATGGTGACATATTGTGTTGTGACCTGCCACTGCTTATCCAGACACTGAGGTCCAGAGGCCCCCAAGCCATACCTTAAGGCTTCCCTACCCTTCCAATTTCCCCTTCTGGGAAGCTGCCCCTTTGTAATTGCTATGTCCTGCCTCCCTAGATCTAAGGGTTGGGGTGCTCACCTGGAAGGTCAAGGGCCACAGCCCGGTAGCCCCTCCGTGATAATAGCTGCAGTGTGCCCAGCTGCTCCCATGTGTGGGAGTTAAAGGCCTTTCCATGAAGCAGCACCACCTCCACCCTGCAAGCACACAGGGAAATATATCCTGAAACCTGGGGCAGCCTACTGTTCTTTCTCCCTAAGCTTTTCCTATTGCTTTTGTAGGTCCCGAGCACCCTGAGTCAGGCTGGGGTCCTTCAGGTCTACACCCACCTGTGTGTCCGATGGAGTGGAAGCACCTCACGGTAAAAGATGGGGGAGTTTCCTGGGGTAAGACCAACCAAGACTGTGACATTGGGGTCTCCCAAGAGCCAGGAAGTTTGCTCAGGGGGGCCAGGCAGTCCCACATACAATAGCAGCATGAACAATAATACACCTAGGCCCAGCAGAGCAGCCTTGTACCGGCTCACGCAGGTCTGTACCGCAGTCTGGAGGAGGAGGGAGAAGGAAAAGAAGCAAGGCTGAGCCCCTACAAGGTGTCTGGACCCATCCCCAAACCCCAACCTGAAGTCCCTACAGAGAAAGATCTGCAACTCTGGCCCTTCCTTTGCTCTGGACAAAAGACTGGTGGTTCAATACCCAGCCATTCCATATGCCAGGACAAAGGCTCAAAGTGTGAGGAGGTGCATCCGAGTTGTCCCTCTAGCACACAGCATGCTCAGTGACCATCATCCCTGATAATTAAACTTACTTCAAGCTCTTATGACAGCAGGCTCCTGCTCAGCCCCCCACAACAAGGAGGTCCATAAAGAACACTAAAGAAGATATAATTACAGGTCTCTTACAAATGAGGAAATTCAGGTTTGGAGAGGTGAATTCTATTGCTCAAGTAGCCCAAAGCGGGAACTGGGATTTGAACCCAGGGCTGGACTCCTAACCATCAGGTCACACTTGGTTTGGAAGAAGGAAAGCATGGAAATGGGAGGCAATGGATGAACTGAAGCCCCTCTACTGGATAGAGTGGTGAGGGCTATCCAAGGAGGAAGACTATTTGAAGAGACCACCTTCTGAGGGCAGGCTCGGAAATAGTTCATTTTATTACTCTGTATATAATACTGCTAAAATCAGAATGTGTTTTATGGTTGATGGGAATATTTAATGGCTGACCACAGCTGTTTTGGGGAAGCTCACAGACAATGTTGGTGATGGAGGAAATGCAGAGGCCTGAGCCGGTGTGGGGCCAGGGAGGAGCGTGGTTCACCTAGAAATGGAAAAGGCAGCTGGAGGTTGGAGAGATGAATGTCCCCACCCCCATATACAGACACACATACAGCTTCACACCAAATGACCTGCTTCATGGACTCCTCCAGTACAGGGCCTTTGCCAGCCCAGGGACAGAGCCCAAGCAGGTCAGGTAGAGCTGGCTTTAAAACAGGTCTCTGCCAATTCCTGACCCTGAGTCTTCAGTATGTCAGTAAAGTGGGATAATTCTGGTTGCTCTCTCAAGTCTCCTGTGAGATTTCAATAATACAGGGGACTTAAGGGAAGGTGGGCTCTGTCCCTGTCCTCATTTCTTGGGCCTAGGATGAGCACGGCCTGCCTTCTCCTAGGATTCTAGTAAATAATCTTTCTTTTCTTTTCATATTTATTTTTTAGTTGGACACAATATATATATTTATTTATTTGTTTGTTTGTTTATTTATTTATTTATTTATTGTGGTGCTGAGGATCGAACCCAGGGCCTCGCATGTGCTAGGCGAATGGTCTACCGCTGAGCCACAACCCCAACCCCATCTAGTAAATAATCTTTATTGAGCACCAGCTAGGTGCCAGCTAGAACTAGCTGGAGTCCAGTCTTGGGTCTCTCACACACCTCTGAGGGACATTTGGGAGGGATATCCTCCCCCTGCCCCGGCTCCCAAGCCTACCCTCCGGGTTCCGGAGTTAGGTGGTGGGTAGGCAATGGCAGCTGCACGTGCTGATGGAAAACCAGGAGCCAGGTGGAGAAACAGCGGGCTCTTCTTCCTAGTCACGAATAGCCTAGGACGCATACCCACAACCTAGCACCTACAACACTGCGTTAGACTGGATTCCTACTATACTGAGCTTTGGGGTTGGACCCCTCCTGGCTGTTGGGTCTGCTGAAAGGTTGCAGGGCCTCTAGCAGGAGGGAGGGGCAGGGCTTTGGTGGTTGCTTTGGCAATCCAGGGTGCAGCCCTTCTAGACTGTTGCAGCTGCAACCGGTGGCTCTAGAGATGGGGTTGGGATGGGGTGGGGTGGAGAACAAGCTGCCCTTTAGGCCGCCGAAACACGTGTCGACAGTGACACTCACATGTCCATACGTGCACACAGTCTTGCTCCTGTACCCTTTTCTTTTGTACGAACTATTCCCTGTACGTACATGCAGAGTCCTCACACACCCATTGGTCCTTGCAATAACACTCTCAAAATCACGCACACAGTCAGGCATCAGGAAGGCAGACAGTGAACTGGCACACTCTTTCAGAACGACTTGTACAGGGTGCTCTGACACATGCCTGTAATCCTAGGCACTTGGGAGGCTGAGGTACAAGAATTACAAATTCGAGGCCGGCCTGGGCAAATTAGCAAGACCTCATCTCAAAGTAAAAATAAAAAGGGATTGGGGATGTGGCTCAATAGTAGAGCGATTGCATGATATGTGCAAGGTCCTGGGTTCAAATCCCAATATGGAAAAATAATAACAATAATAATAAATTAAAAAACCCAAACAACCCACATGCAGACACTCAGAATACCCAAGCACACAGTCACACATAATCCTAAAACTACACACTCACATAAGAAACACACAAGCACAGACAGATAATCACACTCCCACAGATAATCACACATAGAGAAATACCCCAAAGTAGACATACATAGACCCACGAATACACCGCCCCCACATCAGTACGAAGAAACAGACCGACAGATACACAAGCGGACACATACATATTCCCGGATTCCCAAGGATACAGCCTTCAGGCAGACACTTGCGTGCTCACACATACAACACGCGATCACAAGTACACTCCCAGACCCAGCGCGTGCCCCCTCAGTAGGACTCTGCCCCAAGAGGCCTGGGAAAGGTGGCCCGCCCCCGGGGCCGGCCCTCCTCCTTCCTCCCAGGGGACACTCACCGGGCCGACCCCGACGACCCGGCAAGCTACTGCGGGGCGGGCTCCGCCCCGGCGGAACCAAGAGCCAAACAGCGCCGCGGCCATGGCGTTGCCTCCGTCACTAGGTCGGCTGCTCCGTGACTAGGCAGTGGTAAGTGAGGCCACCGAAGTGCGCCTGCGCACTCTGCAGCTGGCAGGCGGGGCTCCTACGTAGCAAATAGTTCCAGAGGAGGGGACTGGGGGTGGCGCCTCAAAGCACCAAGACCCGGCCGGACCCTCCCTGTCCAGAATTTCCGAATAGTTTTGGGCTTAAGAACTGGCGGAGAGCCACCAGATTCTTGTCCCAAGAACATCTTCACTTTAGCTCAGTTATCTCTGTGGATACAATGGGAAGGATTTAAGACCGGTCAAGTCTCCAAGTCTCAGCCTGGCACAGAGGCCTCCTTGTGTAAATGCAGATACTATTTGTTGTTATGCAGCTGTTACAGGCGCGCGCGCGCGCGCGCGCGCACACACACACACACACACACACACACACACACACACACGAGTCAGGCTTGAGTTCCTGTCTCTCATGCAACCTATCCTGCTTGGCGATGTGTGACCATAGTCTGGTCTGTCCCAGGCTCAGGGCTCCGCGTGGTAACCAAACTCGGCACAAAGAAGCTGTGCACAGTGCACAGAACTCGATTCTTACTGGTACCCTGCAGATGTGGGCAACATTCCACCCATTCTACATGTGAGGAAACAGGCTTGGAGAAGTTGGGAAAACGACCAATGTCACCGGGCTGAACTTTTTTTTTTTTTTTTTAATATTTATTTTTTAGTTTTCGGCGGGCACAACATCTTTGTTTGTATGTGGTGCTGAGGATCGAAGCGGGCCGCACGCATGCCAGGCGAGCGCGCTACCGCTTGAGCCACATCCCCAGCCCCCCACCGGAGTGAACTTTGACGGAGCCTTTCACTCAAACCTGAGAACATTAACTCTATGCCAGACGTACAACTCTGCTTGGGCAGACCTGACTGGGGATGAGGGTGATAGTGGGCAAGAAGGGAGCAGCACAGGGATGCAATTCCGAAAGAGCCCGCATCCTCAAGGTGTACCGAGTCTACAGTGGGCATGTCATGAGGGCTTCGGGTCCGCTTCCAGTCTCGCGCCTGGGGCATGTGGGACCGAGTGGCTTGGGGAAACTAAGGTCTCTATAAGAACAAGAGGGTTTAGTGGCGTGGACGGACCCGGAGGCAGCTTGTGGCCACAAGAGGGCGCCCTGCAGCATGGCCGGGTCCCCGCCTGGATCCCAGCCCGGGTCCCAGCCCCTGTTCCCGCCCCCGCCCTGGAGTCAACCTCTTCCCTGTTTCCCTCCCCATCCGCTGCGGGCACTCGCTTGCCTCCGGTGTGCGCGAGACTACGCCGCTCCCCAGGTACCCAACTTGCAAGCCCGACGCACTCTTTCTCTCTCTGGTCAGAACCCACTCGCACCTACCCCAAGTCTTCCCATCCGGCTTCCCAGATCCCCTCCTTCTGTGCTGCCCTGCTTCCGCATGGGTCCTCCAGACCTAGGGAGCCGAACCTTGGTCCCGGGAGTAGACCGAGTGAACCGTAGCGGGGAGGATTTGACGGCGCCCCTGGCCAACGCGTTGGGCCCCAGCCGTTAGCACACTGAGCACCCTGCGCCCCTTGCAGGCTGGAACTCCAAAGCTGTTGCCCGCTGGGCACTTGAGTTTCGGCCTTTAGAAAATGGGCATTTTATTGTAAACTTTGGCTCCTACGGCCTGCAGTTCCAACTCACAGAGCGTTGGGGAAGATAAGGTTGATAAGCAAATTACTTTTTGTCTATTGAGCACTTACTGCGTGCTAAACATGGTGCCTGATGCGAGCATTTTACATGCGTGGCCTCATGTAATCTTAACCACCTATAAGCTAATCCTAGTGCATTGTCCCCGTTTGTACAAAAGGATAATAGCAATGAGAACAATAACCTGTAGAAGAGCTTCGCTGTTATTTATTTTCTTAAACTCTTAATAAAATTCATAATTCTTGAGGTAGGCTTTATTATCCCCATATTGCAGATGAGGAAGCTGAGGCCCAAGGTCACACAATTAAGTGAGTGGCAGAGGCAAAAATGACCTTGAAGCTTGTTTCTAAAGCCCTGGAGGCCTCCTTGCTACCCACTCCAGACCCCTCTCTGAGAGCCTCCCTGCTCCACCTGGGCAGGATGTTCTGTGGCTCCTCATCAGTCTGGCTTTGAACCACAGGCACTTCAGAACAGCAGCAGCAGAAATGGCAAGTGTGGAGCAGCGAGAGGGCACCATCCAAGTGCAGGGCCAGAGCCTCTTTTTCCGGGAGGCACGGCCTGGAAGTGGGCAGGCCACTGGCTTCTCTGTGCTGCTATTGCATGGTATCCGCTTCTCCTCTGAAACCTGGAAGAACCTTGGTACACTGCACAGGCTAGCCCAGGCTGGCTACCGGGCTGTGGCCATTGATCTGCCAGGTACTTCTGGAGCAGGCTTCTGGGTAGGGGTTGGGGAGGTCATATATCGGACCCAGGGCCTGGGATGGGAGGACTAGGAGGACCTAAGAGTTGGGTGTACACTGTAAGCGTCTTTGAGCTTCTCCACTATTGATCTAGATGGGGCTTGGACACCCCTCAACTTCTCGCTATTACGCGGGGTGTCTCTGAGCCTTATTTCTTCATCTGTAATGGGAGAAGATACTGCACTCATGTATGGGGTTGCCCTTAGTGAGAATGGAATAAGACTGTCCATGTGAGTATATGGCTAGTGTCTGACATACAGAAATGGGTACTCAGCTCTTTGGAAGTTAAAGTATTTTGACAGAGCCACGTTCACAGGCTGTTAGAAGATCTGAGGAGTGAGACTTGAATCTCCTGGCAACTTGGCGGGCATGGCAGCACCTGATGGGTAGTTGTCATCCCACATGCAGATCTCTGAGTTGGGCGCTGGAGGAGGTAGGGACAGCCTCCAGAGAGCTTGTTAAAACCTGGACTGCAGGCCCCAGCCCTGCTGTCAAGTTGGGAAAGGAGGCCTGGCTGATCTAATCCCCTCAGAGGCCAGGGTTGGTAAGGTTTCAGGGCTCAAGGGCAGGCCTCCAGCCTGTAGGTATTGTTCCAACAGTGGGTTGGGCTGAGCTTCAGGGCAAAGGTCTGGAGCTAAATTTCGGGTGATGGGGACTGGCTGGATGCAGTGGGGCAGACCTAGAATCCTAGCAACTCTGGAGGCTGAGACAGGAGGATCGCAAGTTCTAGGTCTCAAAATTAAAAGAAATGCAGGATGTAGCTCAGTGGTAGAGTGCCCCTGGGTTCAATTCACAGTATGGTGGTGGGGAGGTGGGACTGATTGATTGGAGAGGGAAGGTATGAGTGCAAAAGCAGCCCCTCAGCCACTGTTCTCCAGGACCCCACTCTGTGTTAATTCACAGCCAGTTGCCCTTTAATTAATCAACTTATTTTCCCACAATAGTCTTCAATGGCAGGTACTTTTGTTATCCTCTTTTATCAGGGGACACTGAGCAGCTGAGAGAGGGTTGAAGGGACTTGCTAATGGTCACATGGACAGTAAATGGAGAACTGGGACTTGGATTCAGCACTGTTAGACTTCAGATCCTGATTTTTTTTCAGGATACTGTTAGTGGGAAAGGTGGGCACAGTATGGAGGGAAATGCTTATGCTTGCCATATTTATGATAGATTAGGCTGCCACAGTTGTAAACTTGGGCTACTGGGTATAAGTAGGAACCTGGGCACAGAGAGATTGAGGTTCCTGGGAGGGCTTCCTGGAGGAAGAGACCTTTGTTTTCCCACTCACTATCCTTCTCTTGCCTTTCCCATACCTGAATCTCTGCAGGTCTGGGCCACTCCAAGGAAGCAGCAGCCCCTGCTCCTATTGGTGAGCTGGTTCCTGGTAGCTTCCTGAAGGCTGTTGCGGATGCCTTGGAGTTGGGCCCCCCAGTTGTGATCAGTCCATCATTAAGTGGCATGTACTCCCTGCCGTTCCTCACGGCCCCTGGCTCCCAGCTCCGGGGCTATGTGCCAGTGGCCCCCATCTGTACTGACAAAATCAGTGCTGCCGACTATGCCAATGTGAAGGTACCCTTGTGTGGGAAGCTGAGACACCCCTGCCAGGAGCCTGGAAGGGTCCATCCTGAGTCTTCCTCATCTGGGGGCTGGGTAACCAATGGGTGGCCTCTGGGAGGAAATGACTGCCAAATTCCATCCTTTTGATGTACTTATCAGATTTCTGTACTAAGCTCTGTACTAAATTGTGTGCTGGGGCAGACACAAATCCAAGCCCCCAACCTACTGATCCAGCTTGTCTCAGTGTGTCACCGCTGATGGCTAGAACTGACCTTCAGGAGGCTGGAATGGCAGGCCCTGTTGACTCTGCTCCCATTTCCTTTCAGACTCCGGCCTTAATCGTATATGGAGACCAGGACCCCATGGGTCACACCAGCTTTGAGCACCTGAAGCAGCTGCCCAACCACCGTGTGCTAGTTATGGAGGGGGCTGGGCACCCCTGTTACCTGGATAAGCCTGAGGAGTGGCATGCAGGGCTGCTGGACTTCCTGCAGGGGCTAGCATGAGGCTCAGCCTTGCAGATGGGGGTGGACTGCCTTCCTGCCTGCCTTGGGAATCTCTCTCTTCTCCTACATGGGCTCTGGCTTATGCACATGCAACAGGTTTGTCTGTCTATAAGTCTATATGGAGTCTTGTCTTTTGGGGTCTGTCTGCCTTTTTTCTGATTTCTCTTGCAGTGACAGATTGAGAAGGTAAAATCAAGAGTGGGGAAAAAACCCTCAGGAATTGAGGAACATAACCTGGTGAAGGGTAATTGATGAGTTTCTCCTACAGGCTTTTCTGCTTGGCCTTAACTCCTTACTCTGCCCTGCCCTCCCCTGCCCTGCCCTCTCCTCCCCTCCACCTCCACCTCCTTCTTTAAGCCCTACAGGCCAGCCACTCCCTCCTCCACTTCTCTAGCCCTCTTAGGCCACTTGCATGCTTACACATTTGAATCTATGTTCCCAAATAGGACCTTTCACCTGAGAGCCAAACCATACAGGTATATGTAACTCGACTGGCACGCACATTCTCATGTGTAGTGTGCATTGCATGCATATAACACAAGTGCTTACACATGTACACTTCCACACATGCAGACCTCACTGGGGACCTCACATGCCATCCCTTGCTGGTGACTCTCTTGCTATGCTCAGGATGTGGCCAGCCCGAGGCTCCACCCATAGGTTGCAACTGGTCCCAGCTCAGAATTGCCCCCTTCCTTCTGGACGTTCCACACTTTCCCAGGTTATCAGGCCTGGGTCTTCTCAGCTAAGCTTGTTTCCTGCCCTGAGGTTTGGGGGTTGGGGTAGGAAGATGGATTGTAAAGGTCGGTGAAATAAAGTGCTGCAATTAGACCCCACAGGCTCTTGCTGTCTCCGGAGCACCGCCCCTACCTCCGCCCCTTGGGACTGCCACTGTCGGCCCCTCCCCCACCCTGGCGGGACCAGATGGTCCCCCTGCCCTTTGTCCACCAGACCAGATGGAAGGAAAGAGAGATTGGATTCCCCTCCCCACCCACACACACCCAGGTGCCAAGAGACTCAGCTGTGGGGGAGGTGGAGGTCAGTGGGACCAGGCTGAGCCGATTACAGAGGAGAGGGGGAGGAATATTTGCTCCCGATGGAGTGGGGGAGGGGCAGGGGACTTGGGAACCGCTCGGCTCCTCCCCCTACTCTTTCCCTAGTAAAGAACTGAAACGGTGCCCCGTCCCTTTGGACCCTAACCCCAAAAGGATTTCTGGGTGTACATCTGGGGGAATCACGGGGCGGGGTGCATAAGGGCCACACGGCTCTCAGGCCCCTCCTCCGGCTGGTCGGGTAACCTGTCCTGCGCGGATAAGGGCCGGGACTCGTGCGGTGCGGAAGCTGTGGGTGGCTGAGGGGAGCGGGTCTTGGTGGGCGAGAGCCCGGAGCAGAGGATGGAGCAGAAGCGAGGAGAGCCGGGGCGGGGCAGAGGGTCCAAGCTTGAGGTCCGACGGACCAGAACTGGGAGCCCGGCAGCGCGGGGACTAGTGCAGGGGCCGGAATCGAGGATGCAGGGGGCTCAGCAGATACGCGGGGTCGGAAGGACTGGCCGGGTGGGAGCTGAGGGGCTCCAGGGCCTGGCGCAGTGTGGGGGGGCGCGGGGGGGACCGTGGCTGGGTACCACACTTCACGCTGGACCCCCTGCTCCGCCACGGCCGAGGGCTCTGGGAGCTGCAGGGGAAGGGTCGCCAGAGCCCTCCCGGAAGCGGCCGCCGCTCGGGGCGCACCGCGGCGCGCGGGGCGGGGCGGGCGGCTGCGGCACTGGGGCGGCTGGGGCGGGCCCGCCGCGCTGTAATCGGATCCGGGGAGGGGGCGGGGAGGGGCCGGGCCAGGCGGGCCGGGGGGTGGGGGGGGCGCGGAGCCGGGCTCCGGGCCGGCCGGGCTCCGCGCCTGTCAAACCCCTCATTGTTCGCAGCTGATGTCACTCGCAGTTGTGAGCGGCCGCCTCTCCCGGGGACAATGTGGGACTGAGCGGCCCAGCCGCCGCGCCGCCGCCGCCGCCGCCGCAGGACAGCCCCAGCGAGGTAGGGCGCGGGCCGGGCGGGGCACGGCGGGCAGCGAAGTTTGGGGGTTCGGCTGGGGGCGGGGAGTTGATGCCCGAGTACGTGGGTTGGGGTCCTGGGAGACTGCGAGGAACACGTTCCTTGCCCCATAGGGCTGAGGCCTGCACAGGTGGGGGGCACTGGTCTGCCAGGAGAGCCCCCAGCACCAGGCAGGGGCTTCCTGGACCTTAGGTACCAGATTTGAGGCCCCATCCCTTTCGCGCTTTTTGTCCTTTGAGCCTGCCCTGTGTTGGGGGTTCTGTCCACATCTGCCATTCTCCTGCAGCTCCTGGCTTGCACACACCCCTTCCCATTCTCTGCAGTCCTCAGAGAACCAGACACAGACCTCCAGGCCAAGGGTGTATGCAGATGGTAGTTGAGGGTAAAAGTGGTCCCCTCCTGCTCTATTCCTATTCAACTCCTAGGTTCTGACCTAGCTTCTTGTTTGGGGTCCTGGGGGGTGGGGGGTCTCTGTTACTCACTTCAGCCTGGCGCTTCTGCCTGCCTGGCCTGGGGAGGGAGGTGCCTGCCTCTTCACTCCCCTATCCCAGGACCGCCATCTTGAGACCTGTGGCACCCAGGGCCCCGCCCCACCCCAGCACCCAAGGGAGTGGTCTTCAAGGGGATGTACCCTAAGCCAGTTGCATCCCCTGTTCCCAGAATATGGGGCTCTGGGTCCACAACAAGCCAAAGATGATCACCTTCTTGCTGGACCAACAGGACTTGTGTCACTAGGGCTCCCCCTTCCCCCACAAAGAGCTCTTAGACCCCAGGCACTCCCCAGGGGCTGAGATCTAGCCCTTGGGGTCACCCTCATGGCCTCAGGACCAGTACCTGGTACCCTATTGTTTCCCCATCTGAAGATCTCCTAACCCCTCCAGGAACTGGAACCCCTTCAACTTGCAAGGCACCCCCATCCCTGCCCCCACCCCCTAGCCTTCATCAGCATGCAGGCTCAGACTGCCCAAACACAAGGGGATTGTTCTCCTTGCATGCCCAGGGTGGGGGGCTGGGAGCAGGCGGCCCACACACCCTGGCAGGCCCAGGCCGTGGGGAGGCTGACTTGCCCCACCCTGTGTCCCCAGACAGGCTCTGTCCACTTACCCTACTCCCATCACTGCCTCTCTCCTCCAGTCTCCATCACCATTGCCCAGTGGCACCAACCTCTTGAGGAATGAGCACTGAGCTGCCCAGGTGGACCCCGGGTTCTCCCAGTCTGCCAGTTGTGGCATGTAGTCTTACAAACAATTCCCTTATATTCTGGACCTCAGGTTCTTCTCTTGATTGGTGAAGCCTTTCTAGTTGTGATAGGCTGAACCCAACTCAGTTCTGTGAAACCTATCCCATGCTCTAGTGCTTCTTGCAACCCCCCTTCTTGGGTGACCTATTCTGATTCCCTAGAAATCTCAAAACACAGTCCAAATTCTTCATTCCAGCAACATGCCCAGGGAGTCTCTAGACCCCCCCAAAACAGCAGGAGTAGGGACTATTGGGTGCTGAAAAAGAACTGAGAATCCTATCCAGGTAGAGCCTGGCTCTCTGCCCATGTGGCTAGTCCTTCAACCCTGGGTCCTTAGGTGAGCCTCATGGTCTCTAGCGATCTCAGTGTTGAGAGCCACAGCCGAAGGGGCCCCAGCAAACTTTGTGCCCAGCCAGACTGCGGCATCTCAGGCCCTGTGAGCCCTAACAATTCTGCCTGTATTCTGAGCCTGGTCCTGTCTCAAATTTCTTATCCTCCTGGATCTCTCAGGGTAGTGGAAGGACGGGCTCTGAAATGCTCAACTGGGATTCCTTTGAGTTACAGCCATATCTTTGGGGACACAGAGGCCTGAGTGTGTCTCATCTGACTTGGAAGGTTGGGGAAGGCTCCACAGAGGAGGTGGCATTTGGGAAGGATTTTGATAGAGAGTGAGGAGGATGGGCCTTTCAAACTGGGATCATCAGCCTGGGCAAAGGCCCAGAGGCCTGGAGGTGGTAGGAGGTGGTTCTGCAGCCTGACCTGTATGGGGGATGGGGTAGAGATGAGACAAGAAGAGTTAGCAGGGGATGGACCATGAAGGGCCTTGATTGCCTGTCCATGGGTTTACTCCTTGGGTTCTGGGAATCGTGGCTACTGAGCGGCAGAGGAAGTGCGCTGTCTTTAGCATGGAGAATGGAAGCCAGAGACCTTTCTCAATTTGAGCGAGATCATGCAGGAGTGGGTACCAGTGAGTGGTGCTGTGGCATTTCTCCTGAGCCCAATCTCGTTTCCCTTGGTTGTGAAGACTCTTTGGGGGCTATCTAATGATGCCCTGAGGAGGGGAGGCTGTAGCATTTATAGCTTCTGATAAGGGGACCTTATCAGAGGTCCCCTTTCCAAGCTCCTCCTTCTTTACTTTGTCTATGAAATAGACCCAAAGCAAGAAACCAGAGTCTGGAGCTTATAGACCCCAGGCTGCTCTCCTATACTCCCCTTCTCCCTCCAAAGGGAGACTGAAAGGCTGAGGCTGGGCCCATGGTCTGAGGGGCAGTTTTTGTGGTGGTCTAGCTAATCAGCAAGGGTGAGCATCCCTCAATTAGGCTACAGGCAGGGGAGCCAGTAGCCCTCCATGCTGACCCCCTGCCCCCTGCCCAGTGTCCACCTCCTGCCACACCCTGCCTTGCCTGATGCTCTGAGCCATTCCCTAGCATCACTGGGTGTGGCCCGCATGACTGCTTTTGGAATAGGAGAAGTAAGCTGCTAGGTTGGGAGCTGGGAGAGCTGAGGGAGAAATTGAGGGATGTGAGGTGGGGAATAAAGCTGAGACTGGATCCCCCTTTCTCTCATCCAGGTGGGTCCACAGGCCCCAACTGGTCCAGATACTCTGGCCAGAAGAGACAAGGGAATCCCCAAGGGGTGGGCCAGTCTACTTGAGTTGCCTAGCCCCAGGAGCCCTCCCCTCCCCCGGATTGTTCTTGCTCCAGAACAAAGCCAGGGTGGACACTTGATCCCTGCATGTGGGGGGAGCTGGCTAAGCCCCCGGCCCTTTGATTGGGCAGCTGTCATGGGAGAGAGACAGCTGGGGGGGAGGGGCAGGAAGGGGGCAGCCACCATCGCTTACACAGCTGTCACCCCCCCCACCCCTTCCAGCTTGAGTGGCAGGAAGCCAGGGACAGAAGGAGTGGGCACCGGGTCTGGGGAGGGGGCCTGGGGAGCAGGAGGGAAAGCCCGAGGTCAGAGGCCTGATCTGAGCTTGATATGTTCTGCCAGGGAGCCCTGCTGACCAGAGGAGGCTGGGCACCCTCAGAGGTGAGCTGGAGGTCAGTGTGGCATGATGTGTGGCTGCCACGTGGGTGGCCCAGCAGAGACCCAAGACCCACCAGACTGGAGCAGCAAGTAACTCGCTAGAGTCCCAGGGAGGGCAGGGGAGCCAGTAAAGCTTAACGGGGCTGCTTATTTTTAGGGCCATAGGAGAATAATCTGAAAGACGTAGATCAGGATCCCTTGTTCTCTCTGAAAGACAGGAAAGATCTTGAGGGTTCTCTCAGAACAGAAAGGACACAAAGAAACCAGCAAGTCTCCCCCATCCCATCCCCCAAACATAGTACAGGTGGGTAAACTGAGGTCCTGAGATCAGGGGAAGGCTGGGCCAAGGTCACCAGTTGAATTTAGGGCAGTGAGTCTCTGTTGCAGACCCAGGTGTCTTTTTCATGGCAGGAGCTCCAGTTCTGGCCAGGTTCCAGCCCTCCTGCCCTGTTTTTCCTGGGGCTACAAGAGGTGATGAGACGGTACGGGGACAGTGTCATTTCTCCCAAAGGATACCACCCCAAAGAGATCCCTTTGCCCCACCCCCAAATTCTGGAGTTCAGGACTGTTTCTTTGGACTACCTGTCAGTCCTCTCCAAACAAGACCCACTAGCCACTAGCCACTGTCCACTAGCCAGGCAGGGGTATCTGAGACAACCAAAGCCTGCAATCCCACCCTGAAAAGCCCGACCTCCAGAAAGAGGACTAGCAGACCTAGATGAGAGCAACCTGAAAGGGGACACACATGGGGCCTGATTCAGGCCCGTGCTAGCAGGTAGGACCCTGCTAGTCTCTTAATTTCCCTTCTCTCTGTGACCTTGGGCAGGTTAAGACCCTCTTTAGGTATCAGGTTCCTCTTCTGTGCAGCGAATTCATCTCAGATCACCAGGATGTTTGAGCACCTTCTCTGGCCCAGCTCTGAACTGAGTCCCAGGGGACACAAGCAGAAGGTGGCAGCCTTGGCTCCTGCTCTAAGGGGCTCCCAGGCTTGGCTGCCCAGGGAGACAGAAACCAAGCACGTCATCACAGTGCTTTGATGGGGGAAGTGCAGGCAGCCAGGGGAATGTCTAGCAAGGGCAGCCAGCATGAGGTTGGCCAGGATGTCCAGAGAGCACAGTCCCTGCGTCTACTGCTGATCTCTACCCTTTGGTGAGCCTGTGGCAGAACTCAAATGGAAGGAGGAGCAGGTGCCTAGGGAAATGAGCCGGGGAACAGAGCTGTCATCCTCATTTTGTATAGATGAGAAAAAGGATACTGCATGCCGTACAGTGGCTTGCTCAGGTTTCCTGAGAAAAAACAGGCGGAGAGCCCCACTTCCCACTTCCCACCTAGGCTCCACTAGTGCGAGGGGAGTTTAGAAGAGGGCCTTGGACAGAGCTCTGTGCCCTTGACCCTTATGTTAGAATGGGACAGGGGGCTGAGGAGAAAGATATCAAGAGGCCTTCCAGGTGCTCCATATCCAGTATACTCATCCTTTGCCCCCATAGTCTTCCAGGCAGAAGAAATTTGTAGGGGGAGGGCTTAGTCTGGGCCCAGACTTGGCATCAGTTGGTCCCACTCCCTGTCTTTCATGTGTTTTGGTCCCTCAGTGAGCTCCTCATCAAAAGCTGAACCTTGGAGGGAGATAGCTTCTGAAGAAGGATTTCTAAGCAGGATTAAGTTCAGGATTAAATTGAGGCATGAAAAGGGGTCGGGTGGGGAGGGTTGGTGGCTGAGCTAATCCCAGTAGCTAATCTCAGGCTCCACCTTCCTCCATCAGTTAATGGCCTTGACATTCTTGCGGCCCACCAAATACCTTTCTTACCAAGTACAGTCCCAAGGAAACATCATCTGTTTTATAAGTGAGGAAACTGAGACCCCAGAATTCAAAATGAGTTTTTTGTGATACGGTAGAAAGTGTTCAAGGCAGGGAATGCGGCCAGCCTGGATGTTTCTTGCCTTCTGTGGCCATTCTCCACAAATAGGAAAGGGACTGGAAACACTGTTGTTCCGACTGCTGACCAACCCCCGCCCCTACTGAGTGCTGAGTGCATCCTGCACAGAGCTATCTGCATGGAGCCTCAACTCTAGTGACCTCTAGTAGATGGGACGCCTCTGGGGGGTGGCCTTTGCCAGACAGGGGGAAGGAAGGGCAAGAGGGCTAGAGCCTCACCACCCACCTGGCCACCCTTCCTTCAAGATCTCCATTGTCTGCATCAGCTTACTCTCCAGCTGCTGCTTTGCACAAAAGCCAGTGGGCTCTGGCCTCATCTTGCCAGGGTGAGGAGAGGAGCCATAGTTGGGCCTTTGGTGTCCATCTGACTCCATTCTTGTCTTGTTTGCAGGAGGTGGGCAATATAATTGGGAAGGGAGGTGCCCAGTTCTCCTCCTTTTATTTAAAGTTAAACTTTCAACCTTAATTCCACCTTCAAGATCCTATCCACAGGGATCCTCTCTTTCAGGGAAGAGGCTGCCTTTTTTTGATTCTCATAAGTTTCCTAGTTAATTCCTCTTTTTTTTGCGGGGGGGTGCTGAGGATAGAACCTAGAGCCTCAGGCATGCTAGTCAAGCACTCAGTCAAAGCCCCAGCCTTCCTCTAATATATGAGAGAAATGGGGTACTTTGTGAATGCACTTATCTCATTTTAATTCTCATAACTTGAGAGTAAAAATTCATATCCCTTTTGAAGTTGGGGAAGTTGAGGCCCAGAAGGATTAAATGACCTATTACACAGCTAGCAAGACACACAAAGCACACTGGTCAGATACTGGTTTGATATTAGGGATTGAATCCAAGGGGTATTTTACCACTGAGCTACACTCTAGCTCTTTAATTTCTTTCTTTCTTTCTTTCTTTTTTTTTTTTTTTTTAGCTTGAGACAGGGTCTTGCTAAGTTACTTAGGGGCTCACCAAGTTGCTGAGGCTGGCCTTGAACTTGTGATCTTCCTGCCTCAGTTTTCCAAGTCACTGAGATTACAGGCATGTACCACTATACTCAGCCAGGGACATTTACAAATCAAGGTTTATTCTATCTCCCTTTTCTGGAACTAGTCTGGCTCTGGGGTCCCTGTGTAAGGGCAGGGGCAGGGTGAACTGGGCTACTCTCTGAAACCCCTTCTTCATTGCCTCTGCCAGAGCCGGCCAGGCCACAACGTGAACGTGGACGTGGACGCACTCCCTGGCTACTGTGGCCCCAGCCCCGCCTGACAGGATGAGCAGCTCAGATGCGGGGCTGGAGGAGGAGCCAGAGCTTAGCATCACCCTCACACTGCGGATGCTGATGCACGGGAAGGTGAGTGGGTGGGGCTGCCAAGGCTTGGGACTGTTGGAGGCAAGGCAGGGCAAAGCTGGGCCAAAGCAAATTTGATCTCAGGAATCTTGTCTTCTGTGGATCCCCTGTCTGAGGGAGGGGAGGAGTCATCCTTGAGACATTGGTGTCCATCTAACTGTATTCTTTTTTTTTTTTTTTGGTATGGGGATTTAACCCAGGGGCTCGATCACTGAGCCACATCCTTTTAAAAAAAATATTTTAGAGAGACAGTCTAAGTTGCTTAGGGCCTCGCTAAAATGCTGAGGCTGACTTTGAACTCATGATCCTCCTGCTTCAGCTTCCCAAGCCAGTGTGATTACATGCGTGTGCCACTGTGCCTGGCTAACTATATTCTTGTCTTGTTTGCAGGAGGTGGGCAGCATAATTGGGAAGGTAGGTGCCTAGTTCTGCTCTTTACGTCCTTTTCAACCTGAGGCCTCAGCCCAGGGTAGGAGGCCATGACC
Source organism: Marmota flaviventris (assembly GCF_047511675.1). Classification (NCBI taxonomy): domain Eukaryota; kingdom Metazoa; phylum Chordata; class Mammalia; order Rodentia; family Sciuridae; genus Marmota; species Marmota flaviventris. Next base: position 131,886,691 of record NC_092505.1, read on the forward strand.
ACTCTGGCTAAGAGCAATTATCTTGCTTTGTCTCCCACAGAAGGGCGAGACTGTAAAGCGAATCCGGGAACAGGTGAGGATGGAGTTTGGGGGAGGAATACAGGGTACTTGATATGGAAGGGAGGGGAGACCCCTGTCCCATCTTCTCCCTGAACCATTCCATCTGCAATGACCAGTGAGTGCCTGAGAGGGTGGTGGCCTCCAGGCTTGGCTGGGGACTGGTGATTTGGACAGGCAGAAAGATTCCTGGCCCCAGAGTGGGGAAGGTACCCTGCTGCCCAGTATTTGTCCTGTACCCGCAGAGCAGTGCCCGGATCACCATCTCTGAGGGCTCCTGCCCTGAACGTATCACCACCATCACTGGGTCTACAGCAGCTGTCTTCCATGCAGTCTCCATGATTGCTTTTAAGCTGGATGAGGTCTGTGGATGGCTGGGTGGGAGTCCAAGGGTGGTTCCCTGGGAGAAACTTGACTCCTACTCAAGATAGTAGCAATGAATGGGAGGGAAGGTCAAGCCCAGGGCAGTGTTCCCTTGGAGGAGGACTGGGGAGGGTTACCTCCTTATGCCTCAGCAGAACAGGGCGTGATGAGGGTTGGAAGGAGTAGTGGGAGTGTGTGTGGCCAATCCACCATCTCCCTGCTCTAGGACCTTTGTGCTGCTCCTGCAAATGGTGGCAATGTCTCTAGACCTCCGGTGACCCTGCGCCTTGTCATCCCTGCCAGCCAGTGTGGCTCACTGATTGGGAAGGCTGGCACCAAGATCAAGGAAATCCGAGAGGTGAGGGAAGAAGGATGCCACCTAGAGGGAGTGCCCACCCTCTAATAGTGAGAGGGGAGCTGGGCTTATGGTTTCATTCCCTCTGGGGAGCTCTGAGGCTGGGCAGCCCTTCTCTGGGCTATCAGAGTAGCCAGACATAGCCCCTGCTTTCTATTTGCAGACTACAGGTGCCCAAGTGCAAGTGGCAGGGGATCTGCTCCCCAATTCCACAGAGCGTGCTGTCACTGTGTCCGGGGTGCCTGATGCCATCATTCTGTGTGTGCGCCAGATCTGCGCTGTCATCCTGGAGGTGCTGCCTGTGATCAGGGAGGGGGGCAGGAGATGGGCCCTGGGCCTTCTTTGTCGGGTACCCCAAAGCCCATGCCTGTGATAGCAGATGGGGCAGAGCAGGGCTTCAGGGATGGAGTCTGAGCTCCAGAGTGTAGGGATGCATTTATCTGGGGGTCATGGGAAGGGCCTTGAGGCCACTGGGCATTTAGAGAGAGAACTGGGGCCTGAGAGGATTCTGACAGAGTCTCCCATTTGTGCCTTCTAGTCCCCACCCAAAGGAGCCACTATCCCCTATCATCCGAGCCTCTCTCTAGGTACTGTCCTTCTCTCTGCCAACCAGGTAAGGGGAACAGCGGGAGGGACAGGAAGAATTACTGAAGAAGGGGATCAAGATGGAGGGAGGGGGTAGAAAAGGGAATCGGGTATCTGAGGAGATGGGGAGGAGTGGTCCTGCCCAGCTGCCCTGGCTTGTCGCAGTAACCACCTTTTAACATCACTTTGTCCCCTCAGGGCTTTTCTGTCCAGGGTCAGTATGGAGCTGTGACTCCTGCTGAGGTAAGTGACCTACAGCCCAAGCACGCCTTCCTAAATCAAGCCTCCTCTAACCTCTGACCCCTCTTTTTTGGCATAGGTCACCAAGCTCCAGCAGCTCTCGGGCCATGCAGTCCCCTTTGCCTCACCCAGTGTGGTGCCAGGTAAGCAGCCTCTGCACAAGGAGGCAGGGGCAGATCCCAGGAGGCGAGGCAGCCCCCTAGAATGGAAATGGGGGCCCTGAGAGACCTAGAACCACACTCAGTCTCTCTTCTCCACCTTAGGACTGGATCCTGGCGCACAGACCAGCTCACAGGAGTTCTTGGTTCCCAATGACGTGAGCAGGGGATGGGGTGGCTGGAGGATGGGTAAAGGATCTGGGAATCCGACCTTTGCCCAGGGTTAAATTCTGCCTCTTCCTTAGCTGATTGGCTGTGTGATCGGGCGTCAGGGCAGCAAGATCAGTGAGATCCGGCAGATGTCAGGGGCACACATCAAGATAGGGAACCAAGCAGAGGGTGCTGGTGAGCGGCACGTGACCATCACTGGCTCGCCAGTCTCTATCGCCTTGGCTCAGTACCTCATCACTGCCTGGTGAGCATGGGGTGGGCAGCGGGGTGATTGTAAGTGGGGAGGGGAGAGCTGACCCCCTTTCCTTCTGGACTGATCCTCTGCCTTCCCTAACATCCTTCCCTTTCCTCATGGTATTCTACCTAAGTCACCCATGTTGCCTCATCTTTTTCCTCTGTATCCATCTCTCATATCCTCTTTCTCCACTGCTCTTTTCCCTGGACCTTTGGTCACCCCATTTCTGCTCTCTCCCCATACTATATCTGCTTGTCCTTTCTGCCCTCCTCACCTTTCCACCTTGCCCATCTTCCTCCCAAACCCTCAACCTGTCTCTTCTCTCCTGTCCTTTGGCTAATCTAATGCCATAATCTACCGTCATTACTCCTGTCTCATTTCCACTTTCCCTTCATCTCCCCTCTATATCCCTCTCTCCAGTCTAGAGACGGCCAAGTCTACCTCTGGGGGGACGCCTGGCTCAGCCCCCGCAGACCTGCCCGCCCCCTTCTCGCCGCCCCTGACGGCCCTGCCCACAGCTCCCCCAGGCCTGCTGGGCACACCCTATGCCATCTCCCTCTCCAACTTCATCGGTCTCAAGCCTGTGCCCTTCTTGGCTCTACCACCTGCTTCCCCAGGGCCACCCCCGGGTTTGGCAGCCTACACTGCCAAGATGGCAGCGGCCAATGGGAGCAAGAAAGCTGAGCGGCAGAAATTCTCCCCCTACTGAGGCCAGCTGAGGCACAGGCGGGGGCAGGCAGGACCACAGGCAGGGGGCTGCCTCCGCATCCTACCTGCCCATGGAGACTCCACCCTGGGGTCCCAAACACCGCTAATGCCAGACGCATGGATGCACCCCCTACCCTGCCCTGGTCTTTGGAGTTCCCCCTCTTGGAGAGGGGGCAGTTTCTGGCCCAGGGTTCTGGGAGCTATGGCAGCCCCAGGACAGGAGGCAGTACCCCTTCAGCTCTGTGCTTGGATTCAGGGAGCAGCCAGGGGCCTCCCTAGTGCCCCACCAGGGAGGGTGGTCACCCATGTACTCTCAACCCTTAGGGCTTCCTGGCCTACTGCCCCACGGTAGGAATCAGGGAGGAGGGCTGAGGGTTGGCTGGGGCCATGTTTCTCTCCACCTCCCTGCAGATTCCTGCTGCTTCCACTGATCTCCTTTTGACTGGAATGGACTGGTTGGGCTTGTCAGGGGGCAACCCAAAGAGGCGACTCTGCCGGGTAGCTGGGGGAGTGGCCTGGGGGCAGGGGCCCAGTTCTCAGCAGCAGACACTCTGTACAGTTTTTTCAATCCCTGTTTTTGAATAAATATTCTCAGCGACCAGAAAGCTGTGAAATACTGGTGTTGGGGTGGCAAAACCTCCAGAAAATGGGTATAGCTGAAGCCCCAGAGGACCTCCCATCTGTGAATCCACCAGCCCCAGTTGGGCCACAGCCCCTTTCACATGCCAGTTCTGGGATTCCAAGACTCTTTGGTGTGGGTCATGTTGTCCATGACACCGAATTGATCCAGTTGTTCTCTGGGCATTTTAGAAGCAGATAGAAGAGTTTCAGTGGCTCTGTCCAGACTTCTTGCTGCACACATCAGGGCAGTCCTAAGTTTCTCTATTGGTTTCTTTTGCTGTAGATGTAACTTACACCTGCCCTGTTTGGTCCATCACTTTGGCTGGAAGCCCTTAGGATTCTCTTCTTTGTGACCCTGCCCACTCTTTCTCCTCCCTGGACCTGGAGATATCCATGAATCCCACAGCCTGCAGTGGAGGGCGCCTTAGAAATGGTACAGGGTACAAAAGGGAAAACTGAAGCCTTAGGGAGGGTAGGTTTGGGCATAAGGCCATGCAATGTTGGGTCCCAACCCAGGATTCCAGATGAAGCCTCTGGGCCTTGCCAAACTGTAGACAATCTTCTCTTCATGTTCCAGAGCTGAAAGTCCAAGCAAGGCACCTGCTTTGACTTGTGCAGGGGGCTGGATGGGCCCCCTCTAATCCTATTCTTTCTCCAGCTTAGGAGTGTTCTCAGGTGGCCTCTGGCATGCTTGGACTCTGTCCTCCTGCCAATTCCCTGGCAGGATCTGGTGCCTCAGAAGGGCCTAGGGCAGGGCCCTGTGGGGCTCCCTGGAGACGTTGCAAGAGTGCCCGCGGTTGCCAGGCGTGCAAAGTGCAGGTTCCAGGGGTCCGGGGCAACGCACAGCGGGTGAGGCGACCCAGAGTCAAACGGATGGGGCGCTGCAGCAGGCCATACAGAAAGGGGTGTGCCGCGAAGGCCGAGTACGCTACCCAGGTGACAGCCGCCTCAGCCTCTGCGGCCCGCGCCGCAGGCGCCAGGCACGCGCAACCATAAGGCAGCCAGCAGGCTGCAAATTGGCCCACGGCCAACGCCGGGGCTAGGGCCGCCTTGCCCCCAGGCAGGCGAGGCCGGAGGGGTGGCAAGAAGGAGAGGCGGCTGTCCAGAGAGTCAGAGCGCAGCCGGGACACGCGCGCGGGTCTCGGGGGCCTCAGGGCTGCGCGGCGGGCCACCAGAAAGATGCTGCTGTAGGCGCCAAGCAGCAGGAGCGCTGGCAGCGCGAAGGCCAGCAGCGCCCAGAGCGGCCGGAAGGGCCCGAGGCCACCGACCAGGACCGAGCAGCGAGCTGGGGCAGGGGGCGGTGCGGGAGGCGGCCCGAGGAGGGAGAGCGCCCCCAGGAGCCCGGCTACCGCCCACACGGCGGTAAGGACAAGCCCCGGCGGCGGCCACACGCCTGGCCGCAGCGGGTGCACTATGAAGCGGTAGCGCGCTAGGCCGAGCGCGGCCACACCGAGCGTGCAGGCAGGCAGCAGCGCTGCGGAGAGGAAGCGCGCTGCGCGGCACGGCTCAGGCCCCAGGCGCACGTGGCCCAGCCCGGGCGGTGGTGCGGCCAGCAGGCCGAGCGGCATGATGGAAGCGGCTGCCAGCAGGTCCACGATGCACAGGTGCACCAGGTAGAGCGCGTCTTGTAGTCCTGGAGTGCGCAGCACCACGACCAGCAGCGCACCGTTGCCCAGCAGTGCCCCCACCTCCACGAGAACCGCCAGGATCAAACCCACCGAACCTGCGATTTCTGTGGCGTTCAGCCCTGTGGTGTTGGCCATTTGAGCGCTCAGGCTTCACCTGTGTTGGTATGCGGAGAGCAAATTCGAGCCTCCAGCTCCAGGATTCCCATCACCTGTCCCTTCTTTGCTCCTCCGGCCCCTCACTTCATAGGCCGCCCAGAAGGTGGCCTCGACGCCCAGGCTGCCATCCTCTTGGGGGCTTGGCCGGCCTCATGGAGGGGTGCAAGGCTAAGTCGGCCGGCTCTCTCCCCCTGCCCCAGCCCAGATCCAGCAACTCAGCTTCTGTCGGAGATGGTACTGGCTGTCACTCTGATGTTGCACTTTGGAGACAGAGCTGGCAAGGGAGGGGCAGGGCCTGGTGCCAGCCCCCTGGGTCCTAGCAGCTGCCAGCTGGAGGCTGGAGGCTCTGCTGTGAAAGCGCCTGAGGGTGCCTGTTGGGGCGGGTATGGGGGAGGCACAGCAGGTGTGTAGATTTGGAGGCAACCAGACTTTGTTCTGCCTTTCCCAGGGATGGGAAGTGGGGGTAATCAGATCAGTTGATCCATATACTGAAAGAAACTGAGGTACCAGTCAGAAAAACGGGAGTAGGAAGACTTTTATGTATGCTCTGGCTCCTGGAAGGGCTAGTTCTCTCAGAAATCTTGTTGGAAAAGTCCCAGGGTATAGTATGTAGTAAGTGCTCAGGTAATAGGATCTTGGTATAGAATAGGCGTTCCATGACATTGAGTGGAATAAATGAGAGGAGGCCTTGGCAGGCAACTGCTGGTTGTTTTTTGAGTGATATTAAGTAAATCTTGAGCTCTACTTAATTTTTCACAATGATATGGGGATAGAAATCCTGCAATTACCTTTTGTGTGGGATAGGGCAAATGAGAAAATATATTGATATTGATGGAAACCCAGGTTCTTACTGTGTGAGATGGGAGGAAATCTGGAGTTGGGGAAGAATGGATGGACTCAGTTACTAAACTGGAATTGAGGGCTGAGGATATAGCTCAGTTGGTAGAGTGCTTGCCTTGCATGCATAAGGCCCGGGGTTCAATCCCCAGCACCACACATACACACAGAAAAAAAAAAAAAACAAACCCCAAAAAAACCTAAATTGGAATTGGAAAAATAGATATTTTGTAAGTTCTGAGCCATGTTTGCCAAAAGGACTTAAAAGCAATGACACCCCAGTATCAAGGAGCACATTTATTTCCCAGGTCTTCAATTCTAAACACCATTGCCTGCTCCAGAGAGCCAAGTCTCCTTGGAGAAATGGCTAATTCCAGATTTGTACAAGATGAACCTGGAACATCCTGTGATGCTAAAAAGTAAGAAAATGCTCAAAAGATGACAGGAGCACGCAAGGGAACTTCTGACCAAATCTGGACAATTTGAAAATCAAAATAAATAATGATAGTAATGGATTAAAATCCATTGGATAAGGTAAGAATCCATGAATCTGTACTAATAAGGAAAGAAAGAGCCAGGCATGGTAATATCACCTATAATCCCAGTTCTTGGGAGGACTAAGCAGGAGGATCAAAAATTTGAGGCCAGCCAGGGCAACTTAATGAGACCCTTTTCTTTCTTCCTTCTCCCTCCCCTTCCCCTTCCCCTCTCCTTCCCTCCCTCCATCCCTCCCTCCTTTCCTCTCTTCCTTTCTTCTTTCTTGAATCCAGGGGTGCTTAACCACTGAGCCACATCCCCAGCCCTTTTTATACTTTTTTAAATTAAAAAAGAACTTTTTTGTAGTTGTAGATGGATTGAATGCATTTGTTTATTTAAAAAAAAAATTTTAGTTGTAGTTGGATAACGATATCTTTATTTATTTTTATGTGGTGCTGAGGATCCAACCCAGTGGCTCACACATGCGAGGCGGGTGCTCTACCACTGAGCTATAGCCCTAGCCCTTGTTTATTTTTATTTTTATGTGGTGCTGAGGATTGAACCCAGTGCCTCACACTCTGGCAAGCGCTCTGCCACTGAGCTATAGCCCCAGCCCCTTTTTAAAAATTTGAGGCAGGATTTCAATAAATTGGTTGCAGAAGCTGGCTTTGAACTCGAAATCCTCCTCCCTCAGCCTCCTGAGCTGCTGGGCTTACAAGCATGTGCCTCCACACCCAGTTTAGTGAGACACTTTTCAAGATAAAACATATTTTTAAACGGGATGGGGGCCCGGGCACAGTGGTACACGCTTGTAATCCCAGAAGCTGGGGAGGCTGAGGCAGGAGGAGTGCAGTTCAAAGTCAGCTTTAGCAATTTAGCAAGGCACTAAGCAATTTAGCAAGACCCTGTCTCTAAATAAATTATAAAAAAGGGCTGGGGATGTGGCTCAGTGGTCAAGTGGTTAAGTGCCCTTGGGTTCAATACCTGATACAAAAAACAAGGGGTGGGGGGTGGGGAAGTAGCTCTATGGTAGAGTGTCAGTAGATTCAATTCCTAGTACTGCCAAAAGAAATTTAAAATGAAAAAGGAAAAATGGAAAGGAGAAAATAAGTATAAAATAAACAATGGAGCTCAGTAACTTCTATTTGTAACCATCTTAGTAAAAATTGAGTCAGGTGATTGAGTTCAAGTAAATATTATTGATGGATGCTGAAGTTTGTGGGTGACAGTTGAGGAGGAATGGGTATTTATAGCTCACATTTCCCCAAAGATGACTGGCTAATTACAAAGGGCATAAGTGGCAGTTTTACAGTGGAGAAACTTGGTGGATATGCCTCAATGAAGTGATTAAATTTAATTAATGTCTCCAAGAAAAGGACATGTCCCTCCTGATATAATTCTCAGAAGGCACATCATTTTATGTAGTTTCCTGCCCATGAAATACCTGAATCTACTAAGGACAAAACTTTAGAGAAACTCAAATTTTAAGATATATTATATGAAACATCTTGCCTACACTCTTTGAGATTGTCAATAATGTCAGTTATAAAAGAAAAATAGGACTGAGGAAAAACTTTGGATTAATGGACACTAAAGAGACACAAGAAGGCAGTGGCGCATACCTGTAATCTCAGTGACTTGGGAGGCTGAGACAGGAGGATCCCAAGTTCAAAGCCAGCCTCAGCAACGGTGAGGTGCTAATCAACTCAGTGAGACCCTGCCTCTAAGTAAAATTCAAAATAGGGGTTGAGTACCCCTGTGTTTAATCCCCGGTACCAAAAAAATAAAAAATAAAATAAAAATAGTAACAAAATAAAGAGACATAAGAGTTGAATACAGGCATGACCCTAGACTGGGTTTTGACCTGCTCTCCAGCACCAGTATCACCTAGGGGTAGGGTCACCTGGGGTGATAACTGCTATTGCTTTCATGATTACAGAGCTATTCCCCTCCAACAGATGCATAACTTGTTTGCAATATCCAGAGATGAGACACACTGGGACATCTGATGCTAAGACATGAAGAGTGCTTGATTCACCTGGCAATGTCTAGGGTCAAGGTCGGAATCACAAGGTGGGTCCCTGAATGATAAACAATTTAGTTAGTGGTGAGGGTCCTTTTTGGAGACTCAATGATTAGAGGAGACAGAGTGTTTCAGTGTGGCCCCTGGGTGGGCTGGGTTAAGTGTATGACCCATGTTAGCCCATGTGAGTGCCCACTCCTTGGAATAGAACTAGAGTTTCCATGTGCTGGGTCACCACAGAACGAAAGGAGGCCCAGGCCTGGAAAGTTGTGGCACAAACAAGCAGAGTCCAGAGGTTCATGTTTAATAAACTTGCCTGTGAACATCAGAATTTTAGCATATTGTGAGGAACATACCTATCAGATGTATAGACTAGGCCAGTGTGGATAGCCCTGATGTGTGTGGAATCTGGCCCACTCTCAGCCTGTCCCTCTAGCCACATACCCTTCAATGGGCTGCTGCATTTGGGTCCCAGTAATGAATCCATCCCTACCCCTGCCTTGCCCATCACATTAGGAGGAAAAACTTGGGTCACAGCCATACCAAGGCTAACAGGGATTAGGGGAAAGGGGGTTCACTTTCTGGGACACAGGAGGGCCTGACAAGAAAGGGTGATTGAAGTAGTGGGCAATCTCACTAGTCCAAAGGAAATGAAATCAGTATGAACAGATGTCTGCATGCTTATGTTTATTGCAGTACTATTCACAATAGTCAAGATAAGGAACCAACCCAAGTGTCCATCAGTGGATGAATGAGCAAATAAAATGTGATATATACACATAACAGGATACTATTCTGCCTTAAAAAAAAAAAGAGAAGGAAACCCTGTCATTTGCTACAACATGGATGAATTTGGAGGATGTGAAGCTAAGTGAGATAAGTCAGGCACAGAAAGACAAATACCAAGTGATCTAACTTACATATGGAATCTAAAAAAATTGAACTCATAGAAGTCAAAAGCTGGAGGGAAGAGAGGTTGGTAAGATGTGAGTCAAAGGATACAAAATTCACCTAGGAGGAATCAGTTCAAGAGATTGACTATAAAATCTATTATATAGGCACTGACAATGTATAGTCATTTTTTTGCTTAATGATGAGGACATGTACTCAGAAACACATCATTAGGTGATTTTGTGATTGTATGATTATTATGAGTGTGCTTATATAAACTAAGATGGCTACAATGTCACTAGGCAATATAATCTTATGGGGCCATTACAGTATGTGCAGTTCACTGTTGACCAGAACATTATTATAGGGGACATGACTGTACTGTATTTTTTTTTTTAAAGAGAGAGATAATTTTTTAAATATTTATTTTTTAGTTTTTGGTGGGCACAACATCTTTATTTTATTTTTATGTGGTGCTGAGGATCGAACCCCGGGCCCCGCGTGCTACCGCTTGAGCCACATCCCCAGCCCCCATACTGTATTTTTTCTGCGGGGGAGGGGTGCAGGTCTCACTATGTTACCCAGGCTGGCCTTGCACCCCTGGCTTCAAGCCATCCTCCTGCTTTAGCCTCCTGAGTAGCTGGAACTACAGGCCAGTGGGCCAGGCATGAATTATATTCTTGGGGGCTGTCGAGAAGGGGTGATATGGAGGTACCAGAGATGGGAGGAAGATTTAAGATCATGGTCCAGCCCCTAGCAGGACCTGGTAGACAGGGCAGGCAGCTCAGAGGTGAACTTCCAGCAGATAGCGTAGACGACACTGGCTCTCCTGGTAGATAAGGTACTCGCTCTGGCTAAAGTGGGAGCTGCTGAACTCTGGGCATTGCAGGGGCGGGCCCTGGGGCACTGCCACTCGATGGCCATCCAGCTCCAGCTCAGTGTCCTGGGTTGGATCTGCAAGGCACAGAAAGGCTCATGGGTAACCCAGGGGTCACTGGCCCCTGGCCTTACCAGTTTGTCCTGTCCCCTACACTCCCCACTTCTGATACAGGGAAAACTCTGCTCATTCCCCTTGTACCCACCTCCAAGCCACTGTACAGGCTGGACTTTCTGCCTGGAATATCCTCCCCCATTTCTCTCTGGGAAACTCCTACTCCTACTTCAATGCTCAGTTACTGATACCACTTTTTAAAGCCCTCTCAGATGCCCAGGAAGATCTGTTGACAGTTGTTGGATGACGAAGTTAAGGACTCCAGTGAAGGAGGCTTCTTCTTTTTGTCCCTCTCCATAGTTCCCTCCTTCCTAAAAGTGTCCCAGTGCCCCACCTCAGCCCCTCCCCTATCCTCAGGCCTCTCTATTTTCCCAGGTGTGTGTGGGGGGCTCACCAGGCTCTGTGTGGCCTCGGGCGATGACACTGTCGAAGCCATTGGGTGGACACGTCAAGCTGGGATCATCGATGGTGATGTGGTACTCTTTACCCAGGGCCACCTCGCCCAGGAACATATAGCCCACTTGTTTGGACCCACAGCGCATAGGAGTAACTACAGGACATAGGGAGGCTCAGTGGGGAACAGCTCAGACCCCTGACTGACTCGTGGTTAGGGTACTTTCTGCTGACGTGTCAATGTTATCTTTGCTGGCTTTTTTTGTCCCTGCTCTTCTCTACCTCACCTGTTCCTCATTCCTTGTCCCCTGTTGCCTGTCTCTGTCTTCACCAAGTCAGTCAAGTCTTCCCAGTGACCAAATCCCGGGAGGCATCTTTCTCTCCCTGGTCTGCTCTGCTGATATTGCTGCTGGAATCTTTCAGACCCCACATGCTAGCTCTCCTGAGGCCCCCAGCCACTCTTTCTTAGGCTTCTCTGCCCTTCCAGTGGAACTCTTGGTGTTCAGCCCCATCTGTCCTGGGACAAATCCTTGCATCTCTTTCTCTTGGATGGGTGAGTGGTAGTGGCTTCCAATGATGCAGTCAGCCTGGTCTGGGGAGCCTGGCTGGGGAGGTCACTTCAGTGAGGACACCCCTGGACCCAAACTCAGAAGTCACTGGAGATACCTTTGACTCTCCCCAACATGCTGCTGCTCATCCCACCACCCACATATCCCTCTTCATGGATTCTCTCCCCTCCATCACCATAGCCCTTGGCAGGGTGCCCACCACATCTGGCCTGAGTGACAGCCCAGACTTCCTGCAGTCTCCAGCCTCTGCCACCTCCCCAGTGGCAGCCACTGAAATCCTGCTACATACATATTCAACTTTTTTTCATTGCTCTCTGGAGAAGGCCCCCTTGATGGTCCTGCATCCCCAGCCCTTGGCTCCAACAGGCATTGCTTTGAGTTTCAGCATCAGAACGTGCCTGGAAATCTTGGCCTGCTGCAGCCTCGTCCCCTTGCCTCGAAGGTTCCTCTTTCACCCCTTGCAGGTCTGGTTGGTGCACTCATCCTATCTATCTCACCTCCACCAAGTGTCTCCTCTGAGGCTCTCCAAGCCTCAGGATGCCCCACTGAGCACTATGGTTAGTAACCCTTTAAAGGTTCCTCTCTCAGGTCCACCATGAGTTTCCAGTGGATAAAGACCGCCTTCACACCCACACAGGGCTTGACTCACCATAGCAAACTGACTTGCTGTTCTCTGAGGCGAAGTAGATGCCCTTGCCAACACGGCCACCAGAATGTGGCATGATGCGGAGCCCACTGGTGAGGATAGCAGCCACCACGGCCACATTGGTGCCATGCCACAGCAGCCTTCGATTACCCAGCTTGGAGTGGGCCTGGAATCTATCTCCCTGGGTGTGGGGAGGGGTGGGAAATAAGAGAGGCCTGCCATGCAAGGACCCAGGTGCCTCTTCTGTTGTTTAGATGGTGTGACCAAGGCCTAGTCCCCTCTGGTCACTCACACTTAGGCTGGCAGAAACTGGTCAGAGTTGCTTAGCCAGCTCACCAAGGGGCAGATAAGCCAAGGTTATCTCTCTAAGGGACAGGGTGGTGATGGGGAAAGGGCTGGGAGACTCTCTTACCTCTTTTTCTCGGTTCACTTTCCAAATGTTTTGCAGAACAGGGCATCTGTGTTTGTTGCCAGTCTGTTTTAAGTAGTTTTGTATTACCTGTGGGAGAGCAGAAGCTGGGTGCCAAGAAGGGTGGGAGACTCGAGGACCAACCCCTCTGATCCCTTTAGTCCCAGAGTTCTCCTTGGGTCTTAAGAACACAGGGAGAGGAGGCTGAAGGCCAGGTCTCCTCTGGGCACCTTGAGGGTAGCTGGGCAGAGGAAGAGGGATGGTGTTCTGCGGGGCCCAACCTACCTTGTAATCAGGAGCCTCAGAGTCCAGCAGCTGAAGATGACACTTGAGGAGCTGGTAGTCCTGGTCCAGAGGGTGTGGTACCTCTTCCACTTTCTCCTCCTCCCTAGGGGCTGCCTGCAGGGTCTGGGCCAGCTCAATGTCTGCCAGCACCTAAGATGATAGGCACTGGCAGCTTGTCTGCCCACTGGACCTCCAACCTCCCCCTCCTCTTCCACATGTCTGTTCCCAAAGCCACTGGACCTGTTGTCCACCTGTCCATCCCTACCCCCCATCTGTCTGGCCTTCCCTTCCCCTGTCCCTCAGCCTGCCCACTGTAGTCCATCCCACTGGACTTTCCTCAACCCTCTGTCCCCCACATCTCTTTCCCAGTCTGTCCGTTTGGTGTCCCCCTCCTGCCTGCCCACCTGCTAACCCTTACCAGCAGCATGTCCTTCTTAGCTTGAAGAAGCTCAAGGGAGTTGATGGGCGGGGGCCGGATGCGACCGAAGTCGTGTGGGATAACAGTGTAGAAGTGGGAGGACAGCTCCTCCAGGCTTTGGCTACCATCCGTAGGGGCTTTCAAGGCCACCTCCAGTGCCTCCAAGGCCTCAAAACCTCGTGCAATCTGCTGTTTGCTCAATTTTCCCAGGGGCATCTTCTTCAGATCTGGGGGAATGGGAGAATGGGGGGGACTCAGCCTGGCAGCCCTGTCATCCCAGGGCTCTGCCACCCTGCATGACCCCTCACCCTCACCCAGGTTCATGAGGGTCATGGCATTCTTGAACATCTCCTTGCTGAAGATGTTGGTGATGAGCTTCTGGGTTGCAGGGTCCAGGGAGCAGGGTTTCACTTGCTTAGTCACAATCCTTAGTGGGCCTCCATCCACCTGAGGACAGAGGGCCCGTTAGTCAGGAGCAGCTGCCCTTGAAGCAGGTCATGGCATTAGACAGAGACTGGCCAGACACAGAGGCCAGAGAGGGAGGTTGGTGCCTGAGGTTGCATAGTTGGAAAGTGACAAAGCCCCACAGCTGGTCCAACCAGTCTCCTTCCTCTACCCAGAGCCCACCCACCCTTCTCAGCCTCTTTACCTTCACCACGGCCTCCGGAGTCTCGTCCTCTCCCTGTACTTCGATAAGTGTGTACTTGCCAGGGTGGGCCACAAAGTGGTCTCGCTCTGCCCAGTTGTTCTTAGTCTTCTCCCGAAATTTCTTCTCAAAGTCCTTTTTGGCATCTTCTAGGCAGGTGAAGTTGTTGATCTTTGACAGGCCCACCTCTCCCTGCAAGTGACAGCCTTCAGGGGTGTGTCCACCATAAATGTTTGCTCACCTCTATGTTAAGCCAGGCCTTGTGTTAAGTACCCCTGGAGCCTTGGAGGTGAAGGGAGACAGTCAGCAGCTGTGGCCTTCTGGGGACCCTGGAGAGCATGTGTTGATCAGGAAGAGATGGGGACGAAGGGACACTTACCACCCGGCCCCAGCGGTTCCAGCAGAAAAACTTGCCACCCTCTTCCAGTAGCTGGATGATGTAGAACTTGTTGTTGTTTCTTCCGATGTTGGTCTGGTTCAGGGTGCAGTCATAGTCTTCATGCACCTGAGCAGAGGCAAGTGGAGGAGGGTGCTGACTGGGGCTGGATGGGGTGCCTGGTTGAACACCAAGAGGGGGTCTGATGAGAACAGGAGTCTGATTGCTTTGGGGCATCAGAGGCAGCCTTGTCCTGGAGCTGGAGGAACCATGTCTCTGCATTCAGGGATGCTCTTTGAAAACACATGGTTAAGCCCTGGCATGGGGGTGGGGAGTTCTGGAAGGACATAGCTCTGCCCCAAGTAGCAGAGTTCAAGGGGGGACATGGCTCTGCCCTGAGGGCTGATTTGAAGGGATATGGGTGAGCCCTTGGAACATGGAAGGAGTCAGAGCCCTTTCTTGAGTGTGATGGGAGAAGCCTCCTGGGGGTCTGATGGGCAGACATTGACCTCTCTTGACCTAATGGGATACAGCCCTGACCTCTGTGGTCTTGGGAAAATGTAGCTTTGCTCTGAAACTTACTTGGGCCTTGAGTTACCTGGCCAGAGCTCAGCTCCCAAGGAGGAGGGGTGTAATTGTATTTAGAAGGAGCAGGCTCCAGTTGACTAGGGATGTAGCTCACCTGGGTCCCGGCGTTGCTGCTGAGTGGACAAGTGGGGTCCACGCGGATTACACGCTTCTCTTTGGGTGCAGCCCTGAGGGCCTCAGCCATGGAGCAGAAGTTGTCTTCCTCTCCTGTCCCTTGACGTCCCTTCTTCTTGGGACTCTCAGTCTGCTCCACAGCCTTTCGTTTTGGAGCCATGGTTGTCCTGGAGCACAGGAGGTCTTTAGGCTTCCATGGTCTCTGTCCACTACCCAACCCCACAGCACAGCCTGGCCCACCATGACCTTGCCCTTTGGGGCCTCTTATTACTCCCCACTATCTATATTTCTAGTCTGAACCCAAACCAGCTCTCTGGGCCTCACACATGCCCCTTCCTTCAGTTATAAGAACAAGGTCAGGACTTGTCCTGTTTGCTTGCTCTGGCCAAGGAACAGGTTGGTTTCCTACTCTCTCTAGTTCTTCAGTATGTCCTGAGGTTGTACAGAAGTGAAAGGAGAATCTCCCCCTCCCACTTCTGGGCTCCACCCTGTTCCGAACACTCCTTCCTGTCAGCAAGTTAGACTTGGCATGGTTGCTGGGCTGAGTCACTGAGCTATGGGGGAGAGTGGGCATCGGCAGCTGGAGGATGGAGAGCACTCCTTGGATCAAATCTCCCTCTAGAGCTTGGGCCCCATTGATGCAGAAGCCTTTCCCTAACATACTTACAGAGTTCTGGGCTGGGCGCAGAGCGCACACCTGTAGTCCCAGCAGCTCTGGAGAGGCTGAGACAGGGGAATCATAAGTTCAAAGCCAGCCTCAGCAAAAAGCAAGGCACTAAGCAACTCAGTGAGACCCTGTCTCTAAATAAAATACAAAATAGGACTGAGGATGTGGCTCAGTGGTTGAGTGTCCCTGGGTTCAATCCCCAGTACCAAAAAAAAAAAAAAAAAGAGTTCTGGGGTGCCACCCAAAGTCTAGATCAGTGGCTCTGAATTACCAAGGATCAGGGGCCAGTTCTACCCACCCTGTCCTGCCCTACCCTGCAGAGGATACTCACCGAAGACAAACAGGAACCTGGGAGAAGGTGCTGCCACCAAGCCTGGTATTGGGAACACTTTGTGAACTTCCCTCGGCAGTCTCAGCAACCCTCTGTGGACCTTAGGCTTGACTTATGGAGGGACTTCCCAGCAATCACCACGAAGGGGGGAAGTAGGGTGGTGTAGAATTCCAGGGCCACCAGTGGGATGAGTCAGAGGCTGGGCAGGCTGAAGTCGGTGGCGGATGAGGGGGACACTGATATGGACCCATCCAAGGCCCAAGAGACTGGCACGCTCTTAACGCTGCTCGTCCAGCCTGGGGCATGCAGCATATATCGACCAGTTTTCCCAGTGTCTTGGTCCGGGGTATGGGCAATGCCTTCCACCGCCTGGATAGCCCCCTGTTTTCTAGAGCCAAGCTAGTTTACTCTGGCCTCCACACTCGAAGGGGAGGAGTCACACAGAAACCCGCATCTCTGGCGCCCCCCAGCGACTACGGGGCGCAAGCGCAGAGGAAGCCTTCTTGGCCCAACCCCTCCCTATAAATCAGGCAGCAGCAGAGCGCAAGCGCCACAGCCGCTGGCCGGAAGCGCCGGGAGAGTCGCTTCCTGCGGTGGCCCAGCGCCGGAGCCTATGGAGTCTCTGGGAGGCGTAGCCACGAGCCTCTGTCCTATGGACATTTGGGGGCGTGACAGAACCCTCGGGTGGACCCAATGAAGTTGCGGGAGGCGGGACTCGACGGGCGGCAGAAACCTGTCATGGCGCGGGGACTTGCGGTGCAGCCGGGGGTTTAGTTGCCACGTGAACTTTCCAGCGCCGTCTGCAACTCTTTGCAGCATGTCGGCCACCGCGGCAGCTCGTAAGCCTGGAAAGCAGGCCTCTCGGGCCGGGGCCGCTGCAGAGCCCAGCAAGCGGCGACGAAAGGTGATCATGGGGTTTCCGTGGGCCGTGGTCAGTCTTACTTCTGAGACACGGATCATGCATTCGAAGGACCCGAACCAGACTCCTTCCCCAGCCCTTAGCCCAAGACCCCAGCTGGAGCCAGCTTCGTCCCTTTCTCTGTTAGCCAAATCCCGGAAAGCCTTGCGCTTGACCCAGGCCAGGAGCTGCAGCCTTTCGCAGTCCTGGGACTCTTGAGGGCCCACAGGGGCTCTTGGTCAGTGCAGGGTGGCGGGAGACCTCTGGCCAAAGAAATGGTCCTGTCTTCTAGGCCGACTCTGCGGGGGACAGGAAGAAGCTCAAGGATGGCGGCAAGATGAATGAGGAGATCTCTAGCGACTCTGAGACTGAGAGGTAAGCTGTTCTTAGTGGAAGGGGAAACAGGCTTATCCTGAATGAAAGACTCAGTGAATCCCAGCAGAGCTGGGCCGAGGACCCACGACTTCAGGCCATGACTTTTAGATCGTGGCTTTTCCCTCTATAATTTTGGCCCTGCGACGTCTCACCTCCACTGCGGTACCTCTGTGCGGAGGCCCCAATGGGAGACCATTGAGAACTCCTGGGCTCAAGACAGGGCGCTAAGCACAGGGCTGGACTGACAGGCAAAGGGAGAATTCAAGGCAAACTTGCTAGTTCGCTGT
Source organism: Marmota flaviventris (assembly GCF_047511675.1). Classification (NCBI taxonomy): domain Eukaryota; kingdom Metazoa; phylum Chordata; class Mammalia; order Rodentia; family Sciuridae; genus Marmota; species Marmota flaviventris. Next base: position 131,904,189 of record NC_092505.1, read on the forward strand.
TTTCTCACAGCGTTATAATTACTGGTCTTTCTTTATTCTTTTGATTTAAGATGGATTTCATTATATTGCTCAGGGAGGCTTCAACCTACTGGGCTCAAATGATCCTCCTGCCTCAGTATCCTGGATAGCTGGGACTATTGGCACGTTGTGCTCTCCCACAAGTCTTTTTGACATGCTAGGCAGTGGCTTCAATGAGAGCAGGCAGATGAAGAGCATGTGTTCTAGTGAGACATACATACATCTTCCAGTGGTGTGTACTGGGAACAGAGGACAGAGAAAGGACATTTAAATAGGGCCTGAGAGATGATGAGGAGTTTTATGGAGACATAGGGAGGGCATTCAGGGATCAGAAAAAAGTCTGAGAGGGTAAGTGTGCCAGAATGGGAGGGGAACAAATGGAAAGGCAGGTGGTGGGTGCATCCAGAATGTGGAGGCTTTCCCTCATTTCTGTGGGTGATGGGGTGGTAGCAGGGTCTCAAAGGGCAGGCAAGGTATTTTTCCTACCCGGTGGAGACTTTCATTTCAGGGAATCCTAGTGCCTTCCTATGAGTTTGATACAGAAATTCTGCTTCTAAAATTGAGTATGTGTTGCATTAAGTTGCCCACAGAAAGACTTAATATGTTTTCTTAATCCTAAGGTTAGTGTTAGTGTACATGTGTGTACAAGTGCAATTGTGTATGTATACATCAGGCCCTGTGCTAAGCACTTGTAAGTATTTAAAATGTTTTATTATGAAATACATCATCTGCAAAGAGTGAATGGACTATATGGCTGGGGAGGTAGCTTGGTGACAAAGCATTTACCTAGCATGCACAAAGTCCTGGGTTTGAGTACCAGCACTGCAAAACAAAAACATATTTGTATATGAAAAGTAAAGATAAAATGGTGAACCTCTGCTCACCTTCCACTTAGGTTAAGAACTAGAACTATTATTCCTGATTCCAGTTAATCATTTCTTTGGTTTCTTTCTTTCTTCTTTTTTTGGTAGTACTGGGGATTGAGCCTGGGGCCTCACACATGATGGACAGATACTGTGTCACTGAGCTACATCCCTACACCTTTCTTAATTTTATTTTAAGGCAGGGTCTCACTAAGTTGCCCAGGTTGACTTTGAACTTGCCATCCTCCTACATTAGCTTTCTGAGTAGCTGGGACTACAGGAGTGGCCATCATGTGTAGCTTAAGAATCTTTTAAAAGGCCTGGCACAGTGGTGCATGCCTGTAATCCCAAGTGATTCTGTAGGCTGAGGCAGGTGGATTGCAAGTTTGAAGCCAGCCTCAGCAACTTAGTGAGGTCCTGAACAACTTAGCAAGACCCTGTCTCAAAAACAAAAAACAAAAAAAACTTGGGGATGTAGCTCAGTGGTAGGGCACCCCGGGATTCAATTCCCACTACCAAAAGAAAAAAAAATCTTCAAAAATTTTTTTCTCATTCAGGTATAATTTATATACGGTGACATTCAACTTTTTTAGTTTATAGTTCTGTAAATTCTGACAAGCACAGAGTTGTATAGCTACTATCACTATGAAGAAATAGAAGGTCTCCTCAACCCCATCAAAATCCTGCTGCTACCACCCCCAGCCCTGACAACCACTGTCTCTAAGTTGCCCTTTCCAGAATGCCTTATGAATGGAATCATATAGTGCATATGCCCTTGCTTTCCTTTAGAGTTCTATCTCCTGTGTGTTAATCCTTAAACAACAATTGATTGTTAAATAGAAGTTCAACTCTGGATGTGTAAGGAAGGGGCCTGGTCTGGCCTTGGCTTTCCTGAGGGTGAGGTCACGAGTGAGTCCTAGGAAACACAATTTGAGTACCTGACAGAGACTCGGTATCTGCAGGTATATGATTACAAGGGATGGGTTCCTCTGGATTTTCTGTTTTGGAGTTCCTGTGACTTACCTTCATCTCCCAGGAGCAGGTCAAAGCAGGACCCATCTTTGAATGAAATGAATGCCTTCAGTTCAGTTGGTTCAGGGTCTGGAGCTTAGGAGGGACAGCAGGAACTTGATCAGCACAAGGCCAAGCCAAATCCAGTTAGTATTCACCAGAGGTTGTGCTCATGGTGCAGGATGGTGTCATGGCAGTGAGTCTAGGGTAATGACAATTCCTGTGTCTGCTTGGGTCCTCGTGTCAGGTTGGACTGGTTTCTCCCCATGTTTGGGGTGATTGTCACCTTGGGAATCTGCCTTCTCTGTGTTAATCTGTTGTTTCTTGTACCCCATGTCATCATCCTTCTTAGATTACCCTCTTGTTTGGGAAGTGCATTCTCTATCCTTTGTAAAAAAAAAAAAAGGAGAAAGATTCTATGTCACATTGTTCATCTGACAATATGTTTTTGAACCTAGATAGCCTTGTACATGCCAGGCAAGAGTCCTACAACTTATCTACTCCTCCAGCCCTTTTAATTTTTTTCTTTGAGTCAAGATATGACTAAATTGTCAAGGCTGGATTTGCAACTTGCCCCACCCCCCCCTTTTTTTTAAGTACTGGGGATTGAACCCAGGGACACTTAAATACATTCCCACATCCCCAGCCCTTTTTATTTTTTATTTTGAGATAGGGTCTCATTAAGTTGCTTAGGACCTTACTAAGTTGCTGAGGCTGTCCTTGACCTTGAAATCCTCCTGCCTCAACCTCCCAAATTGCTGGGATTATAGGTATGTGCCACTGCACCTGGCTCTTGGCGATATCCTGATTTGTCAATTGGTGCCTTAACTGGGCAGGGGATCCCAGGGGTTGGCCCACCCTTCCTTCCTTCCTCCCTCCCTCCCTCCCTTCTTTCCTTCCTTCCTTCCCCAAAGCTATGCACATGCTAAGTAAATGCTTTACCATTGAGCTAGACCACAACCCTTTTTAAAATTTTTATTTTGAGACAGGGTCTTGCTAAGTTATCCAGGCTGTGTCTTTGCTCAGCCTCCCAAGTAGTTGGGATTATAGATGTGTACCACTGTGCCCAGTCAGGGACTGACATTTTCATTCTGAGCTTTGTGTATAAGTCTCCTTTGTCTTGTTCTCAACATTGCTGTTGAAATGTCTGAAACCATTTTTGACTTCTTGACCCTTTCTCTTGGAAGCCTATAGAACCTTCTCTTTCCCTAGAGTTGAGAGATTTGAGTGATCTCTTTGTAGTTTGGGTAATTTTACCTTTGCAGGGCCCTATGTATTTTAGTTTGGTAAGTCATATTCTTCAGTTTTCTTTTCTTTTTTTATTTAAGAGAGAGAGAGGGAGAGAGAGAGAATTTTACTATTTATTTTTAGTTTTTCTGCGAACACAACATCTTTGTTTGTATGTGATGCTGAGGATCGAACCCGGGCCGCACGCATGCCAGGCGAGCGCGCTACCGCTTGAGCCACATCCCCAGCCCATATTCTTCAGTTTTTAGCATGTGTAGTTGCTGGTCCTGAGGGCTTCTAGGGATGTGGAAGGTTAAATGGCAGGAGAGCATTAAGAAGGCACAGTCGTAGTGACCAGAAGAGTGATGTGAGCTCTTTAGACCCAGCCTCCTCTGCCCACAGCCCAGCTCAAGGGAAGACTGAGGAGGAAGAAGAGGAGGAGCTGGAGGAAACTGTGCAAGAGAAGAAGCTGCGCTTGGCCAAACTCTACCTTGAGCAGCTCAGGCAGCAAGGTGAGCCATGGGCAGGCCAGCCAAAGGCCAGGGACTCTGCTGAAGCCTTCCTTCCTGTCCCTGCTACAGCCTCAGCTACCTGACATGCAACTGACACAGTTGCTCAGTGGCTGCCAAGGCTTGCCAGTGTTGGCTGCCTTGTGGGCGTGGCTGAGAGCTCCAGTGGTCCTCCAGGGGCAGGCTAGACCTGCAGGGGGCTTTAGACCGATCTGATAAGTTAGGAGGAGATTGTCCAAACTTGCATCCATTCTGTGGAGGTGGACTGAACTTCCCACTGGACATAGACCAAGCATTTAGGGCCCAGCCCTGGAGTGGAGCTGTGGAGGTGGAAATGGAAAGGGAAAAGAAGGACCTTAGCCCTGGTTTATGTGAATCTATCTGTCCTGCACAGAGGAGGAGAAGGCTGAGGCTCGTGAATTTGAGGAGGACCAGGTGGCAGGGCGCCTGAAAGAGGATGTGGTGAGTTTGGAGGGAAGGTGAGTTCTGGGGGAGATTGGTCCTGCTCCCAGGACCTCAGTCCTCTCTTTTTCTCCATACAGCTTGAGCAGAGAGGCCAGTTGCAGAAGTCAGTTGCAAAGGAGGTAAGAGGGCAGGGCACTTTGCTATGAGGTTAGAGGGAATCACTTGTTCTACCTAGATTAGCAGGCAGATGGTCCAGTGGGGCTCAGGTTGTGGGGTTCTTTGTTCGAGACACAGTGTATACCTGGGCAGATATGGTTTGGTAAGGTTCTCATCCTTGGCAGCCATTGGTCTTGTTTTCCTTTTGGCCAATGTGGGTGGGAAAGGATGGTGTTGGGGGTGGGTCTAATAATGCCCCTGACTGCAGTGACCCAGCATCTTGCCTGCCCAGATCCAGGCCCCAGCCCCGGACGACATTCGAGTTTTACGGGGCCACCAGCTGTCCATCACGTGTTTGGTCATCACTCCTGATGACTTGGCCATATTCTCCGCCGCCAAAGACTGCACAATCATTAAGTGTGAGTGAGATCCTGGGTAGGATGTAGCCCCTGGGGATAGCCTGGAGAGCAGATTTGGGGAGAGGGAGCCATCATGGCAAACTGAGCTCAGATGGGGGAAGTCTTCAGGTTTTCTATCAAAGAGGAGCTTTCTGGGTAATAGCAGTTGCTTTTGCTCAGCAGTTGGGCTTATGAGCTCTGTGGAACTGGAGACCATTAAGCAAAGAAAGGACAATGACTTAACAGGAATGAAGCTGCAGGTGGGTGGTTGAACTGGAAGATGTTTGAGGTTCTGCACAAACTAGGATTGAGTCTCTAGTCCTTCTAGGTTCCCAGCTATCAACAGCTGAGCACAGTCCTCATCCACCCACAGTAATCACAGGAAGAACTCAATACCTTCAGTCCCAAAATACTTAATTTTTTTTTTTAGTTTTTTGCAGTTCTGGGCACCAAACCCAGGGCCTTGTGCATGGTATGCAAGCTCTTCCACTGAGCTATGCCACCAGTCCCCAGAGCACTTTTGCATCCCTTCCTTTTTGGGGGCTTCATGGTGTCGATTGGGACTACTACCCCCACTTAACTGGAAACTGATGTGACTTGTCCAGAGGTTCACAGTAGCTGAACTAGGTACTTTGACTCGAGTTCCCTTTTTCCTTGCTACCCCTTGAGGGGGTTGCCAAAGTCTGTCCTGTCCCCCATCCCAATATCCTCTGTCCTCTTCTGGTGACAGGGAGTGTGGAGAGTGGACAGAAACTGCATGTGATCCCACGTGTCAAGAAGGATACTGAGGGCCAGCCTCCTGGCCATTGCACCCACATACTCTGCATGGCCATCTCTTCTGACGGCAAGTATCTTGTAAGACTTGGTTGACCCTGGGGCAGGTAGGAGTCTGGGTATGTAGTGCATGCCTGTAGCCATGGTTCTCATCCCTGCAGGCCTCGGGCGACCGCAGTAAGCTCATTCTCATTTGGGAGGCTGAGAGCTGCCAGCACCTATATACCTTCACAGGACACCGGGATGCTGTGTCGGTGAGGAGCTGGGCCTTCCTGGATGTTTAGCAGGCACCTGTGGAGTAGGCCTAGCACTGAGCTAGGGGTCTGCTGTCCTTAGGGAACCTGTACTCTGGGGTAGTTGAGTGGTGTGTAAAGGACAAAAATGGGCTGATGGCATGGGGAGTTGCTAAGGGAGACCAAGTTCAGATTGCACAGGGTCAGGTCAGAGAAGCCTTAAGAACTCTGTATCTGCTTAAGGGTACACAGGCATGCTCTTGGCTTATACAAAGCCTCATGGAGGGACCTCACAGAGTGTTCTTGGAAAAGCTGGCTTCCTGTGTTATGTGACTTGCTTTCAAGAGGTCCTCCCTAAGCTCGACCTCTGTCTTCTGCTATAGTCCAGGTCCCCTTTTGCCTTCTCTCCATGGATCCTTAGGGGCTGGCATTCCGCAAAGGCACCCACCAGCTTTATAGCACATCCCATGACCGCTCTGTGAAGGTGTGGAATGTGGCAGAGAACTCCTATGTGGAGACACTGTGAGTATCCTCAGGCAGAGGGTGCATGGATACAGGTGTGTGGGTTCATTTGTGACCCCATCCCACTCTATCCTGCCCTCAAGCTTTGGACACCAGGATGCTGTGGCTGCACTGGATGCTCTGAGCCGGGAGTGCTGCGTGACAGCTGGTGGCCGGGATGGGACTGTGCGCGTATGGAAGATCCCTGAGGAGTCTCAGCTTGTCTTCTATGGCCATCAGTAAGGCAGCCATCATGCCAGATGGGAGGGCTCCATGAATGGGGTGTGGATCTGGGCCATGCCTCTAACAGCCCCTTTCTCTAGGGGTTCCATTGACTGTATCCATCTCATCAATGAGGGGCACATGGTGTCAGGTGCAGATGATGGGTAAGAGCTGCCTTTTTTTAAGTGCATTAGTTATACATAATGGTGAGGTTTACTTTGGCATATTTATAAATGCATATAATATAATTTTTTTTCCATTTAAGTCCCCCTTCCTTTTTTCCTTCCTCTCCCTAGTCCCCTGCTGCCTTTTTTATTGGGGGGGGGGGGCGGGGGAGGTGTTATTAGGGATTGAATTTGGCACTCGACCACAATGAGCCACATTCCCAGCCCTATTTTGTGTTTTATTTAGAGACAGGGTCTCACTGAGTTGCTTAGTGCCTCGCCATTGCTGAGGCTGGCTTTAAACTCGCAATCCTCCTGCCTCAGCCTCCTGAGCTCCTGGGATTATATGCATGTGCCACCGTACCTGATCCCGCTGCTGCCTTTTTGATGCTTCTGATTACTGTCCGTGATTGGGCTCTGAACTTGCCTAGTAGACTACCCTTTATAGAGGAGGTGTAATTGTTTTCATAGACAAAGTGCTGGTGACTTGTTTACACCTTACAGCTGTTGTGTGTGCACTTGATTCCTACTGCTCTGTGCCTCTCTCTCCTGCCCCACCCCTCATTGCATGCCCCGTCTACAGCTCTGTGGCCTTATGGAGCCTCTCTAAGAAGCGGCCACTTGTCCTACATCGTGAAGCTCATGGACTGCAGGGGATGCCAGGCCTGGAGCAGCCCTTCTGGGTGTCATCAGTGGCAGCCTTACTTAACACGGACCTGGTGGCCACAGGTAGGGACCCTGTGAGGTGGGGAGTGGGGTGGGTCCAGGGTGGCTGCTACAGGGGTTGCTCACTATCTGTTTATTCCTCAGGCTCCCACAACAACTGTGTGAAGCTTTGGCAATGCGGGGAGGGCTTCCAGTGTCTTGACCATCTCTTTGACATCCCCCTGGTAAGTGGGACTTGACTGTTTAGCCTGTCTTTGCTACACTCCTTGGGCCCCTGGAGTCCCTGGTCCTTGGAATGTGCTCATTGACTTCTTCCTGACAGAAGCAACCCTTATTAGGGCTATCAGAGTCTGACAGGAACCCTCTCTTCTTTCCTCCTCTGCCCCTTCCCTTCCTCCACTGCTCTCCCTGTCCCAGGACATGTTCTGGGTGTCGGGTACAAGGGCAAAAGCACAAAGGCCTCGTGCTGTGATTGGTTCTGCATGACTGGAACATGTGGAATTGACCATCTGTGCTGAGCGACCTGAGGGAGAACCACAGGATCTGTCAGTGATGTGCTGAGTGTAGGCCTCGGACAGTGAAGGTGATCCTGGTGTCGCTGATACCCCACAACCAGGAGCCAGGCCCCAGGCCCTGCTTTTGATGGAATTAGTGTACACTATCTTCTTAATCCTCCCCAACCCCCTGCCAAACTGGTGCTCTACCTCCCTGTTTCACAGATATGGAGGCCGAGGCCCTGAGGGGTAAAGGGCTGACCAAGCAGGGATTTCATTCTCAAGCCTGTGACCGTGATGCTAGGTGTTGTTAGCTCTAATGTTTTAACCATGTTCCTTTTTCTCCTCAGGTGGGTTTTATCAACAGTCTCAAGTTTTCCAGTTCTGGGGACTTCCTGGTAGCTGGAGTAGGACAGGAACACAGGTACATGATGACCCCAAAGGGTTGAGACTGAGGGGTAAGATGGTGCTGGCTGGGCAGCCTGGTGGGGATGGGAGTAAAGACTGGGTGGGGGCTGAGCTGTCTCAGCTGTTCTCTGGTTCTCTAGGCTTGGCCGATGGTGGCGGATCAAAGAGGCACAGAACTCAGTCTGCATCATCCCACTCCGCAGGGTTGCCGGACCCCCAGCCTCCAGCTCCTGATGCTTCATCTTCCTTATTTAAGTTCTTACCAGGTCCTGCCCCACTTTTTGTATTAAATGCCTCCCTTTGTATACTTTGTGTCTTGCAGCTTCTGAGAGGGTGAAGCTGACAGGGACTGTGAATTGGCAGAGGCCTGGGGACGGGCAGAACTCCCAAGGGCTCTCAACTCTGTCCTTCGGTTGACCTGAGACTCTTTATTGTTTTCCAAAGAACTCTGTAAGGGGCTTTCAGCTGACTTCTGGCTTCTGGTCCCTGGGTATCCTGTATGACCTCATTAAGCTCACTCCCCACTCTGCTCTGGGCTGGAGCGGGAGGAAGCTGCTTATCCTTCAAATGTAATTGACCATCGGATTATGTATAAGGAATGGTGCTGGGGCCTGAAAACTGAAGTGGAGACCACTGGGCTTGCCAGTCAGGCTGACCTACCAGGTCAGGAAGCTGAGATAGGGGTCTTTTGTGGGGGTCGGACCCTGGACTGAAGCCTATTGCCTGAGAACAAGGTCAGAGGTGGAGAGAGCACTGTCCTATCTCCAAATGGCAGAGCCAGGTCACATCACCCATCACAGCAAGAACCCAGCTGGATAAATGTATCAAAGTGATGTTCACTTTCTCTAATTATAAAATTAGGTAATTTACTGGGCGAAACTGACAAGGAGTTGGAGAGGTGTAGGAGTGCAACGAGGGCACCTCCTCTTAGCAGAAAAATGAGAAGGGGGGGTTGAGGAAATCTTTAGTTCTTTGGGCCCAACAGCTTCACCTCTCAAGGGGTGATGTGGTCCCCTCAGGAAAGGAAGCCACAGCTCCTCCCAGCTCCCATGCTTTGGAGGCTTCCCGCCTCACACTGATGTGCCTTGCATTTGTCCTGGGGCCAGGGAGGGGGTGATGTTTACTGAGCCCTTGAAAATCCCGTTTTGGATCAGAAGATATCGGTGGAATTCATTTTGTTGTATATCCTGCCTCAGTTGAGCTCAGCAGTGGCAAATATATCCTCTAAATGACTTGGGAAGCAACATGGAAAAGCTCCTGAGCATGTGAACCCTTTCTGATTAGTATACTCCCAGGGAGGAATTACAGTTTGAGATGGAACAGCCCTGTGAAGATAATTTCTCCTGTGGCTTCTATTCTGCTCTGCCTTGCTCTGCTGAGGCTTCCTTGCTGCACTTGGATTCTTGAGCAGCAGCTGCCATCACCGAACCTTGTGCCTTCAGCCTTTTCCCAGGCCCTTTTTTTCCACTTGCTTTGGCCAAGATCCAGCTATTCCATGAGGATGTGCCTTCCACCCAGCTCTCAGAGGTAGAGGGGATACTCAAAATGTCTCCTGCATCATGTAGTTATTGCTAGGAGACAAGTCATCAAAACTTAGGGTCTTATCACAGTTATTGCCCATGTGTCTATACGTCACCTGAGTGCTTCCCTCTGGTCTGAACTGTAGCTCTGGGCTGGAGGCTGTACTGACCTTGTTTGATCTGTATTTGGAGGCTGTCTGGCAGTGGGCCTGTCTAAGCTATAGGCTAGGAAAACTGAACACTGAAAGGTGTTTGGTCATTCACCTGCAGGCTAGCTCTGGAGAAGATTCTAGGACAGTGAGCAGAAACATGGAAGTCATGTAGAGGCCCAAGTGGATGGTGATATGGCAGATGAGCAAATATTACTAAGCTACTCTCCTTTCTGCCCAAGAATGGGCCTAGGAGTTATGTCTGAACCTAATCTAGTCCTTGTACTAGAACTGGTCACAAGCTTTGACTCTAAAGAAAGAAACAGTATCCAGGAGGTGAAAGCAGTGGAGCTGACCACCTTTCTAGGATGGTCCTGGGCCTGTGTTCTGGGCTTTATCTTTTTGCAGCCCAGGGGTGTATCCTCTGGTGGCAGTGACAAGGGTTGAGGCCACTTCATGGAGCTGGTGATAATACCTGTCCTGGACACCTGTGGTTTTATCTACCAGGTTACTTATCTTTTTTCTTCTGGAGATGGGACCCCAATTTCTCTTGGAAAACTGTCCCTTTGCCCATGTAGCCTGTCTGTCCATACATCCATACATCCATTCAACAAAGATTGAATTCCAATGATACTCAGCTCCTATTCTGGGCCCTGAGGCTACAGAATTGAACTGGAGAAGGTTCCTGCATTTAAGAAACTCACTTCCAGGAGATCATTAAAAAAATATAAACAAGCAAACACATAACATTCAGATGACCAGTGGTATGAAGATTGAAACAAAGTGATATGACTGGGGCGGCCTCACAGGGGTAGATGTTCTGAGATCTCTGGAGAAGGGATGTGAGACCTGAATAATGGTGGATGGAAGAAAGGGCACATCCCCATGGTTACCCCCACCAAAGGCCCCAAGATAAAAGCCGCAGAGGGGTGCCAGTGTGGTGGATGAGATGATGGAAAGATGGGAGAGTGACTTGGGGAGGGCAGGCCAGTTCAGGTGGGAACCTAGGGTCCTGGGAGAGTCTTGGGATTTTATTCACATGTAATGGGACCATGAAAAGATTGAGAGTAAAGTGACTGGATCTGGTTCACATTAAAAAGATAAGGGTTGGGGTTGTGACTCAGCAGTAGAACGCTTGCCTAGCATGTGTGAGTCCCTGGGTTCTATCCTCAACCACATAAAAATAAATAAAATAAAGGTATCATGTCCAACTAGAACTAAAAAAATAAATATTAAAAAAACACGGAACAACAAGAAAAAACTTAAAAAATAAAACAGTGGGGCCTTGTGCAGTGGTGCATACCTGTAATCCCAGTGGCAAGGGAGATTGAGGCAGGAGGATTGTAAGTTCAAAGCTAGCCTCAGCAAAAGCAGGATGCTAAGCAACTCAGTGAGACCCTGTCTCTAAATAAAATATAAAATAGGGCTGGGGATGTGGTTCAGTGGTTGAGTCCCTGAGTTCAATCTCCTGTACAAAAAAACAAAAACAGTGGGCTGAGGATATAGCTCATTTGGTAGACTGCTTGCCTCTCATGCACAAGCCCCTGGGTTTAATCCCCAGCACCATACACAAACACACACAAGCCCCTGGGTTCAATCCCCAGCACCACACACACACTCACACTCTGGCTGCTGTATGGAAAATTGATTAAGGGTGAGGCTTTGGGGTAGAAGAGAGGCAAGCTATAGTAGTACTGTAGCAGGTAAGAGATGATGGTGTCTTCAGGGCATAATAGCAGGTGGGGACACAAAGCCACGTGTGAGATGGGTGTTGGAGGTTGAGTTGACACATCTTTTTTGACACATTTTAAAAAAATATTTAGTTGTGGACGCATACCTTTATTTTATCTTTCTGTGGTGCTGAGGATCCAACTCAGTGCTTCACATACGCTAGGCGAGCACTCTTTCTCTGAGCCACAACCCCAGTCCCAGAGTTGACACATCTTACTGATGGATTGCTTGTGGAATGTGAGAAACAGTGGTGACATATGGTTTGAGTGGAGGACTCCTGTTTGCAGGGTCCAGTAGACACAGGGAAATTGAGTGTACTATGAGCTCACTGCTGTGTATTTGTATTATTGCCTGACTGAAGCCATGGAGTTCGGGGCTATATGCACTACCCCTATTCAGGGGTTTGGGTGGGGCTCTTAGCTGGCCAATTGGATTATCAAATTTCTGTGGCCATGATGATTTTGGAGGGGTGGGCACATAAATTTTGTTAATCCAGTTAGTTGGATTTAAATTTGGGATTCTTATTTGAAGCTTTGGAAAAAGTTTTGTGAGGCTATGAAGTGGGAAGCGCCAGTAGTCAGTTTATCATCTTGGTGTGTGTGTTGGGGAAATTAGAGCGAGAAAGGCAGGGGGTTAGAGGGAAAGAGGCGGGTAATCTACTGAGAAAAGGAAAAGGAGCATGAGGGAGCGTGTGGAGCCAGGAGAGCATTGTTAGATCTTCTGCATTCAGTTATGCCTCTGCTGGCCAGCCCTCCTTCTATCCAGTTGGAGTTTCACCCGTAGATGGGGCACCAAGAAACAGTGAGGTAGATGCTCTTGAGGGCATCCATTCCACTCAGTTCTAGGGATGTTGGGACCTACCTGGGTCATGCAGGGGTCATGCAGGTAGGATCTTCCTCAAAGATATGCTTCCCAGGCCTTCCTACCACTCAAGAGAGAAGGCAGTGACAGCTGGGATAGAAAGGGGTTGGTTGCTGGCTCTTCTCCAAGTGCTTGTTCCACTCTCTTACCTCTCCCTCCCCTGCTAATGTACCACATCTCTGTCTCAGGCTTTTCCTCTCTTCTTTCTTCCACCTCTAACTTTTCAGTGCTTGCTCATTTGGTTGCTGTCCAGATCTCGGTGCTGAATGCACCTTCCTGATGCAGAAAGTTTCCTCAATCACAGGCCAGTCACGTCCTGATCACCTCTGCCCCTATGGGGGCACTGGGGACAAGGAAGAACAACAACAGGATCTTCTGTAAGAATGAAGTGAAACATCTCAGGACCTGAGGACTTCAGACCTCTCCAGGGAAGCAGTCTGGTCCTGGTGTACTTTACAAGATCCCATTCATTCATTCATGAATACTTACTTAGTACTTGCAATGTGCCAGCACTGTTCAGCCCATGGAGACACAAATGAGGAAAATGCTCAGACTTTGCCCAGTAAGAGCTGGACAGGAAAAGACAAAAGCTAGCAAGGTGATGGCATAAGATCAGATGGTGACTGCTGCCCCCTACCCACATGGGCAGCTGTACTTAAGGTCGCTCATGTGAATTTCCAGGGACACCAAATAAAACACAGACACACACTTTACCTTTAAACAAGCTTCAGGATGGCTCCTCTGCTCTCAGCCCCAAGCTCCCCAAATGGGAGAGCGAGGGAAAGTCACAAGAGGCTGGTGAGAGAGAGTGAGCACGTTTGGAAGTGGGCTTTTATTGGGGGACCCTTATTCTTAGAAAGTTCCATACAAAAAAAGTCAGAAGGGGCAGGGTTACAAAGGACAGGTGAGTGTAATTCAACCCAAGGAGCTATAGTGTGACACAGCTACGTCTGAAGACAAGTCCTCAAACTTCTGGGACTAGGGCAATGTCCAGGTCACCACGAGATGTAGTGATGGTCAAAGCCTCTCCGCTCCAGGACGGAAGACCGCGAATCATTCAGAGTGGCTCCCCACAGGCGACCATAACGGACAGAGATCTATAAAAGGGCCCTGGGGTTTCTCCAAGAGCAGGATCCACTAAGTCAACTCCTGGGTCCTGCTGGGAGGCCTGCCATGCTGGAATCTATAGGCAACAGTCACTTATCTGGGGGTGGGGCTGTTGCAGAAGAAATGACCAGGGCAGGGGCTGATGGAGAGGGAACATCCTAGTACAACTCACTCCAGGAAACCTAATGTTTTCCTCTTCAGGCAATGGGGCATGTGAAGAGGTCTGATCCCATTGGGACCTCAATGACCTCTCCTTTCATCTCTCTACCCCTCCCCAAAGGGGTCTAATTAGGATCTATCTGGGGGAACTCATGGAAAGAGGATCAGAGAATAATGGAGATGGTAAAGGGAAATAGACTGCAGAGTACTCGAACTACCTAGCCAGGGTCATCCACAGTGGTCATGAGGGGCTTATTTCTTTTTCTGGGGGAGGTCTTGATGCACTTTGTTTATTTGCAATCTGTCCCAGGAGGCAGAGTGTCTACATATTCAGAGCCCCAATCTGATGACTTTACCACTAAGCTATATCCCCAGCTCTCTTTCACTTTTTGAGACAATTTCTCACTAAGTTGCCGAAGCTAGCCTTAAACATGCTATCCTCCTGGCTCAGTCTCCAGAGCCACTGGGATTACAGATTGAACCACCACACCTGTCTATTTATATATTCATATTGTAATGATCATTTGGATTATTTCTAAGTTTTGGTGATTATGAATAGAATGGTTATCAATATTTGTAGGCACAAGTTTTCATTTATTTGTTCATCATTAAGAGTTCTTTTATCAGTTCTTTTAAATTTTATTTACTTGTTGGTATGTGGTGCTGAGGATCAAACCCCGTGACAGGCAAGTGCTCTGCCACTGAGTCATGACCCAAGCCCTTTTATCAGTTCTTTTAGGAACTTTTTTTTTTTTTTTTTTTAAGAAAGAGAGAGAGAGAGAGAGAGGAGAGAGAGAGAATTTTAATATTATTTTTTAGTTTTCGGCGGACACAACATCTTTGTTTGTATGTGGTACTGAGGATCGAACCTGGGCAGCACACATGCCAGGCGAGCGCGCTACCTCTTGAGCCACATCCCCAGCCCTTTTAGGAGCTCTTTATAAGGTTAAAGAAGTACTCTATTTCTGGTTTGCTGAGTTTTTAATCATGTTAAAAAATTTTAAATGCTCTTTTTGAATCAATTGATACAATGATACAATCATGTGATTTTTAGTCTGTTCACATGATGGGTTATATTGGTTTATTTATTTTTAGTACTGAAGATTGAACCCAGGGGCACTTAACCATTGAGCCACATCCTCAGCTCTTTTTTGTATTTTATTTAGAGACAGGGTATTGATGAGTTGCTTAGGCCCTTGTTAAATTGCTGAGGCTGGCTTTGAACTCACGAGCCTCTCATGCTGCTGAGATTATAGGCATGCACCACCACGCCTGACATATTAGTTGATTTTCAACTATTGAACCATTCTTATATTCCTAGGATAATTTCCATTGGCCATGTGTATGATTTTTTAAAAAATATTTGATGAGCCAATATTTTGTTGATTATTTTTATTTTTCTGTTTACAGAGAATATAGTCTGTATTTTATTTTCTTGTAATGCTTTTGGCATTAGGGTAATTCTGACCTTTAAAATCCCTTGGAAATTGGTCCCTTCTGTTCTAATCTCTGGAAGAGATTGTGTGGAATTGCTACTATTTATTTCTTAAATATTTGGTAGAATATGACAGTATCTTGGTCTAGAATTTTATTTATTGGAATTTAAAAAAAAATTTTTAGTTGTAGATGGACACAATATCTTTATTTTATTCATTTATTTTTATGTGGTGCTGAGGATCAAATCCAGTGCCTAATGTATGCAAGTCAAGCGCTCTACCACTGAGTCACAACCCCAGCCTTATTGGAAAATTTTTAATGTCAAAATTAATTTTTTTAATAGACACGAAACTATTTTGGATTGTCTGTTTCTTCTTGAGTGAGTTTTGGTACTTTGGGACTTTCAGTGTATTTGCCTCTTTTTATTTTTTATGGGGGTTGTTAGGGTTCAAACCCAGGGCTCCACAAATGCTAGGCAAGTGCCTGAGGAATATGTGTGTGTGTATACACACACACACACACACACACACACACACACCAGGAATTGAAACCAGGAAACTTAATCACTGAAACACATCTCCAGCCCTTTTTATTTGAGACAGGGTCTTGCTAAGTTGCTGAGGCTGATCTCAAATTTGACACCTCCTGCTCCAACCTCCCAAGTCACTGGGATTAAAGGCATGTGCCACCATTCCTGGCTCTCCTTCACTTTTAAAGAGTAATTTCACTGATTATTTTTAAGTCAACAGTTTAAATATTTCACTCCATTCTCCTTTATTTACTTGATTTCTGATGATAAGTTTGTTGTATTTATTATCTTTGCTCCTCCATGAGATATTCCCCCACATTCCTAGCTTTTCAAGAATTTTGTCTTTCCAGTACTTTGAATATGGTATGCATGGGTGTAGTTTTTTGGTTTTTATTCTGCTTGGTATTCTTTGATTTTCTTGGGTTTATGGTTTAGTATCTACCATTAATCTGTAAAATTATTGGCCATTATTTCTGCAAATATTTTTCTGTCTCCATTCTCTTTCCTCTCTTTTTGGTATTCCAGTTACACTTATGTCACACATTTTAAAAATTGTCCCTCAGTTCTTGGATCTTCTGTTTTGTTTTTCTCATTCTTTTCCCTTTCAATTTCAGTTTGGGAAGATTCTATTGGCATATTTTCATGCTCACTAATTCTTTTCTCAGCCATGTCAAGCCTATTGATGCCCACAAGAAGACATTCTTCATTTCTGTGATGGTGTTTGTTTCCAGAATTTTCTTTGGATTCTTTCTTAGGGTTTCTGTCTCTCTACTTGCATTACCTATTTATTCTGGCATACTTTCCCATTTGAACCCTTTGCATATTAATCTTAGTTATTTTAAATCCCATCTGATAATTTCAACATCTATGTATCTGAATTTGATTCTAATGATCATTTTGTCTCTTCAAATGGCTTGTATTTTGCCTTTAGTATACCTTGTAATTATTTTTTTAGTTTTACAATTTTTTAATTTTTATTTTATTTCTTATATATGACAACAGAATGCATTACAATTCATATTACACATATAGAGCACATTTTTCATATTTCTGGTTGTATACAAAGAAGAGTCACACCATTGTGTCTTCATACATATACTTAAGGTAATGATGTCCATCTCATTCCACCGTCTTTCCTATTCCCATACCTCCCTTTTGCCCTATCAGAGTTCATCTGATCTTCCCAAGCACCCTGCCCCAACCACATTATGAATCAGCATCCTTAAATCAGAGAAAACATTCAGCATTTGTTTTTTGGGGATTGGCTAACTTCACTTAGCATTATCTTCTCCAACTCCATCCATTTACCTGCAAATGCAGGTAAATGATTTTATTCTCTTATAATGCTTACAATTACAAGGTATACTAAAGGCAAAATACACACAATGGAATAATATTCCATTGCGTATATATGCCACATTTTCTTTATCCATTCATGTACCAAAGGGCATCTATGTTGGTTCCAAAGTTTAACTATTGTGAATTGTGCTGCTGTAAATCATTGATGTGGCTGTGCCCCCTGTAGTATGCTGTTTTTAAGTCCTTTGGGTATAGACTGAGGAGTGGTATAGCTGGGTCAAATGGTGGTTCCATTCCCAGTTTTCCAAGGAATCTCCATATTGCTTTCCATATTGGTTGTACCAATTTGCAGTCCCACCAGCAATATATGAATCTGCCTTTTCCCCCCACATCTTCACCAACACTTATTGTTTGTATTCTTAATACAAACATTCTGACTGGATTGAGATGAAATCTTAGAGTAGTTTTGATTTGCATTTCTCTAATTGCTAGAGATGTTTAACTTTTTTTTAATTGAAAGTTGGATAATAGGAATGGAGGGTAAGTAGGCTTTAGTGTGAGAATCTGCTAGGATTTAGACTGTGTTTAGAATCCATCACTTTAAATGTTTTCTCATCATTGATAATCCCCTTTTCTTATTTCTCTTCTTCCTGAAGAATTCCCTTTAACATTTCTTTAAGAGCTTGTCTGCTGAAATGCAGTCTCTTATTTTCTTAATTTGAGAGTGTCCTTTTTAAAAAAAATTTGTCTTTACTTATAGGTTGACACAATACCTTTATTTTATTTTTATGTGGTGCTGAGGATCGAACCCAGTGCCTCACACATATTAGGGAAGTGCTCTAATACTGAGCTACAACCCCAGCCCTTGAGAGAGTCTTTATATCACCATTATTCTGGTAGGTTTTAGAGTCTGTAAACAAGTCAAAATAACACCTGGCATTTTGCCAGAGAAATGTTAGAGTCTGTAAACAAGTCTGGATGGCGCCTGGCAAAATGCCAGAGGGAGTGGTTTGTAAAGTAACACCAGCAAGCCATTAAGTGTGGAGATTTCTTATTGGTTGACTGATGTATCTAGTTATCTAGTTTATGCTAATTAAGATAAGCTGTGTGGAATGTATAAATACCTCTGTTGTCCTACAATAAACGGCTCCCACTCCTGCTGTATCAATGTTCACAAGTTGTTCGTCAACCCCCCCCCCCCCCCCGCCCCGTTATTGGTTATTTTGCTGCAGCCGGACTGCGGCAGGTAGGATATTTTTGCTGGACATATAATTCTAGGTGACAGTTCTTTAAGCATTTTAAAGACGTTGGTCTATGGTCTTCATGGTTTCTTTTCTTTTTTTGGTGCTGGGGATGGAACCCAGGGCCTCATATCTGCTGGGCAAGTGCTCTGTCACTGAGCTACACCCTTAGGCCAGCTTTTCATGCTTTCTGATGAAACGTCCACACGCATTTAAATAATTTCTCTGCAAGTAATGCTTCACTTTTCTCTGTCTATTTTTAAGATTTTTTTCTTTCTTTGCATTTCAATAGTTTTATTAAAATTTATCTGGGCATAGTTTTGTTTGTGTATATCCTTTTTGGTGTTGGTCTAGATTCTTAATCCTGTAAATTTAAACCTTTTATCAAATTTGGGAAGTTGTTACCCTTCCCCTCCCTCCCCCCCTTCCTTCCTTCCTTTCTTCCTCTCTCTCTCCTCAGCATCCCAACTCCCTCTCTTTCTTAGTAGGGATCAAACCCAGGGTTACTTTACCACAGAGCTACATCCCATTCCCAGCCTTTTTTTTTTTTTTTTTAAACTTTTACATTTTGAGACAGAATCTTGCTAAGTTGTTTAGGGCCTTGCTAAATTGTTGAGGCTAGCCTCAAACTTGGAATCCTCCTGAGTCATTGGGATTACAGGTGTTTGTCACCACACCCAGCTACCCATTATTTCTTCAAATCATTTTTCAGCACTAAGTTTTTTCTCCTTTCCATCTAGGTCTCCAACAAAATGGATGTTAGTCCATTTGATATTGTTCCACAGTTCACTGAAGCTGTTTATTTTATTTTTTCTAACATTTTATTTCTGTTTTTTAGATTAGCTAATTTCTATTATTCTGTATTGAAGTTTACTCACTAATTTATCTATCATGTCTGTTCTCCTAAGGAGCCTGTCAGTAAATTCTAAATTTCATATATTGTATTTTCACTATTAAAATTTCTATTCATTCTTTTAAAATTTAGTTTTTATTTCTCTGCTGAGAATGTGTATCTTTCATTAATTTAAAAAGAGTTCGCCTTTACCTCATGGATGATGGTTATAATAACCATTGAAATCTTTGCTATTTCTAATATCAAGATTTTTTTTAAAAAAGAGAGGGGGGGAATTTTATTATTTATTTTTTAGTTTTCGGCGGACACAACATCTTTGTTTGTATGTGGTGCTGAGGATTGAACCCGGGCCGCACGCATGCCAGGCGAGCGCACTACCACTTGAGCCACATCCCCAGCCCTAATATCAAGATTTCTTGGAGAGCCGAGTTAGGTGGCACATGCTTATAATCCCAGAAACTCAGGAGGCTGAGGCAGGAGGATTGCACAGTCAAGGTCAGCCTCA
Source organism: Marmota flaviventris (assembly GCF_047511675.1). Classification (NCBI taxonomy): domain Eukaryota; kingdom Metazoa; phylum Chordata; class Mammalia; order Rodentia; family Sciuridae; genus Marmota; species Marmota flaviventris. The sequence continues at coordinate 131,923,629 of NC_092505.1, forward strand.
GCAATTTAGCAAGGCCCTAAGCAACTTAGGGAGACCCTGTCTCAAAAAAAAAAATTTATCCATGTCACTTATCATTACTTCTTTTTTCATTGCTCAGTAGTATTTCATTTTATGAATATACCACAATTTGTCCATTCTTCTGTTTATAGATATTTGACTTATTTCCAGTTTTTGGCTATTATGAATACAATGCTAAGAGCGTTCCTATACAAACCTTTTTGCAAATCTTTGGTTTCATTTCCCTCTTTCTTTCTTTTCTGTTCTTTTGTTTGTTTGTTTGTTTACCACTGAGCTACCCCTAGTCCCTTTTTATTTTTTATTTTGAGACAGGGTCTTGCTAAATTATTGAAGCTGACTTTGAACTTGTTATTCTCCTGCCTTAGCCCATAGAATTGTTGGCCATTACCCACAGAGGTTTTTGTTTCTCTTGAATAAATATCTAGGAGTTGAATTGCTGATGTAAGTGTAGGTTTGTGTTTAATCTTCAAAGAAATAGCTAAATCAATTTCCATATTGGAAGTACCATAAAAATTACCTGAGAATTTTATTTGCACTACATTTTTGCCAATATTTGCTATTTTTTCCCTGTCATTTTAGCCATCATAATGGATGTGGAATGGTTTAAATCTTATCTTTCCCTAATGACTAATGATGTTGAGCAACTTTTCATTTGTATAATGACCATTTGGATATTTTCATTTATGAAGTATTGGTTTAAGTCTTTTGTCCACTTTTATTGGTTGCTTATCTTTTTCTTTTTGAGTTTAGAAGTTCTTATATTCTGAATATAAGTCCTTTGCTGCCGCAGTCTGGCTGGGCACAAAATCACGAGCCACTCAAGCAGGAACAAACTTTATTTTTGAAACTGCTGCCAATGCCCCTTACGCTCCCGGGAAGATTGCCGACTGACCCACGCGGACCCCAACAGGAAGTCCCTCCTTCAGAATTCCCTCCTACCGCACTTCCCCAACCAATGGGAACTCTCCAGGAGTCCCGTAGCAGGCCGAGGTGGACAGCAGGAGTCCAGTATCCATATGAATGCAGATCTTAACATAATCATATCATCTCAATGGCTTGCTGGTGTCACCTTTCAACCAAAAATGCCATGCATCATATTACTTGGCTGTGGCTCTTAGCACTTTGCCATTATAAGGTCTTGCTTAGCATCTGAACGGTCATCTTAAATGACAGCTGCCATTTTAAGGAAAAAGTTTTGCTTTCTCAGCATTTCTGAGAAAGACTCACCAATCCTTCATACCAACCCAGCTCTGATTCCTGAGTCTGCCCTATAAAAGCCTGGGAACTCAAGCCTGTTTTGCCTCTCTCCACTATAGAGAGATGGCCTTTATTTGTCCTTTCTGGCTTACCTGTCTCTTGTTCCTCGCTTTCCCTTCAGCCAGACATATGGATTGTAAATATTTTTTCCCCAACCTGTAGTTTAAGTGATTTTTTTGATGAACAAAAGGTTTTAATTTGGACAATGTCCAATTGATCAATATTTTATAATTAGTTTTTTTTTAAATAATTAGCATTCTGTGTCTTTTTTTTTTTTTTTAAAGAGAGAGTGAGAGAGAGACAGGGAGAGCGAGAGAGAGAATTTTAATATTTATTTATTTTTTTAGTTCTCGGCGGACACAACATCTTTGTTTATATGTGGTGCTGAGGATCGAACCTGGGCCGCTCGAACGCCAGGCTAGCGCGCTGCCGCTTGAGCCACGTCCCCAGCCCCGCATTCTGTGTCTTGATTAAGGAATTTTCATCAACTTCAGGGACACAGAATAATTCTCATAGAATTTCTTCTAGAAGTTTTATAGTTTTATTTTTTGTTTAGGTCCATGATCCATCTTGAATTAATTTTTTTTTGGTCTATGGTGTTCAATAAGGGTCAAAATTTTTTTAAGATCAAAAACTGCATTTTCTTTCTACATTGAATTATCCTGGTACGCTTTAAAAAAAATCAATAGACCATATAAATGTGAGTGTATTTCTGCTTCTCTATTCTGTTTCATTGATCTGTTTATTTATTCTTACAGCACATTGTTTTGGTTACTGTCACTTTATTTATTTATTTATTTTTTAGTTTTAGATGGACACAATATCTTTATTTTTATGTGGGGCTGAGAATCGAACCCAGTGCCTCATGCATGTTAGGCGATCGCGCTACCACTTGAGCCACATTCCCAGCCCGTACTGTCACTTTATAATGAGTCTTAAAATGAGATAATGTAACTCCCTCACCTTTTTACTACTATATCAAGAATTTCCCAACAGTTCATTGATGTATAGAAATACAGTTGAATTTTGTATATTTCCTTTGTATCTTAAAAAAAAAAAAATGATGCCTTTTATTCTTTTTCTTTTTTGATACTGGGTATTGACCTAGGGGGATTTAACCACTGAGCCACATCCCTAGCCCTTTTTATTTTTTTATTTTGAAACAAGGTCTTGCTAAGTTGCTTAGGGTCTTGCTAAGTTGCTGAGGCTGGCTTTGAACTTGTGATTCTCCTGCCTCAGGCTCCCAAGCAGCTGGGATTGCAGGTGTGTGCCACCAGTCTGGGCCTTTTTTATTCTTAATTAATTTTATTATGATATAATTCACATGATACAATTCACCCATTTAATATGTACCTTTTGATGGTTTTTACAATATCTACAGATACATGTAACCATCACATTGGACATCTTGCAAATTTGCCAAATTTTCTTTTTAGTTCTAGTAGCTTTTTTATTTTTAGATTTATTAGGATGTTTTGGTAGTGTGCAAAACTTGCACCTGCTAGGCAAGTGCTCTACACTGCACTATGTCCTCAGCTCCTTCTTTGAAAATTTTTATGCACATAACCATGATATATATGAATAGCATAATTTTTCTTCTTTCTTTTTGGCATTGGGAATTGAACCAGGGGTAATCTACCACTGAGCTACTTCCACCCCTTTTTATTTTTTATTTTGAGACAGGGTCTCACTAAGTTTTTTAGGGCCTTCCTAAGTTGCTGAGGCTGGCCTTGGATTTGCAGTGCTCCTGTCTCAGCCTCTTGAGTTGCTGGTGTGTGCCCCGGGGCTCAGCACAATTTTATTTCTTTAAGACATTACATTTCATTCTCTTGCTTGATTATACTGGTCAGTACTTTTAGTATATTGTTAAAGAGAAGTGATAAGAACAGATCTTCTTATATTTTATTTTCCCATCTTTATTTTTGAAGGATGTTTACTCTGGGTATCAAATTTTAGATTGGCTTTTATTTTCTTTCTTCTTCTTTAGCACTTTACAATATCATTCCATTTTCTTTTGCTTCCATTTGTTTCTGATGACAAGTCATCTATCATTTTTATTATTATTCCTTAAATGTAATGTGGCCTTTTTCTCTGCTTTTGAGTTTACAATTTTCTTTTAATCCTTGGTTTTCATCAACTTGACTATTTGTGCCTATATGTGATTATTACATTCATGGGTTTAGAGCTTGGATTCCAATGCAGAGTTAAGGTCTTTAGGAGGTGTTTGAATCATGAGGTCAAATCAAATCTGACCTTGTGAATGCTTGAACTGAGCTATATCCTCAGCCCTTTTCTCACTTTATTTTTGCTTCCTGACTACCACAAGGTAATCTGCTTTGCTCCACCACATGCTCCCAGCCATGATGTTCTGCTCTTCACACTCAGAAGCAATACAGCCATTTGATCATGGACTAAAACCTCTGCCACTATGAGCCATAATAAATCTTTTCATCTATTTATTTATCTATTAGTTTATTTTAGATTATAAAAACTTCCACTTTAATCAAGGCTTTTAATGTGGAACAGATTTATCAATTAAAATGGAAAGTTTCCAATACAATGAAACAAAAGTCCATAAGTCACCATACATACAACACCCAGCAGGAAAAAACAAAACAGCAAGTTTACACAATCCCTATAACGGTCTGATTCTCAGATGTTCCATCCATCTGCCAAGTGTGTTCTGCTGGATACAAAGCACACGGTGGCTAAGGCTGTGGGCCACAAAGCACTCATCTGGTCCGGCAGTGGTGGCTCTATTCCACAAACAAAGCCATTATCAGCACATTCAAACAGTGTATTGAGCATCTTTTAAATATAAAAGTAGAAAACAAGAAGGCAACATGATCATGTTATCAGAAAGATATCAGAAAGTTAGGGCAGCTATGTAAAGCTGGAGGCTTCATTTCTTTGGCTTCTTGGGTAGTGGCTGCCAAAATAGCAAGATATGAAGTTCTGGTTCATGGATCATATAATGAACCCATCCCTGACACCAAGATTCTTCCATTCAGATTCAGTGGGTTTTAGGGACCAGTTTGGCTCTGTCCTTGGGCAACATGACATGCCAGTACTTGAACTCTTTGTTGTCATATTTGTCTGAATAGTAAATTTGTTTGTGTGACATAATTGCTCTGCCTGCAGGCCTCCAGCACCATGCTGCCAACCTCTCCAGAAGCATGCCAGATCTTTCCTTTTAGGTTGATTTTCTCAGGTATTTTGTCTTGGGAGTGGAAAGCTGACTAGCACAAGATTGCATAATTTTTTGATTTGCCTTGAGGTTTTATAATCCAGTATTTTGTACATTATATTTTTCAATGTTAGAATTTCCATGTAGTTCTTTTGTTCCATTTTCTGGAGCTTCCATTTGTTTGCCAATATCCTTCATCTTTTTAGTTATATTGTCCACTTTTCTCTTTAAATTCTTTATTTTTAAGTTTTAGGGTTTTTACTTAGTTCTTTTGTTATTTTAAAAAAGAGTTTCCATTTGTTTGCCTGTAATAGCTTGTTACTATAATGAATTAGCTGATGCAGAATAACTTTTTAAAGAAAAGAGATTTATTTAGCTCAGTCTGGAGGCTCAGAGGCACGGTGCTGATATCAGCTTACTTCTGGTGAGCATTTCATGGAGGATGGCAGGAACATGTATGAAAGGGGGAGATCATATCACTGAACAGGAAGTTAAAGAGCAAGTCAGGGGTCAGCCTCACTCTTATAACAACTTCCTCTTGAGAGAATTTCAGTCCAGGAAACAACATTCCCTTCCAAGGGCAGTGACCCCAAGGACCTGAGGAGCTCCCTGTAGTCCTCACCTCTTAAAGATCTCCCATTGCCTCTGTAGGGGCCAACTTCTAATGCACAAGTATTAAGGGACAAACCATATCCAAACCACAGCATCATCAGAATCTTACATCTTTCATTTTTTCCACCTTTTCCTCTAAAATATTTATCCATTTCATCCATATTTATATCATATTAGATATTTTAAAGTCCTTGTCTGCTAATTTGAACATATGAGTCATCTGTAAGTCTGCTTCTATTAATTTTTTTCCCTTTTGGTTACAAGTCACAGTCTTTTCCCAGCTTCTTCATGTGTCTCATTTTTTAAAAATATATGCCAAACACTGGATAAATGTATTAGAGACTGAGCTAGGCCATTTTTCCCATTAAACAGGAGTTCAGTTAGATTGGGACTGAGTTGTCACTACCTAGTTTTCATTCATCTCGGTTTCAGGTGTTTTGAGGGTGGGATTAGACCCTTTGGTTCCAGCATAAGTATGGAATCACTGCACTGTTAGACTGGAGATCTTGCTTTGCCTGCCAGACCAGTCTCCAGTTCCCTGTACTATTGCTGATGGAGTACAAGTCCCAAGGAGAAAATGATGGTTGCAGATTCTGGTTAGTATAGCAGCTCATGTGCAGTCATTGATTATTCAACTGATTTCTTCTAAACCCCACAACATTACTCTGCATTTGGAAGGCTCACAGCTCTCTGTCCCTGTGTCCAGAGTTTCGGTAAATAACCACAATCATGAACTAGAAAAGGATTGAAATTGAATTTATGTAGACTATTTGTATCTATTTTTCTTTGACAACTTAAAGAAAATTGCTATTTTTCTTTTTTAGTTCATCCAGTGTTTTCATGTTGTTATAGTTACTGACCAAGTTATAGTCTCTGTGGCCCTCTACTTCCTAACTGGTGGTAAAATTCTTGATATTCTCATGAAGTAGCATTTCTTCCTCCTTTCTGTGGGAAGAAACTATAGGAAGTGGGACCTAGCTAAAGGGAATGGGTTCCTGGGACATGTTCTTGGGGTCTATATACTGTCCCTGGCCCCTTTCTATTTCCTAGCTGCCATAAGTTAATTGGTTTTTATTTGCCATGCTCTTCTGCCATGTTGTACTGCTTCACCACTGGCCCAGAAACAATGGAACCAGCCAGCCATGAACTGAAATGTCTGAAACTGTGAGTCAAAATAAATCTTTCCTCCTCTAGGTTAATTTTTCCAGGTACTTTGTCATAGTAATGAAAAACTAACACAGTAATCATTGGTAACACTCTTGTGTATTTACCTTTCTCCTTTATATTCATTTTCAAATTATGTAAATGGGATCATAGTGATCTTTAATTTTTCACTTATATATACATCTTGGATATAATTCCTCATCAGTAATAATAGATCAACTCATTATTTTTAATATACAGTATTCTAAGATATAAACAGATTATAAATCACCAAAGTAACCCCCGATTGGTGGATATTTAAGTTGTTCAATTAAATGTTATTACCAATAACTGACTATCTTTATATGCTTGTATATCAATGGGCTAATATTTGTGCTGCCTTGGCTTTAAAGCCAGGCTTTGGCCATTTATGGTTTAAAAAAAAAAAAAAAAAGGCAGCACTTTTGTCTTTTCCTTGGCGAGGGCTCAACTGTTGGATTCATCTGGTGTAGAGTCATAGCAGCCCTTATGACATCATAGATCTCCCTCCTCAACTCTCTCTGCTTATGCCATGGCTAGAGGAATTCAGACCTGAGGGGGATTTGAACCATCTACACCCAATCCCTGTGTGATCAATGGTGAATACAAGAAAGCCAGATACACTAGGCTTTTTAAGGATGCCCCCATAGATATTTCAGGATGCAGGGACCCTCTGACATCTGAAGACTCTGGGAAACTCTGGGGATGTGTGGGCTATTGAATGGAGAGAGAGGGATGACAGCCTTACTCTTACTTTTCTCCTAACTGCTGATTGCAGGAGGAGGAGGAGCAGCCTGAAGATAAAGATGAAAATCCCTTATTATCAGAGAACCCATCAGAGGTAGAGGTAGGAGGAGCCCTGCCTTAAGTGTCACTGATCCTTGGGTCCTAATGCTTGTGCCTAATGTCTTTTGCATGGTCCTAAGCCAAGAGGAATAAACTCATTCTTGTTTATCCTTTTCCCCTGTTTCCTTTTCAGACTGACATTTTGGCTGAGACACAGAAAACGGACGATACTGAAGTAAGTCATACTTAATATTAAGTATGACTTCTCAGACCATAGTGGGCTGGGGCTGGGGCTGGGGCTGTTGTGTTTATGAAATGGAATGACCAAGATGTGAGAAGCTTGGCTTTGTTAGAATTGTGTGTGTGTGTGTGTGTTGAACTAATTCAAACTATGAAAGTCAAGAGAAGTGAAGATGGGGGAAGAGATGAGAGGTTGATATTTCTGGGTTGGATAAAACTTTTTTTTTTTTTTGGTACCAGGGATAGAACTCATTTTATATTTTAGCCCATTTTATATTTTATTTAGAGACAGGGTCTTGCTGAATTGCTTAGGGACTTGCTAAGTTTCGGAGGCTGGCTTTGAACTCGTGATCCTCCTGCCTCAACCTACTGAGCAGCTGGGATTACAGGTGTGCACCACCACACGTGGCTGGGTAAAACTTTTAATACCTGGACTTGACAGGGAGGGAGTAGTTTGTAAAATGAGGTAGAGTCAAGAATGAGGGCAGGATGACTTAAGGATGCCACTCCCCCCAGCAGTTGGTGGGAGGGTCTAAAGGGATATGGGTCTTGGTTAGGTAGTGGGTAGGCTCCGGCAGATCATGATAGTCTTTTGACTCATATCATAGAGTTTTCCTGTAGCCTGGCTAACCTGATCTATGGGAAAACTGATTGGCAGGGAAGATGTATTCCCATTTTACAGACTGAGACTAGGACTCAAAGGGCAAGGTGATATGATTGTAACCATTAAGCAGAAGGTGACAGAGGCAGGTCACTGACCTGCTCTTCTTGTTCCAGCCAATTTTAGAAGGGTTTCTAGGGACTCAGAATCTTTCCTGGAACACCTTAGACTGAAATGGGTGGGGAACATTCTCTGAATGTCTCCTCTTTTTTTCTTGAAAGGCTCCAGTGATCCAGGATGAGATCTCCGAAGAAGATAAGGCAGTTATAAAGATCCAGTCTTGGTGGCGGGGCACACTGGTGCGTAGGACACTGCTACACGCTGCCCTCAGGGCCTGGGTCATTCAGTGCTGGTGGAGGCTGATGCAAGCAAAATTTGCAGAGAAGAGGCTCCGGGTGACACTTGATAGATTTTCACGGGAGGAGTGGGCAGCAGTCAGACTGCAGTCCTGGGCCCGCATGTGGCGCATCCGTCAGCGCTACTGCCAGGTGCTCAATGCTGTTCGTATCATCCAGGCCTACTGGAGGTGCCACACCTGTGCTTCCCGGGGTCTCATCAAAGGCCAATACCGAGTCACAGCCAGCCAGCTGCATCTCGAGTTGGAGATCCTGCTGGGCTCAGGGCCCTGTGTTGTGACAGAGTGTATTCCCCTCCCAATAAAGCAGTGAAGTGATCTTCCAAATACTTCCTTTGTTTGACAAACTGCGGAAGGACATGGTAGATGATGAGAGATACTTGACATCAAATATGTTAGTGCTAAAGAATTGAGGGGTTATCTGAAGCTCTGTGTAGAGAAGGGTCTGAGCTCCTTGTCTAGACTGAGCAGACTATAATTGATTAGCAATGGCGCCAAAGGTAGGAAAGTAGGGGTTACAGATTGATAAGGCTGACAAACCCCAGGGGGGCATCACTCATGCTTGGTCTAGGGAATGGCACACTCTCTTCAAAACTGTGTAAAGTAGAAATTCAGGGTGGGGGTCATGGCAATGGCAGTACATTTGCCAGGAATTTCACCCAGCTGGGCCTAGTTGCTCAGGGCTTGTTCCTTATCACCATGATTAAGAAGAGCCCACCCACCACAAGCCCATAATCTTGTCTCCCTGCACAACTGGGGTTGTTTCCCTGAGGACAGCTTGTAAGAATCTGAGACCCAAACAGGAAGCTGTTAGAGAGCCCAATCAAATTCTCATATTCTCTCTCTCTCTCTCTCTCTCTCATTTTTTGGTGGTGCTGGGGATTGAACCTAGAGCCTTGTGCGTATAAGATAAGCACTTCAACAACTGAGCTATACCCCCAGCCCCTCAAATTCTCATTCCCACCTTAAACATCATGTGTCCCTTACCCTTCAGCCCAGATGGAGGCTAGGATTCATTTTCCTCCACCCCTGGCCAGTGTGAGAGGTCTCACAGCATGGGGATGGGGGAGATGGCATTCTACTGCCAGCCCTACCCTCAGGTGAGTGTCACATCCCAAGCTATCACAGACCCTGGAGCTGAGGAAGCCTTAGCTTTGTCTTGTCTCTGTACAGGATGATCCAGGTAGAACTGAAAGTCCCTTCCTGTGACATGCTGCTACTTGGGAGTGGAAATGGGGCTAGTTGGTAATAAAAGGCCAATTACGAGGTTAAAGCCAGTCTGCCCCTCTTCTTGCCTGGATACTGCTATCTCACAGGTCCCTGCAGAGAGGGAGGAGTCTGAGGTCTGAGTTGTTTGCTTCAAAGAAGAGTCCTTTCCTTCAGAGCTCTATATCCAGCCCTGCTCTATTGACTCTTCCCTGGTGACCTGATCTTGTAGCTCACAGAGGTTCTGAGACAATGCCCAGGGCTCTCAGGCTCCAACTCTCTGTCTTGTACTTAGGTATTAACTCTTTGTTTTTTGTTCTTTTGCCTCAGTGCCTGGGTCTCTCACTCTCTCTCTCTGAAGGATTTCTGTCACTCTCTGATCTAGGTCAGGTCCCTAGCTCTGTCTGTCACTGCCATGTGGCTATGGACAAATTGATTCCTTTCTCTAAGTCTCAGTTTCATGAGTTGTGAAGCAGAGCTAATGACCCCCACCTTTTAGGATAAATGTCAAATACTGTGATACCCCATTGTTCTGCTGTTCTTTAAAACATGAAGTTGTACACCTTAAATATGATTGTGTGTATATAAATATATTTTTTTAAATTTATTTTTTAGTTGTAGTTGGACACAATATCTTTATTTTTATTTATTTTTATGTGGTGCTGAGGATCGAACCCAGGGCTCTGCACATGCTAGGCGAGCACTCTACCACTGAGCCACAACCCAGCCCCAAGTCACAACCCAGCCCCTGTATTTATATATTTTTAACATGTCAATTAAAACTCAATAAAGCTAAAAAAAAATCAGCATCATCCACAAAACAGACATAGACTTTAAATGCTGGTGGACATGGAAAAAGCAAATTCTGGGGTTGGCTGGAATGATCCACAAAACTCTTACAGGTGATCTACTCCTGCTCCCAGACCCTCTCAGTGGGCAGGGCTGGGGAGTATACGCACAAACAATACTCACATCACTGTTTATTTCTATATCTATGTTGGAATCTGTGAGTTCACTTTGAGACCTTCAATCCCAATCTAAACTCACTGAGTTCATTCTAGTTTTCTCCTTTCCATATTCTCCCCTCCTTGCTTTTTTTTTTTTTTTTTTTTGATACTGGGAATTGAACTCTCAGGGGTGCTTTACCACAGAGTTACATCCATCCTCAGCCCTTTCTATTTTTTTATTTTGAGATAGGGTCTTGCTGAGTTGCCCAGGCTGGCCTCATACTTGCAATCCTCCTACCTCGACCTCCCAAATTGCTGGGATTACAGGCATGTGCCACTGAACCTCTCTTAATTTTCTTATTTGATCTTCCTTACAGTTAGCTAATTTTCCATGGTTTCTGCTGATCTCTTTTCTGTACAAACACTTTCTCTACCTTGCTTGGGTTCTGATACCTCAGTGGATGATTGTTCTCTTCATGCGGTTCTGTCCCCTCATTGTTCTGCTACTCTGTGGAAATGCCCCTCTCGCCCAACTAAAGCTGACAGGAAATGTCAGGACACCCTCTATGTATCAATTCTCTGTATAGTGCTCAAGTTCTGACTTAACTATGAGACAAGGCTGCCTTCCTCATCCTGTGGGATATGATACACATTATTGATATGACCTCGGACCCCTGTGTGGACTCCTCTTTCTGCCTGGTTCTCTCCCTCTCACACCAATGCCTTGGGCACCTTTCTTGGCATCCTCACTGGCTCTGTGCCATGGCTGTTCTCTCCTCTCCAGGTACATTTACATTGCACTCTGCAACCTTAAGACTTTTAGACTGAATTGTTCAGGAAGGCAAAGGAAAAAAGAAAGAAAGAAAGAGAGAGAGAGAGAGAGAGAGAGAGAGAAGATAAGATAAGATAAGATAAGATAGGACAAGAGAAAACAAAAATTCTAATTAAAAAGTGTCGCGACCCCTTGCCCGCAAGGAAGACGCAACTCAGGAATCTTCTTTCAGCAGTTTATTCAGGTCCCTGATATTTCTTCTTCTCTCTCTTGGATGCCCCTCCCAGCCTTAATAAAGCATCTCAAGCCCCAATGCAAAGCTGCTACGTGGAGCTTTCTCATAGGGTGATAAGGGATTACGTGCCAACTCTCCAAAAAAGGAGTTGTTTATCACAGGCCACAGTGGAAGCCGGCGCCATCTTCTAACGGCTCACCACAGTTCCCCCTTCTGTTTTATAAAACAATGCAGGCGAAAGTAGAGGTCCTATCCCACTGTGCAGAAGTGGCTGCAATGTATGGTTCAGTCCTAAGGAGGCGCCTTCCCCAGACCTGATCCCATATCAGCCGACGCCTTTTTTCGTAGGGCGGGGCGTGGACGTCAAACCCGCATGCAATAGGACATGCTTTCCTTGAGGTCCGTTGAGGGATCACTCAAGTGCAGTGCCTTGCCTCGCATCCTGCATCGTGACGACGGTGAGAAGTAGGGTAATACAGGTAGCCTGGTAATGATGACAAAATTTAAGTTGGCAACACAATCCCTAAGCCCCAGAGGAAGGTAAAGAGTCTGTAGCCGAGAAGAAAGACCAGTCCTGAAACCCATCTGCGTGCAATGGTAACAAGACCTGCAGAGTGCAAGGGCTATTCAGTACCGGGAGAGCATAAAGAAGAGGACATGCCAATCCCAGTGCAATGTGAATCTAACTTGGGGTGCAATGGCCATGCCCAGAAATCACTGTTTAAGATGTGCAAGCCAGATTTGTGGAGAAATGCCATTTTCTAAGGCCGCAAGAGCCTGTACAATCATAGCTTTCTCTTGCGCATGGCGAGCTTTAAGGCGACAGAGAAGCCACAAACAAAGTACAACACCGAAGCAACACATTGCCCCCAAAATGCCTACCCCCACCCACTCTTTGAAGAAGGAAAAAGCAGAAGATATCCAATCGGTGAATCGACCCAAAGTCACGGGATCGACACGGGTACTATTCAAAACAGCAATCTGAGTTAGTTGAGACTGGATCAAGTCTTCAGCTGCCATGGACCAATTTCCGGCCAAATATTCGCCAATGATGCAGGAGGCATTCCTGGAATCATTAAATCTGACAGAGGTTATGCATAAATGTGCACGTTGGTCAACACAACCCAAAAGCACCAAGTCAGCCAATTCTTCTACCTGAGCTTGGAGTAAATCTATTCTTTGGTTGGCAGCTAAAATCCCTGACAAAATATGTTGATTAATTGTATTTTGGGATTCAAGTATGGTGGAAGTTTGTTGAACAACTTGATTAATGGTGGCAGCAGTTTGTACTTGACTGGCCATGGCCACTCCGGCCGTAACCGCTGCAGCAGCAGACACTGCCACAGCTGTCACTATAGCTGCCGTAATTCCAAAATCTCTACGGGTTCTAATCAATTCAACAATAGGAAAGGATTCTGGATCTGCAGTAACCGGGATCGGGACAAAGGTTGGAATTTTCATAATCACTGCCATAGTCCAGGAGCCATTCCAACACTCAGACAAGTAGCAAGTAACATTAGAACAATTAAGCATCCCCTGTAATGTAACATTAGCCAAAAGAAACAGGAACGGAGATTGGAGACAGACTGCTGCGGAGGGTAATGTAGCATTAGATAATTGTGAATTATTTGCAAAAATTTTAAGCCTCCTACCTCGCTCCGAGTCTTGGGTAGTGCCAGAAACATTAAACAGCCAACTTTGGACTCCTAATATTTCCCTGGGGAAACACAAGCGCGGACTAGACTAGCCCAATCTGAGGGATACAAAATCTAGTAAGTCCCTCCACCTGAGTGAGAGTGAAAGCGGCATCTATGCCATAAGTGCGGACGGATTCTGCCAAGGTTTTAACTATCTTAAAGTCTAAAGGCTCATGATATCTTCCCCTGTTATTGTCCTGAAACACCGGGTACGCAAGTCCCATATCTGTATTAACTGTCCTCCAAACTTGCGCATGAAAAGATCTCCCGGAACCTTGGCTCCCCCCCACATACGGGGGTGGGGCAACAGGCATCATATCTTCTTCTAAATTTTCAACCTCCTCCTCCTCAGAATTCTGTTGACCAATATTAGATCCCTCCCCCTTCTTACAGTAGGCATGCGCGCCTTGTGTCTCCTTTTTCTTCTTTTTCATTTTTATCTTATGTAGTTGTTGCAACAATATATCAAGGTCCTCAGAACTCTCTGAGTCGCTTGTGTTCTCAGGCGTTCTGAATTCGGTCAAGTCTGGATAGAGCCTTCTCCTATTTTTATCTTCAGGCTCTTTTGCCTTCTCACTACTGTTACTTTTGATACTCTCTGCCACTTCACTATGTGATCCTTCAGATTTTTCCTCATGTAGTTGTTCAAGAACGGCCTGACCCTCACTCACAGCTTCTTGGCATTTACCATCTGTAAGGCAACTACGGACCATTTTCCAAAGGGGTATCACCCCACCCTCTAATATGCCCTGCTCAGAAGCAAAGTCAAGATCTTTGCCTAATTTATCCCAACTAGGTACAGTAAGGCTGCCCGAAAATGCAAACCACGGTGCAGCGATATCTATCTTCTGTAAAAATCTCTGTAAAGTACTATGTTTCACTTCCAGGCCCTTGGAACGTAACAGGCCATCTAGGGCCAGGAGAAGCGGACTTGAAGATGCGGCACCCATGACACAACAACAAAAGAAGCACAAAAAACAAAAGCGAAATGACACAACAAAAGAAACACAGAAAACAGAAGCGAAAGTACACAGTGCAGCTGCAATAAAATGTAATGCTCTCTCTTTCTTTACAGAGGAGCTGCCCCGCTTTGGTCGCGGGTCCCACTTACTAGGGACTAACCCCGCTTTGGTCGCGGATCCCACTCACCTGGGACTAACCCCGCTTTGGTCGCGGATCCCACTTACCTGGGACTAACTGGTGCACCACCCCTGACTGCTGAAAGTTCTGGTTCCCGGGTCTCAGCACCACTTGTCGCGACCCCTTGCCCGCAAGGAAGACGCAACTCAGGAATCTTCTTTCAGCAGTTTATTCAGGTCCCTGATATTTCTTCTTCTCTCTCTTGGATGCCCCTCCCAGCCTTAATAAAGCATCTCAAGCCCCAATGCAAAGCTGCTACGTGGAGCTTTCTCATAGGGTGATAAGGGATTACGTGCCAACTCTCCAAAAAAGGAGTTGTTTATCACAGGCCACAGTGAAAGCCGGCGCCATCTTCTAACGGCTCACCACAAAAAAGCAGACAGGGCTGGGGCTGTGGCTCAGTGGTATAGTGCTTGCCTAGCATGTGTGAGGCACTGGGTTCGATTCTCAGCTCCACATATAACTAAATGAAATAAAGGTCCATTAACAACTGAAAAAACAAATCAGAGACAAAACATCTGCAGAAGAAAATGCTCAGTCACTGGCTAAAATTTGTTTAGGTTTTTCATCCCAAACCTGAAGGAAACATAACCACACAGAAAACTCAAAAAACATCCAAGAGAAAATGGATCCAAATGTTTAAGCACAGGTTCAGGACTTCCTTTCCTTCTATGAATTCATAGGAACAACAGAAAAATAATATATTAATTCCAAAATCTCTAATTGTACCTAAATAGGAAGGGGATAATCAGTAGATAGAAATTATGTGAAATCTCTAAAAGAAGACATATGTGAAAAGACTGGAAGAAAGTAAGTTCTAAAAAAGGTCTTGGGCAAAAAGGAAAGAGTGGGCTACATAGGCTGTCCAAGCAGCTGGCTTTGGTTGCTGCAGGGGCTGGTTGCAATGTACTAACCAACTCTCCAGGACACCAGGCAGCTGGCAAGAGAGGGCTTGTGTCCAGGTGGCCCTCTCTTGCGAGTGTGCTGAGGAGGAGTGGCAGGGCCTTGTGTCATGTGGTAACCTTACCCAGGAGACTGATATATCACCATGAGCCTGCCCCAAACCTCCCTTGTAATCCTCAGAGTCAGGGACATGGCAGTTATCAACCAGCTATGGGGAAGTCAAAATACAAAGAGGGACTTCCAAACAAGAACCATCAAACTTTGGAAAGCAACAGCATGAAAAAAAACCATCCCTCAACCCCATAAGCAGAAACACAATGGCCAAGGGAAAGTCTTAAGAAAGGTTTAAAGAGTGAATTTAATATGCTCAGTGGACAGAGGAAAACATCTTAAGTATGAAAAAAGCAAACCATTATTTATGGACCTTAGGAAAAATGCTTGTCAAAATTAACAGATGGGATGAGTAGCAAAAAGGACATCTAAAGTGCAGATTAGTGAGTGCAATGTTTGACATGAAGAATAATCCTGGATTGCAGCACAACAGGGCAAAGAAATGAAAAGGTTAGAGAAAATAAGCAGTGATCCAGAAGTTTCTGTCATGGTTGATTGTGTGTCCCTGAGAAAGAAAGTACAGAAATGAATGGCAGCAACATTATAGCGTGAATGACTCCCAGAGCTTATAGGAACTCACTTGCCCTCAAAAGGTGAAAGAAAACAGATGGAGAGCCACAGAGGTTGCAGCACAGTGTCATTACTGAGGAATATAAAACACTCCAAAAGTTAAAGAGGAGGAGAAAGCAACAAATTACCAAGTAGGGAATAAGTTTCAGATTGATGTCTGCTCTCAGCAGCAACATGGGATCCAAGGAGAGAGTGAAGCAACACCCTCATGCTCTGAAAGAAAATATATTTAAACATCGAGTGATATGCTATCTCAAATGCCATTCAAGCACAAAAGCAGAGTAGAAGGCATTTTTATTAATTTAGAGACTTCTTTATTAATTCACAGTTTGGTCCGTAACTGTCAGCTCCTTCAGGGGTCACTTGGGTGGCAGAGAGCCTGCCTTGTCTGAGGTCAAAGCCCTTCCATATGCCAATTACAGTGATTAATCCAGGTGAACAGAGACCTGGGAATTGAACTCTGGTTGGAGCAATTCTGCTGGGTCATTTCATCCTCATAGCTTCGTATGGTACCTGCTAAGCTTAGTAAGGGAATATGATGAACAATCATACAGCCATTGATTTGATGAAATGCATCAATTCCTCGAAAACCAAAAACTACCAAACACTTGTCCAAGATGAAACAAATAACCTGAGTTATACTACAGCCATTAAAAAAACTGAATTTAAGCTGAGCATGGTGGCATATCTGATACCAAGACCAGACGAATATAGTGTTACAATAGAAAATTATGGACCAGTGTGCCTCATGAACGTAGAAGCAAACAAAACAAAACAAAACGAACAACAAATTATCATCAGATCCAACTTTGCAACATATCCGAAAGTATCTCTCTCACACACCCCATGAATGGGGAATTATTTCAGATATACAGTGGGGTATGATGATCTAGACCCTTATCCCTGGGGAATCTCATTCCCTGGTTGCACTTCTTAGACCATGACTACCATATGGGTTCATCTAACATTATAATTGAGGGTAAGGCACCAAGAGATTGTCCAGTGACTCACTCAAAGGGTATTATCTGCCCCCATAGTATAGCCCACCCCATCCTAATAATCAGGGTTATTATTCTTGCTAATATGGTGACTCTTTTTAGTACTAGCACATTTCTTGGCAAAAGGCGGCTGATGTGAACAGGTCATAATCATAGCTTTAATGCTCTCTCTCTGGCAGAGATGCTAGTCAAAGATGAAGGAAATCTAGAAAGGGTGGTAGATGATGGGGGTGGGGGGAGAAAGGAGTGTGAATAATGGCCCCAAGGTCAATGTAGTAGTGGAGACTTCAGTGTATCTCTCTGAGATAAGATGTCTCTCTGGAATCTTGAAGAAGCTATTTTGAAGTGGTGAGAACTTACTACAGGAAGCAGGTAGATCTGAGTGGCATAAAGGGATGGGTCACAGAAGATATGTGGATGTAGTGGATCCTTGCTGAATAGTGGGTGATGCATCCCACAAGTGTTGGGAATACTGGCTGCTCTTGGGTCACTGCTCTCTCTTCCTGAGAATTGCCTTTGGCCACAGGGAAAAGAGTTGATCAGTTGTGTCTTCTCCTCAGGAGAATACTGCAGCCAGTGTCTGGCTTGTGATTAGTGAGGGTTGACTTATGTCCCCACAAAAAGATATGTTGAAGTCCTAATTCCCAGTACCTAAGAATGTGACCACTACAGTTTGGATCTGGAATGTCCCCTGAAGGCCTAACACAAAGGTGTACTCCCCAACTTGGCACTACTGGGAGGTAGTGAAAAGTATAGGGGTGGGGGCAGTGAAAGGTTTTTGGGGGGATTGTGGAACCCTAGTCTCTTTCTCTCTTTTTTCCTCAGCTGTAAAGTGGGACTAATGTCACTCCATTGTTATTCCCATGAACAGTGGAGTCTGGTGATGAGGGCCTTGCCTCTGAAGCCAGACAGATGAAGGCTCTAAACTTATGCAGGTCTCACAGGGTCTAGCCAACACTTTCATCTTCAAATGTATGCTTCCAGAAACTTCCCTGTCCCACACATTTTGTCCCCACTATTTCCCCCATCCTCTGTCTTCCTCACCCACTCACCCCACTAACTTCACACCAACATGCTCCCCAGCCTCAAATGGCCTCCTTTCCTTCCCTGCTTTCTCCTTATAGATCCACACAGGCTTTTCCCTTATGCACCCTGTAAATTCCAAATGCATGTCTCAGTGACCCCTTGGACTGTGATTTTGAGGGGAAATAATGTCCAGGTGGGTCTTTAGAGGTTGGGTAGAGGTGGGTCTGTTGAGCTACCGGTCATCCATCCAATTGTGACCTTGATGCCCTCCAAGACAGAGAAAGACAGAAAAGCACTTGAACCCATTTGTATGTAAATAAGTGCTTATATTTGGGTCATCTTTTTCTTTTTTTTTTAATTAAAAATTTTTAAATTCTAATTTGTTATATATGACAGCAGAATGCAATTCAATTCATATTACACAAATAAAGCACAATTTTTCATGTCTCTGCACACAAAGTAGAGTCATACCATTCGTGTTTTCATACATGTAGTTAGGGTAATGATGTCCATCTCATTCCACTGTCTTTCCTACCCCATGCTCCCTCACCTCCCCAGCCTCCCTTTTGCCCTATCTAAAGTTTGTCTATTCCTCCCATGCTTCCCGCCCGCCATCCCCATTATGAATCAGCATACTTATATCAGAGAAGACTTTCGGCATTTGGTTTTTTGGGATTAGCTTACTTGACTTAGCATTATATTCTCCAACTCCATCCATTTACCTGCAAATGCCATGATTTTATTCTCTTTTAAGGCTGAATAATATTCTATTGTGTATATATAACACATTTTCTTTATCCATTCATCTACTGAAGGGCATCTCGGTTGGATTCACAGTTTAGCTATTGTGAATTGTGCATCAATGTGGCTATGTCCCTGTAGTGTGCTATTTTTAAGTCCTTTGGGTATAAACCAAGGAGTGGGATAGCTGGGTCAAATGGTGGTTCCACTCCCAGCTTTCCAAGGAATCTCCATACTGCTTTTCATATTGGTTGCACCAATTTGCAGTCCCAACAGCAACATATGAGTGTGCCTTTTCCCCACATCCTTACCAACACTTATTGTTGTTTGTCTTCATAATAGCTGCCATTCTGACTGGAGTGAGATGAAATCTTAGAGTAGTTTTGATTTGCATTTCTCTAATTGCTAGAGATGTTGAATATTTTTCATATATTTATTTATTGATTGTATATCCTCTTCTGAGAAGTGTCTGTTCAGGTCCTTGGCCAATTTACTGATTGGGTTATTTGTTTTTTTCAGTGTTAAGATTTTTTTTTTTATTGGTTGTTCAAAACATTACAAAGCTCTTGACATATCATATTTCATACATTTGATTCAGTGTTAAGATTTTTGAGTTCTTTATATACCCTAGAGATTAGTGCTCTATCTGATGTGTGTGTGGTAAAAATTTGCTTCCAAAATGTAGGCTCTCTATTCACCTCACAGATTGTTTCTTTTGCTGAGAAGAAACTTTTTAGTTTGAATCCATCCCACTTATTGATTCTTGATTTTAATTCTTGTGCTATAGGAGTTTTATTAAGGAAGTCAGGGCCTAATCTGACATGTTAGAGATTTGGGTCTACTTTTTCTTCTAATAGGCACAGTGTCTCTGTTTTAATTCCTAGGTCCTGATTCACTTTGTGTTGAGTTTTGTGAATGGTGAGAGATAGGGGTTTAATTTTATTTTGTTGCATATGGATTTCTAGTTTTCCCAGCACCATTTGTTGAAGAGACTATCTTTTCTCCAATATATATGTTTTGGTGCCTTTGTCTAATATAAGATAACTGAACTTATGTGGGTTTTTCTATGTGTCCTATATTCTGCACATGTCTATTTTGGTGCCAATACCATGCTGTTTTTGTTACTATAGCTCTGTAGTAGGTTTAAGGTCTGGCATATTGATGCCACCTGCTTCACTCTTCTTGGTAATCATCTTTTTCTTCATCTTGATTTACTAATTACTAGGTCTTGTGTGCACCCTTCTATATTGCTATCTAGAGAACAAACTCATTCTAATTGTTATTTAGTATACCACTGTTTCAATCAACTGAAACCCACTTAATGAACATCAGCCAGGTGATAATGAATATCATCTATGCTTTTGTGTCAATCAGTATTTGGAGTGTTTTTATTTTTAATTTTTGAGATACTGGGAATTGAACCCCAGGACCTTGTGACATCCCCAGCCTTTTTCAAATTTTATTTTTATTTTAAGACAGGGTATTATTATGTTGCCTGAGCTGGCCTCAAACTTGCCATTCCACTGCCTCACACTCCCAAGTTGATGGGATTATAGGCAAGTGCGGCTCCATCTTGGAGTGTTATTTTTGTAGATATTTGGCTTGGGGTGTTATTTTTGTAGATATTTGGCAGAACAGGACAGGTCTTCTAGGCTTCCCTTAGAATGGCTCAACTGTTGGAAGCCATGCTAGTGCCTGCGTCATAGGTGCCCTTATGACATCACCATAAACACAGCCTTTTCTCTACTCCCCCCACCCCCACTCTTTCACTGGAGCTTTGGCTGGAGGGCAGACCGGAGGGTGATGGAACCATCTAGCCCACAACTATGGGTAATTTAGTAGAGTACAGACCTGTGGGGGTTTGACCATCCATTCCCTGGTTAGGGACATTAATTGTTTTTTTTTTGGTGGGGCCGGGGGAGTACTGAGGATTGAACTCAGGGCCACTCAACCACTGAACCACAGCGCCCCATTTTGTATTTTATTTAGAGATAGGATCTCACTGAGTTGCTTAGCGCCTTGCTTTTTGCTGAGGCTGGAATTGAACTCATGATCTTCCTGCCTCAGCCTCCTGAGCCACTGGGATTATAGGTATGCAACATCGCACCCAGCACATTCATTGATTTTTTTTTTTTTTTTATAATGTTAGACCAACCATGCAAAGAAAAGACCACCGGACTCCAATTGAAATCAAATTAAAGCAAGCTTATAATTTCAACCGGCAGGGCTACCTCTCTCAACAAAAACTGTGGGAACAAAAGCAGCCCCACAGCTTTCCAGGAGTGCAGCTTTATAGCCCAGAAAGTTACACAAAGGGGGTTTGAGAACTTACAGATAAAAAAAATCTGATGAACATAACACAAAGGCTAGTTTATATTTTTGCTGGCCCCAACATCAGAATTTATGAAGGTTGTATTTATAAAGGTCATTAGAGCCTCAGAGAGGGTTGTTATCCGGCCAGGGAAGGCCAAGGTTTATGAGGCATCACTAAATTTCAGAGAGGGTTGTTATCTGGTCTAGGAAAGCCAGTTATGGGTGAGTTCAAGGCACAGGCAGGCATTCCAAGCAAGTTTAAAAATCGCAGTAATTTATAGTAAAGCTGAAATTAGCTTTTCATGCCTTTGTGGTGATGGCGCCCAATCTTAAGAGGGAATTAGGCTGGGCTTATCATATAATACTTTTATTTTTTAAATTGCTTTTATTTTTTAAATTCATGACAGAGTGTATCACAATTCTTATTACACATATAGAACACAATTTTTCATATCTCTGAATATAAAGTATGTTCACATCAATTCATGTCTTCATACATGTACTTTGGATAATGATGTCCATCACATTCCACCATCATTGCTAACCATTCATTGATCTTTAACAGATGGATCCATCCAAACTTTCTGAGAGGGCAGGGTAAGTTTCCTGTAGTTTATTTGAGAGGGTATCCCTCTTCGTGTCTGGAGTCCTGGGAAAGGCGCGGAAGTTGGGGTTGTGGTTGATTTGGCACTGGTGATAGGAGAGCACCTTTTACCTTATCCTGTGTTTCCCCCCTGAACTCCAGTGTAGAAAGACAGCAACCCATTTTAAATTATCATCGAAGATGATGATGATGAAATCACATTGATAGAACAGAACTTGAGGAAGCAGAGGAGAGAAGAGGGAACCAATTCCACACGCAGTCTCCTCACCCACTACCCCGCTGCCTCTATACCATGTTCACTACCTCCCTTGGTCCCCAACTCCTAAGGTAGCTAGGTCTAGGTTTTGCTGTGGACATCTCTGACCTTCAAAGTCCAGTGGCATGACTCAAAGACCATGGCAATGTTATTTATTGTCCAAAGAGATGTTTCACTGAGAGGGACACTTGCCATCATTATGCCAAGACACCAGGCATAAACCCAGGCCATCCCAGGTAAACTAGGGTAAATGGCTGCTGTACACAGAGCTGGGATGAACAGAGATTGTCTCCTCCTCCTCTTATTCTTTTCTCCATTTCACCCTTAAGCAGAGAGAGTTGGGTCTGGCTGAGATAAGAAGCAGGGAGTGGTGGCAAGGAGTGTAAACCCAGGCCACATAGAATTGGGAGCTGTCATGGGGCTATGTTTAGGAATGCAAGGGCCAAGGTGTGGGAAGCCAGGTTTTAAAATGTGTGTGTTAGTGTGGATGAATGTTTGTTTGCACCCATGTATATGTTAACACATGTTGAACCTGTCAATAACATGGTGAGGTGGAGGAATCTTTGACTACTTTGGTGAGGCAGAGGGGACACAACAGTTTGTGGTTAAACAGCTCAATGGCTAACCTGCGGATAGGCCAGAACTCTGGGGGTCCAGCTACAGTGAGGGAGTCTATCCTATTCCCTCTATTAAAATATCATTGTTGGAGACCATGGTGGTTGTCAGAGGCAGGGTGCAGGGCAAGCAAAGGCAGGTGGGAAGGATCTGAAAAGAAGGTCATGGATTCCAGATAAGCTGTCCTGTCCAGATGAAACGAAGCTCTTTTACCTCTAAATCATGAAATTCTTGCTCTAGACTGGCCAACTAAATGAGGAAAACTGGGTGAAATAGCTAGAGCAGGCATACCCCAATTTTACAAACAGTGACATTTAGACTCAGAGGTCAATGTGATGCTTCCATGTCCATCAGCCAGAAACTAGCAGAAACAGGACACCTACCTGGTCTCTTGGGTCTAGCTGTGGCCATGCCCAGTGCTCCTGAAATCTTAAGGAAGGGGCCATTGTTGATACACATGGGTGCTCCTGGCACACGCTGAGTTTCCCTAAGTGTCCTAAACATTCTCTGCGTTCTCTTGCCAGGCTCCGAGGACGACACCGAGGATGAGAAGGTCATCATAAGCATAGAGGATACTGCTGCTGTGTTCATCCAGGCCTGGTGGCGAGGCACGTTGGTGCGACGCACACTGCTGCATGCTTCCCTCAGGGCGTGGACCATCCAATTATGGTGGAGGCAGATACGGGTGAAGCTCATGGAAAATAGGCGGCGTAATGCGCTGGATTTCTATGCGCGGAAAGAGTGGGCAGTCGTCATGCTGCAGGCGTGGGTCCGAATGTGGCGCATCCGCACACGATACTGTCGATTGCTAAATGCTGTCCGCATCATCCAGGTTTATTGGCGTTGGCATAGTTGTCATACCCGTGGTTTTATTCAGGGAGACTATGATCTCAAAGAAAACCAATTGAATATTCAACTTGAAATCTCTCTGGGTTCACAGGTCTGTAAGGTGCAACAACACATACCCCTTCCATTAAAAGAATGATCAGGTCTGCTCTATCTGCGTTCCCAGCTGTCTTTTTATTTGACATATTTCCAGGAGGTCATCGTTGGAGCTTATGATGGCAGATACTGTAGGCAACTCACAAATCAGCTTTGGGGAATCAGAAGGGGTAATCTGGTTACAAGTGAATAACCCTTTGCAGAGCCTGGGTGTTGAATGAACAGGACCAGTGATGGATTAGCCTTGTCTGCCGCAGGTGTGACCCAAGCAGATCAATGCTAGGGAGACTATGTAAATAGTGCTCCTTGTGGCCCCTTGGAATTCTGCATCATTCTTGGCTCTTTTTTGGGGTACTGTTTTCTAAGACTTATTTTAAGAATTATGGTAAAACATAAAGTTTACCATTTCAACTGTTTTAAAATGTACAGTTCAGTTACTTAAGTTCAATCACATTGTGTAATCATTACCACCATTCATCTCCAGAACTTTTTGGGTTTCGCAAAACTGAAACTTTGTACCCATTAAACACCAATTCCTCATCCTTCCAGCCCCTCGCAACCACTATTCTATTTTCTTTTTTTGGTGGGGCATACTAAGGATTGAACTCAGGGGCACTCGAACACTCTGCCACATCCCCAGTCCTATTTTGTATTTTATTTAGAGACAGGATCTAACTGAGTTGCTTAGTGCCTCCCTTTGCTGAGACTGGCTTTGAACTCGTGATCTTCCTGTCTCAGCCTTCCGAGTCTCTGGGATCACAGGCATGTTCCACCACCACATCCAGGTCCACCATTTTATTTTGTCCCTAAATTTGACTAATCTAACTGACTAATCTAGATCACTCATAAGAGTAGAATCATCCAAATTGACTGCTTGCTTCACTTACTGTAATGTCTTCAAGGTTCATCCATGTTGTAGCATGATTTTTCCTTTTAAGGATGCATAATATTCCTCTGAATGCATACACCACTTATTATTAGCTATTCATTTGTCAATTGATATTTGTGTTACTTCCACTTTTTTCCTATTTGAATAGTGCTACTATAAACATGGGTATACCAATATTGCTTCAAGTTCCTGCTTTTGGTTGGGCATGGTGGTGCATGTCTGTAATCCCAGCTACTTGGCAAGGATGAAGCAGGAGTATCACAAGTTCCAAGCCAGCCTGGACAACTTAGCAAGATTCTGTCTCAAAATAAAATACAGAAGGGCTAGGGATGTAACTCAGTGATAGAGCACTTGCCAGAATGGGCAAGGCCCCAGGTTCAATCCTCAGTACCAAAAAAAAAAAAAAAAAAAAAAAAAAAAAATCCCACTTTCAATTCCTTTGGATAGATACCCAGAAGTGGAATTGCTGCTGGATCATATGGTAATCCTATTATGATTTTTTTTTTGAGGAACTGCTGTGCTGTTTTCTATAGCTGCTGCATCATTGTGTGCTCCCCTCAACAGTACACAAGATTTCCAATTTCTCCATATCCTCATCCACACTTGTCTCTGCTTTCTCCATATAGTCCTCCAAATGGTTTCTTGTTGTGTGTGTGTGTGTGTGTGTGTGTGTGTTAACAACTTGGCATCACTGATTGCAAAGCATTAAACTGATTTTCATAGAAACAATAACTATCTTTTCACACTTATATTTCATTAATTACTTGGTATTTTAAAAAAATATATAACAAATATAGCTGACATAAAAAAGTTTGGGAATCAACACAAATAATTGTGTATGTTTGTCATTTTTTTATTGCTCTGAACAAAATACTTGATGAGAATAATTTAGAGGAAGAAAAGATAATTTTGAGTTCACAGTTTCAGAGGTTCAGTCCACAGTTGGCTGACTCTATAACTCTGGGCCCAGAAGGGCAGAAGGGCATGGCAGAGGAGAGCTGCTTACCTCATGGTAGCTAGGAAGCAGACAGAGTGGGAGGAGTCAGGGACAAAATATCTAACCCCCAAGTCATGCCCTCATTGACCCACTTCCTCCAGCCTTGCCCCTCCTGCCTATTGTTACCATCTACTAATCCATCCAAATTATTAAGCAATCAAGTTGACTAATCTACTGATTGGATTATGGTTCACATAATCTAATCACTTCCTCTCCTGCATTGAGAAAGGAATTTTGGGGGGACCACTTATATTCAAACAATAACCCCCTGGTAAGTATATCTCTCAACTGGTGGGTGCATAATTGCTTGGGCACCTAATTAGACATAAAAGAAGTATATTTGTGGGCCTCAGCTAATCTCACTGTGGTTTTGATATGAATCTTCCTAATGATTAGTGATGAGGAACATTTTTTTTTGGTGCTGAGAATTGAACCCAGGGCCTTGTGCATGCAAGACAAGCACTCTACCAACTGAGCTATATCCCCAGCCCACCATCTTTTCATATTCTTGTAGGGCATTTTTTTGTAGGGCATTTGACTTGTTTGGAAAAATGTTTAAATTTTTTGCCCTTTTGTTTTTCATTTAATTTATTTAATTTTAAATTACATTCCTTTTTTTTTTTTGTCAACACTTATAATTACATTAAGGTCTCATTTCACCCTTTCACGATTAACAAACCAACAAAAAATTCCGGTTGATCAGGCGGTATAGCGATACCAGACTTCAAACTATATTACAGAGCAATAGTAACAAAAACAGCATGGTACTGGTACCAAAACAGGCGGGTGGACCAATGGTACAGAATAGAGGACACAGAAACCAATCCACAAAACTACAACTATCTTATATTTGATAAAGGGTCTAAAAGCATGCAATGGAGGAAGGATAGCATCTTCAACAAATGGTGCTGGGAAAACTGGAAATCCATATGCAACAAAATGAAACTGAATCCCTTTCTCTCGCCATGCACAAAAGTTAATTCAAAATGGATCAAGGAGCTTGATATCAAATCAGAGACACGCCGTCTGATAGAAGAAAAAGTTGGCTACGATCTACATACTGTGGGGTCGGGCTCCAAATTCCTCAATAGGACACCCATAGCACAAAAGTTAATAACTAGAATCAACAAATGGGACTTACTCAAACTAAAAAGTTTTTTCTCAGCAAAAGATACAATAAGAGAGGTAAATAGAGAGCCTACATCCTGGGAATAAATCTTTACTCCTCACACTTCAGATAGAGCCCTAATATCCAGAGTATACAAAGAACTCAAAAAATTAGACAATAAGAGAACAAACAACCCAATCAACAAATGGGCCAAGGACCTGAACAGACACTTCTCAGAGGAGGACATACAATCAATCAACAAGTACATGAAAAAATGCTCACCATCTCTAGCAGTCAGAGAAATGCAAATCAAAACCACCCTAAGATACCATCTCACTCCAGTTAGATTGGCAGCCATTATGAAGTCAAACAACAACAAGTGCTGGCGAGGATGTGGGGAAAAGGGTACACTTGTACATTGCTGGTGGGACTGCAAATTGGTGCAGCCAATTTGGAAAGCAGTATGGAGATTTCTTGGAAAGCTTGGAATGGAGCCACCATTTGACCCAGCTATTCCCCTTCTCGGTCTATTCCCTAAAGACCTAAATAGAGCATGCTACAGGGACACTGCTACATCGATGTTCATAGCAGCACAATTCACAATAGCTAGACTGTGGAACCAACCTAGATGCCCTTCAATGGATGAATGGATAAAAAAAATGTGGCATTTATACACAATGGAGTATTACTCTGCATTAAAAAATGACAAAATCATAGAATTTACAGGGAAATGGATGGCATTAGAGCAGATTATGCTAAGTGAAGCTAGCCAATCCCTAAAAAACAAATGCCAAATGTCTTCTTTGATATAAGGAGAGTAACTAAGAACAGAGTAGGGTCGAAGAGCATGAGAAGAAGATTAACATTAAACAGGGATGAGAGGTGGGAGGGAAAGGGAGAGAGAAGGGAAAATGCATGGAAATGGAAGGAGACCCTCAGAGTTATACAAAAGTACATACAAGAGGAAGTGAGGGGAAGGGGAAAAATAATACAAGGGGGACAAACGAATGTCAGTAGAGGGGGCAGAGAGAGAAGAGGGGAGGGGAGGGGAGGGGAGGGGGGATAGTAGAGGATAGGAAAGGCAGCAGAATACAACAGACACTAGTATGGCAATATGTAAATCAATGGATGTGTAACTGATGTGATTCTGCAATCTGTATATGGGGTAAAAATGGGAGCTCATAACCCACTTGAATCAAATTGTGAAATATGATATATCAAGTACTATGTAATGTTTTGAACAGCCAACAATAAAAAATTAAAAAAAAAAAATTCCGGTTGGAATTTACACTGTCTTATCCATTGCTGAACTTAAGTATTAGTATTTAATGCCATTTCTCTCCAACAAATAATATGGTATAAAATATCTTAAGTCTCCTGGTATGTTTAAATTGCATCAAATTAAGGTTAAGCTTGAGATTGGCATTCCAAACCAAATTCTAGCAGAGGATTACATGATGTTTTTGTACATATCAAATAGTAAGTTTAAAAAGTGTTTATGGGCACGTAATTAAACTGTACATAGAGAATCCTCAATTTAGAGTCAATAATTGGCTTATTTAAATATAGATATATTTGATAGTTTCCAAGGTAAGTTCACCACTAGGGAAATTCTAATAATTTGGTTGAATAGTTATATAAACTGACCTAATCAGTACCATTAAGGATTTCTAAATGTATTTTATCATGTACTTAGTATAATACTGTCATGTTAATATTATCAGTACTAAACTGCAGACAAGATAAGTTAAAAACTGTACAGAAACTGGGCATGCCTATAATCCCAGGGGCTTGGGAGACTGAGGCAGGAGGATCATGAGTTCAAAGCCAGCCTCAGCAAAAAGCCAGGCACTAAGCAACTCAGTGAGTCCTTGTCTCTAAATAAAATACAAAATAGAGATGGGGATGTGGCTCAATGGTCGAGTGTCCCTGAATTCAATCCTCAGTAGCCCCCCCCCCCAAAAAAAAAAAGAACTGTGTAGAAAATCTGAGAACCCTATTTTTACCTTCTGTACATTTTCATTATCTATTTTTTTCTCTTCAAACCATCTCCTGGGCCAAATGCTACTTTCCCCCAGCTCTTAAGTTTCCCTATCAATAACAGGGCATGGTGCATGCCTGTAATCCCAGTGATTTAGGAGGCTGAGGCAGGAGGATCTCAAGTTTGATGACAGCCATTTACTGAGACCTCAGCAACTGAGCAGGACCCTGTCTCAAAAAACCAACCAACCAAACAAAAAGGACTGGGGATATAGCTCAGTGGTAAAAGCACCCTGGGTTCAATCCTCAGTACCAAAAGGAGCTTATCAGAATAAATTGCATTAAAGATAGTGCTGGGGGAATTTTTTTAAATGGTGGAATAGAGAAGGTTGCTTTTCTGGCTGCTCCATGGCATGAAAGCAAGAAAGCAGATAGGCAGCTTCTCAACAAGGTGGATGAACAAAAAAATGGCGGGGGGAGCATACTTTACTGAAATTTAATAATGAACATTCAAAACATATTGGAGACTCAGGCAGTTGAATATAATAAAATAAGAAATCCCCTTTGTCCTAGCCAATGCTGCAGCTGGAGGCACCAGTTAGAGTGGTCCCTCCACTTTGCTCATGGAGGGATAAGGGAATTAAAGAACCCAAATTTTTAGGATGCCTGATCCCTGTGGGGACAGAGTTAAAAGATCAAAGACACTGCCTGACTAAGCTGAAAGGCACAATTTACAACATCCTTGTGCAGGAAAGAAGCCCCATCTCTCCCACTGCATGTGGAAGACAAAGGAAGGAATGATTTGTAGCTGTGGCAGGAAGTTGGCAGCTGAGGGAGCTGATTCCTGGCAAACCCTAGTTTGGCCCAAAACACAGGTCTGGCAAAACCACACTGCACGACATAGAGTGTGTCTAAGTGACCAGGAGAAAATCATTTGTGGAGAGAGGTTTACACAAGGGACAACATGTTGAGGAAACCCACCTGGCTTTCCCCTTCCCCCTCCATTCTGGCTGCTTGCAGGACTGCATGGGAGAGATGCATCTGGCCAGGAATTTGAAAGGGTAGGGTTGGGACAGGTTGAATTTGAACCTGAGACCAGAAAACATGGGATCTGCCGGTGTCATAGTGGACTAAGAATTGGTGGTTCCACCACATGAGGGGAACCCAGGGGAGAACTCTGGAAGTGCAGTCTTCCAGCATGGACTGGGCCCATTGCTGGGCCCTGAAGGTGCACTGATTTAAAATCTCCTGGCCAGTGAGCTTTCAGAAATTGGCCAGGAGATTTTAAATCAGCCTGGAGCCCTCCTAAGCCTAAACCCCATCTCCAGGAGTTCCACCCAAGGATTAGGTAGAGCAAGCATCACATTCCAGATGACCCCACCTAATATTGCTGAGAAGGGAAACCGAGAACCTTTTGAACTCCAATGGAAATAATTTGTTAACTTTTCATTGAAGATCTTTTTTTCTTTCCTCCTTTTTTCTTTTCTGTGTTTTTTTTTTTCTTTCTGTGTTTGCCTAAAAAAGACTGGAAGACCAATGGTACAGAATAGAGAACACGGAGACTAACCCACAGAATTACAAGGTGCCAAAAACATGTACTGGAGAAAAGATAGCCTCTTCAAAAAATGGTGCTGGGAAAACTGGAAATCCATATGCAACAAAATGAAATTAAACCCCTATCTCTCACATCCACAAAGTTCAACTCAAAGTGGATCAAGGACCTAGGAATTAAACCAGAGACTGAAGAAAAAGTAGGCCCTAATCTTCATCATGTGGGATTAGGCCCCAACTTCCTTAATAAGAGTCCTATAGTGCAAGAATTAAAACTAAGAATCAATAAATGGGATGGATTCAAACTAAAAAGTTTCTTCTCAGCAAAAGAAACAATCTGTGAGGTGAAGAGAGAGCCTACATCTTGGGTGCAAATTTTTACCACACACACACACATCAGATAGAGCACTAATCTCTAGGGTATGTAAAGAACTCAAAAAACTAAGCATCAAAAAAAAAAAAAAAACAAGTAACCCAATAAATAAATGGGCCAAGGACCTGAACAGATACTTCTCAGAAGAAAATATACAATCAATCAATAAATATGTGGAAAAATGCTCATCATCTCTAACAATTAGAGAAATGCAAATCAAAATTGCTCTTAAGATATCATCTCACTCCAATTAGAATGGCAGCTATTATGAAGACAATAAGTATTGAAGAGGATGTGGAGAAAAAGATACACTCATACATTGCTGGTGGGACTGCAAATTGGTGCAGCTAATATGAAAAGCAGTATGGATATTCCATGGAAATCTGGGAATGGAACCACCATTTGATCCAGCTATCCCTCTCCACGGTATATACTCAAAGGACTTAAAAACAGCATATTACAGGACACAACCACATCAATGTTTATCGCAGCACAATTCACAATATCTAAACTGTGGAACCAACCTAGATGCCCTTCGTAGATGAATAGATAAAAAAAAATGTGGCACATATACACAATGGAATATTACTCAGCAGTAAAAGAGAATAAAATCATGGCATTTGCAGGTAAATGGATGGTGTTGGAGAAGATAATGCTAAGTGAAGTTAGCCAATCCCCCCCCCCCCAAAAAAAAAAAAAAAAGTGCTGAATGTTTTCTCTGATATAAGGAGGCTGATTCATAGTGGGGTAGGAATGGGGAGCATGGGAGGAATAGATGAACTCTAGTTAGGGCAGAGGTGTGGGAGGGGAAGGGAGAGGGCAGGGGGTTAGCAAGGATGGTGGAATGTGATGGACTTCATTATCCAAAGTACATGTATGAAGACATGAATTGGTGTCAACATACTTTATAACCAGAGATATTAAAAATTGTGCTGTATATGTGTAATAAGAATTATAATGCATTCTGTGTCATTTATTTATTTATTTATTTTAAAGAGAGAGAGAGAGAGAGAGAGAGAATTTTAATTTTTATTTTTTAGTTATTGGCGGACACAACATCTTTGTTTGTATGTGGTGTTGAGGATCGAACCCGGGCCGCACGCATGCCAGGCAAGCGCATTACCGCTTGAGCCACACCCCCAGCCCTGTGTCATTTATTTTTAAAAATAAATTAAAGAATAAAAAAAAAAGAAATATGTGATAATCTGAAAAGACCAAATTTAAGGTTTATCAGATGAAGGCATGGAGATACAAATAAAAGGAATGCTCAATCTTTTTAATAAAATAATGTCAGGAAAATTTCCAAACCTAAATAATGAAATAGAAAACCAAATACAGGAGTCTTACAGGACCCCAAATATACAAAATTGCAACAGACCCACATGAAGGCACATTATTATGAAAATGCCTAACACAGAATAAGGATAGAATTGTAATGGCTTCCAGGTAATATTTATAGGTAAACCAATCTGGATCTCAAATGATTTTTCAACCCAGACCCTCAAAACTAGAAGGTCTTGGAGTAATATATACCAAGCCCTGAAAGAAAATGGATCCCAGTAAAGAATACTATGTCCAGCAAAATTAAGATTCAAAATTGATGATGAAATAAAAACTTTCCAAGATAAATAAGAGTTAAAAGAACTCACAACTATAAAGCCTTCACTACAAGACATACTCAATAAAAATATTTCATGAAGAAGAAATGAAAAATAAAACTGAAAACCAGCAAAGGGAGAAACTGCACTAGAAAAATAGTCAATCAAAGGAGAAACTAATTCAAATAAAAAACCTGAAATAAATAAAAATGAAAGGCAATAAAAATCATTTCTCAATAATAACATTGTATATAAATGGCCTAAACTCATCAATCAAAAGACATCAATCAAATGGCCTAAACTCATCAATCAAAAGACTAGCACATTGGATTAGAAAACAAGACCCAATAATATGCTGTCTCCAAGAGATTCACCTCACAGGCAAAGATATCCACAGAGTGAAGATAAAAGAATGGGAAAAAACATATAATTCAAATGTATCTCACAAACAAGCAGGGGTTTCTATTCTCATATCACATAAAGTGGACTTCAAGCCAAAGTTAATCAGAAAGGACAAAGAAGGACATTTCATACTGCTTAAGGGAATTATACATCAACAAGACATAACAATCATAAATATTTATGCCCCAAACAATGGAGCATCTATTTACAAATTATAGAACTAGGACTGGGGTTGTGGCTCAGTGGTAGAGTTCTTGCCTCCCATGTGTGAGGCACTGGGTTCAATTCTCAGTACCACATATAAATAAATAAATAAATAAAAGGTCCATTGACAACAACAACAATTTTTTTTTTTAAAAAAAAGGAAATTATAGAACTAAAAATACAATGAATAATTTAGATGAAGCAGACATATATAAAATATTTCATTCATCAATGAGTGAATACACTTTCTTCTCAGCAGCATACGGATCCTTCTCTAAAATAGACCATGTATTAGGCCACAAAGCAATTCTTAGCAACCCCCAAAAAAGAGATAATGTGGGAAGCTGCCCCGAATGAACATACCTTTAAGTCCTGATGCATCGGGTTCTAAACAATTATTGTATTCAGTCTGGCACAGTAGCGCCAGGTCGCAGTAACTTGGGCATTAACCCAGCTCAGATAACAAGGTGTATTTCCAGGAGTAGGCATCACCCACTGGGGCTAAGTTACACTCAGCTGTTCCTTTGTAATTCTACCCCTTCTGCCTTTTTCAGATAGAATGTTCTAAGAAACGGCATTCCCCCAAATAAAAGCCCACTTCTGATCGTGCTCCCTCTCTCTCATCAGCCTCTTGTGACTTTCTCTTGCTCCCCTTGTCTGAGTCTGGGAGCCAGGAAAGTCATCCTGAAGCTTATAAAAGGTATTCTGTGTCTGTGTGGTATTTTGTGTCACCCCAAATTCACACAAGTGGCTTCAGTACAGCTGCCCACATTGGACGGGGGCAGCAGTTGGTGCCCAAGGGAGGGACACTAGTTTGGCGGTTTGACTTGGTTTGAGCATGCTTTAGAAATGCAGAGTAAGTTAGATTGGGTGGTGAAGAAAACCGATTGCAGTAGAAGAATAAGGGATGCTTATCAAAACACAGGCAATTCATTGTCTTCTACTTAATGATCTTGGAGACTTTGATTAATCATGGAGAAAAACAGATCAAAAGAGCCCAGCTTGCTCAATTTCTAAAAACAGTCAACGATGTTTGTCAGTAGTTTTGTGAGGAAGACTCGCCTAATTTGCATACTTGGGAGAGGCTAGGTAGAAAGGTTAAAGGTTGCCTCTCTGCTAAACTACCTAGAAGTACAATAGAGAATATTCAGAAAGTCTGGGCTGCCTTAGAAATGTGTCTTTTCGCTGACCGAGAGGAGGATCAGTGGTCCTCTGAGGAATTATTGGAAGGGCTGCAAAATGCACTTAGGAGCCTAGAACAAGACAGACAGCCTAGAGCAGCTTCGAGGCGATTTTCTCTGTCTGTAGCTGGACTAAGGGCGGAGTCAAGTCATGCTCAGTCTTTAGCTGTAAAACTCAGACAGAAAGCCTCTGAGCAAGAAGTAAGACTCTTCAAAATCACAGCAGATCAGGGCCAAGAGAAAGATTCACGAAACTAGTTGGTAGGGGTGTGTGCTAGAGAGGAGACCAGCCCAGATAGAGTTTCAGGAAGAGAAATCCAAGATGGAAGGGAGAAGACTGCACAGGGAAATCTAGAGAAGCTGAGCTCCAGGATTTGGAGGATTCTCAGTCCGATGGAGAAAGTGAGCTAGAAATGGTTGTGGTTGGGAGGCCCTGCTTCCACCATTTGGATAAGGCCACTCCCCTCCGGGAGAACGAGATTTAGTCTCTCCAGCATGGCTGTGGCCAGGCTCTCATTGCTCCAGTGTGGCCTCCGAGCCCCACTGGGGGAAAGGGAAGACGTTATGAGAAACTGATGTAACTCCATTTTTTGAAGATAAATAAATAACAGCAGCTTCTACCTGAAGGCCTATCCAAGGAAGGAGGCGTGACCCTTTCCTGGGAAAACCCCACAAAGCACTCCTAAGCACATACCCACCCTGCTGAATTGTTTGTCTGTAAATAACAGGAGAGATCTGTGGTGCCAGGTGTCCCTGACTCAGTTAGGCTAGGTGAGGACCTATAGCAACCCCCTAGCAACCTCCAATCAGCATGAGACAGGGAAAATACCTGGGATGC
Organism: Marmota flaviventris; assembly: GCF_047511675.1. NCBI lineage: Eukaryota > Metazoa > Chordata > Mammalia > Rodentia > Sciuridae > Marmota > Marmota flaviventris. The sequence continues at coordinate 131,958,124 of NC_092505.1, forward strand.
CAGATGACCCCCCAGTAGTTTATGGTGGTTGATAACATGTTGGGAAACCATGTAGTTTAGCATGTACACCCCTCGTGACCTAAACCAATCAGTTCAAATGAATCCCCCTCTTGTACTAACCAATCACCCCTACCCAACTTGTTCCCGCCACTGAATGTGCTAATCAATGTTAAGAGTTGTTGTTTGATTTTCCCGAGGTATGGAATGATTTGCTGTGTGATGTTGCGACTCATAGAGTATCCCCCCAAAACCTATAAAATCTCACTGAACAAAGGACCAGGACTCACTCCCTAGGACCGCTGCGTCAGAAATGGTTGTGAGTCCAGGCTCGAGCTTGCAATAAAGACTCTTGTGTGATTGCATCGGATTCGGCTTCTGGAGGTCTATTGGGGTCCCACGAATCTGGCATTACAGTTACAGGTTTTCAACTTTTTCGAAAAGTTTTGAAGCAGGTTAACTAGCAAAATCAGCATGTTCAAGTTCACACTGGGTTCCTTTTAAAACTCTAAAGGAGCTGAAAAACGCCTGCTGTACTTATGATCCTAAGTTACCATTTGTTCAGAGTTTAATTGAGTCAATCGGTAGTGAGCCACTAACACCTCATGACTGGGTTACGCTAGCCAAAGTGTGTCTGTCTGGAGGTGATTTTTTTATTATGGAGATGGAACTGGATAAATTGATGCAATCAACAAGCCGAAAGGAATCACAGGCATGGTTTTGAAGCTCCTTTAGTGATGTTAACTGGATCCGGATCATTCGCAGATTTAGAACAGCAAATAAATTATGATTTGCTGATTTATTATCAAATTAGTACGTGTGCTAGAAGAACTACCAAATAAAGGTGAAAAAAATTTGGACTTTAGTCAGATTTGGCAGGAACCAGAGGAAAAAAATCTCGGATTTTTGTGGCACGCCTTTACCAGGTGGCTAATAGGACCACTGGTGACTCAAATGCTTCAAAGGTTTTGGTCAAACAATTACTTTTGAAAATGCCAATAAAGTTTGTCAGGAAATCATCTGACCCCATTGGGAAAAAAAGAACTGTTGCTGAATCTATTCGCCTTTGCTCTGACACAGGTCCAATGCAATTGCAAGGTTTGACTATCGTTGTGTCTTTAAAGCAAGTGTTACAGCCTCAGGCTAGGAGGCACCATTTTTAAAGGCAATGTTTTAACTGCGGTAAAACAGGGTGCATGGCTAGGGACTGCGGTCACCTGGTTCGCGCCAGCACCATTGGAAAGGTGACCATATGGCATGGGAGGCTCTGCAGGCATGGCAGAAGTGGCCTGCTGCCATTTGCAGTTTCACTTTGTTTCACCACTGCCGGGAAACTGGAGGTGGGGCCTGCCTGGCCCGCCAAACAGTAGGGGATTTATAGTTTACACTGGAAGAGTTGTGCAGGCTCACAGTCAGACATCATCAAGCCTAGCCCAGCTGGCCCGGCATTACTATTCTTCGGGGATGTTTCTGCCCCAGGGGCCGAGAGCTTTCGACTATGACCAGCCCTGGAACTAATTTTAACTCCTGAAATGGGCCCACAACTTGTCCTTACTAGGATTCATGGGCCACTACCACCAAATACCATAGGCCTAGTTTTGGGAGGAAGCAATTTAACTCAAAGAGGAATCCAAGTATTGCCAGGTGTTATTGATTCAAATTTTGAAGGAGAGATTAAGATCACAGTTCAAACAGATTGCATTATTCAGCTTTCTCCAAAGGATGAGTTAGCACAATTAATATTCTTGCCCTGTTGCTTTGCCAAGGGGCTGGATGAAATCCTGACTTCTGGGTCCCAGGACCTGGCATATTGGGCTCAATTGATTAGACAGGAGCGCCCTCTATTGGATCTTAAAATTAACCATAAAAATTTCAGCGTTGTGCTTGACACTGGAGCAGAAAAGTCAGTAATTTCTAGCAGGTACTGGCCAAAGAAGTGGCCTTTACACATTGCATCTGCCAGCTTAGAAGGGATTGGTCAGATTTCTCAAACTGCACAGAGTGCTCAATATCTTCGATGGGAGAATAAAGGTGGTAACTCTGGAATTTTTAAGTCTTATGTCCTAGACTCTTTGCCAGTAAATTTATGGGGTGGAGATATTCTAAGCAGCCTGGCTTTGTTATTAATAGCTCCAAATTCCACTGTGTCACCTCAGGGACTTAATCAAAAATTTATTTCTCCTAGGGAATTTGAAGGGAATTCAAAAGAAGGGTGTTTACCTATAACCCAGTCTTCCCAGCAAAGACTAATTTATTCACCCCAGTCAGAATTTTTGGCAGGGACACTGACCTTCTTCCTGGCCCAAAAAACAGCAGAAAAGATTAATTGGCTTACAGAAGAGCCAGTTTGGGTTTGTCAGTGGCCCTTAACAGGGGAGAAACTTAAAATAGTCAATGTGTTGGTCCAGGAACAACTTCAGGCTGGCCATATAGAACCTACTCTCAGTCCCTGGAATTCACCCATTTTTGTAATTAAGAAAAATCTTTTTGCAAGATCCCAGGGCAATGAATCATGTTATCAACCTCATGGGAGCCTTACAACCAGAGCTTCCTTCTCCTACAGTTATTCCTTGGGATTATCATCTAATGGTGATATATTTAAAGGATTGTTTTTTTTTTTCACTATACCTTTGCATCCAGATGACTGTAAAAAATTTGATTTTTGTGTCCCAGCAATAAATTTTAAAGAACCAGTTAAGAGATATTACTGGAAGGTGTTACTCAGGGTATGTGTTATAGTTCAACTCTTTGTCAAAATTTTGTGGAACAGGCAATCACACCTGTGAGGGAGAAATTCCCTGATGCATATTTTATTCACTTTATGGATGATATACTTTTAGCTCATGCTAGTCCAGCTGTACTTTTGAAAGTCTTTGCTCAATTACTACAATGGGTTTGTGCATAGTGCCCCAAAAGCTGCAAAAACCATCTCCCTTTTGATACCTTCATAATATAAGGATGCACAATTTGTCCTCAAAACTTACAAATAAAGGTCAAAGGATTGCATACCCTTAATGATTTTTGGAAATTATTGAGTGCTATTAATTGAATAAGACCATCTTTAAAACTAACTAATGCGGATTTGAGTCCCTTGTTTCAGATCTTACAGGGGAATCCTTCTCCAACTTCTCATTAGCTAACAGCAGAAGCAAGAACGGCTTTAAGAAAGGTTGAATTTGCTATTAAAAATGCTCAGCTACCAGAATTAACCCACAGGAGCCTATATATTTATTAATATTCCCACAGGAGTGATATGGCAATCATTGGGATTATTGAATGGCTCTACTTAGCTCATTCTCCTCAAAAGTCGTTGACTCCTTTTCATGATTTTGTTGCTTGGTTGGTTATTAAAGGCAGAATGCAAGTTTTACAGCTGGTTGGATCAGAACCTAATATTGTAATCATCCCATTTTCTACTCAACAGAATGATTGGCTTTTCCAAACTTCCAATACTTGGCAAATAGCGCTAATTTCCCTGGTCAGATAGAAGGTCATTATCATCATGATAAAATTATTCAATTTGCCTTAGTAACTACATTTATTTTTCCAAAAATTATGCAGGCACAACCAATAGATGGAGCACTGATATTCACTGATGGCTCGAGCTCAGGTAAAGCAGGTTTTTATAGCCATGCTCACACAGAGGTAATACAAACCTCATATACTTCTGCACAACAAGCAGAACTTGAAGCTCTCACTTGTGCTTTAAGTCATTTTGCAAATGAGCTGATTAATATTTATTCTGATAGCTTATATGCAGTTGGAATTAAAAAAATATTGAAATTCAACTATTGGGTATACACCATCACCAGAGTTATTCAATTTGTTCCATACTTTACAAAAGACAATTCAAATGTGTTAACATTCATGTTTTATAGGCCATATACAGGCCCACACCAATCTCCCAGGACCTTTAACATCCGTTAATGATAAGATTGGTAAACTGGTTGCTGTTTGTCAGTAAATGTCTTTGTATGACTGTGCACAAGCTTCACATTCTTTGCATCATCAAAATGCTTCTAGTTTATTATAAATGATGGTGGAATGTGATGATTATTATTATCCAAAGAACATGTATGAAGACATGAATTGGTATGAATATACAAGAGATATGAAAAATAGTGCTGCATATGAGTAAGAAGAATTGTAATGCATTTTGCTGTCATATGTAAATTAAAAAAAGTAAGAGCACAATGGTAGCTAAATATTATTAAGAGGTCAGAAACCAAAAGGCTTGTTTCAATCCATTATCTTAAAACATAACTATTTCCAAACTTGCTTGGTAACTATGCTGTATTATGATTCATGATATTAAATTTAAAATAAATGCTTCTAGCTTGCATAAAAAAATTAAATATTACTAGAGAACAAGCTCGTCAAATTGTACGTCAGTGCCCACAGTGTGTCATACACATTCCATCTTTACCATCTGGGGTAAATCGTCATTGATCCACCAAATCAGTTATGGCAAATGAATGTAACCCACATTCCTCAATTTGACAAACAATGTTATGTACATGTAATTGTGGATACTTATTCCAGATTTATCTTTGCCACAGCCCATGCAAAAGAAAATACTCAACATGCTATTTCTCATTGCCCCTAGCTGCTTTTTCAGTATTAGGATGTCCTTTGAAGATTAAAACTGATAATGCATGGGCTGAGGTTGTGGCTCAGTGGTAGAGCACTTGCCTAGCACGCATGAGGCACTGGGTGCAATTCTCAGCACCACATATAAATTAATAAATAAATAAAGGCCCATCGACAACTAAAAAATAATAAAAAGACTGATAATGCACCAGCTTATACTAGCTCTTCTTTTCAGCAGTTTTGCCAACAGTTTCGTATTGACCATAAAACAGGTATTCCTTACAACCCTCAGGGTCAAGCCATTGTAGAACGAGCTCATTTATCTACTAAGTTACAATTACAAAAACAGAAAGGGGGAAATAGGACCCCCCCCAAATAACTTTAATCATGCCTGTTTGTTTTAAATTTTCTAAACTGTGACTCAGAAGATCCCACTGCAGCTGAGCGACACGTCTTCCACAGAAATAGGTCCTTTAGGCCGAGTTTGGTGAAAGACTTACAAACTGGTCAATGGAGAGAACCCGATCTGGTGATAATGTGGGGCAGAGGTCATGCTTGTATTTTCCCAGAAGGTGCATTTCATCCTATTTGACTGAGGATCAATCCAGAGACGTCAGCCCTGATTCCTGAAGAGGAACCTTCGAAAGAAGAAGGGAAAGAAGATGGCCCAGAGAGACTCAACGGTGAAGCTACCCTCATGGAAGCAGTAGAAGAATCTGATGCTGCAGGCTGAGCAAATGATCCAGCAGCAAGGAAGGACTAAATTTCCAACTACGATGCTTGTAGCAAGGATAGCTCTGTTGAGCTGCCGTGTAAATGGGACACAGGGAGAAACTTATTGGACATATTTTCCAGATCCACCTCTAGTATACCCAGTGGTGTGGACTGCAGGATCCATCCCAATATTTACTAATGACTCATATATGATGGGAGGATTTACAGACACCCATATTACTTCCATCCATTGTGACTGGATTTAATTATTCTGGCTATAGTGCTCAGTTACCTATGTGTTGGTCCCATGATAAACATGCTGGCTGTCTAAAGGTGTCCTTTGATGAAAAGACAGCAGTTGGGGGGCTTAAACCAGCTAATCATACTGGCCCTGGGGACTCAAAGCCTTATATTAGAATAGTTATTAAAATGGGACTTTCTCATAACAAGCCAGTCATTTTAGCAGATCATCCACTAATACCTTAATGTCCTAATTATTCTACAATAGAAATTGGCACCTTTCCTAAGTGGATGGATTGTATAAATACCTTGCCAGTACAGCATAAGTTGTCTAGAAATAGTAGGTATATTTTAGACTGGTCTCCTAGGATTGAAAAAAAATTATGCAAGGGTGCTGCCATGACCTCTGGAGGATTTGTTGGTAACATCTTGACCTTCCGCAAAGATGGCATCCAGAAAGATGTTTGGCATTTGATTGTAGCCCCAGAATTTTTACATTTTACTGACAAGCCTTTATCTGACTTTGTAGGCAGAAATCATAAGGAAGGTTCTTGTTACAGGCTGCAAGCCTGTGTTCAATCTCCTTACATTTTAATTACTGGAGATGTGAAAGTTAAAAGAAAAGATGATAAATATCTTGTAGCCTGTACTAGGTGTAATTTAGCTAATTGTATCACGAGATATAATAGAAGAAAGGGAGCACTGATACTTTACCAGCCCTTTTTTGTCAGCTAATATTTCAGAGCCATGGTATGCTGATGCTGGCTTTCAAGTCTTACAACAAATACATGCCCAGCTGACTAGACCTAAGTGAGCTCTTGGACTCATAATACTTGGAGTAGCTGCCTTAGTTTTATTTATTGCTTCCACAGTCACAGATTCGGTGGCCATATCTCAAAATATTCAGCATGCAGATTTTCTTAATAATCTGGCTCAGAATACTTCCAAAGCTCTTCATAACCGGATAAATATTGACGAAAGGGTTGAAACTAAGTTAAATGCCTTAGAAGCTACTGTCATAAATATTGGTAATGAGCTTTCAGCTTTAAAATTCAAGGAAAGGCTCAAAAGTCATGCTGATTATAAGTACGTGTGTGTTACATCTGCCAAATACAATACTTCCCAGTGGGACTGGGAGAAGGTTAAAAACCATTTGTTAGGTATTTGGCAGAGCAATAATAACAGCTTGGATCTTTTGGAGTTGCATCATCATATTCAAGATATACAAAAAAGTAAGATTGACTTTTCGGATCCTACCTCTTTAGTTGATCAAATACTTTGAGAGTTAAATGGCTTTAACCCTGGAAACATACTAAAACATTATTGGACTGTTCTCTTTGCTACTAATCCTCTTTTGTATTATAATCATAGGCTGTTGTGTCTTCAGAACAAGAATTTGGAAACTCGAGATAGTGACTCATCACCTGCTTTTTCAAAGAAAGAAGGGAGATTATGTGGGAAGGTTCCCGGGATGAACACTCCTTTCAGTCCCAATGCACGGGGTTCTGAACAATTATTGCATTCAGTCTGGCACAGTAATGCCAGGTCACAGTAACTTGGGCATTACCCTAGCTCGGCTGACAAGGTGTGACTCCAGGATTAGGCGTCACTTGCTGGGGTTAAGTTACGCTCACCTGTTCCTTTGTAATCCTACCCCTTCTTCCTTTTTCAAATAGAATGTTCTAAGAAACAGCATCCCCCAGATAAAAGTCTACTTCCGAATGTGCTCCCTTTCTCTCGTCAGCCTCTTGTGACTTTCTCTTGCCCCTCTTGTAGGAAACTGAGGCTGGGAGCTGGGAAAGCTGTCCTGAAGCTTATAAAAGGTAATCTGTGTCTCCATAGTATTTTGTGTCACCTCAAATTCACACGAGTGGCTTCAGTTCAGCTGCCCCCACTGTACGGGGGTGGCAAGATAATATCTTGCATCCCATCAGATCATAATGGAATGAAATAAGAAATTGACAATAAAATAAAAAATAGAAGCTACAGCTGGAGACTAAATAATATCCTACTGAATTATAAATGGATAGCAGAAGAAATCAAGGATGAAATAAAAAAATTTACTTTGAGATAAATGAGAATAGTGATACAACCTATCAAAATCTCTGGGACAGCTGGGTATGGTAGTTCATGCTTGTAATCCCAGCAGCTAGGGAGGCTGAAGCAGGAGGATTGTGAGTTCAAAACCAGCCTCAGCAAAACTGAGGCACTAACCAACTCGGTGAGACCCTGTCTCTAAATAAGATACAGAAAAGGGATGGGGATGTGGCTCAGTGGTTGAGTGCCCCTGAGTTCAATTCCTAGTACCATCCCCCACCCCCCAAAAAAAACCTCTGGTACACTATGAAGGCAGTTCTAAGAGGAAAGTTCATTGTGTTGAGCTCATTCACTAAAAGAATAGAAAGTAAAAAAATAAATAAGCTAACTTATATCTCAAAGCCCTAGAAATAGAAGAACAAATCAACATCAAAAGCAGTAGAAGACAAGAAATAATTAAATCAGAGCCCAAATCAATGAAATTGAAACACACACACACACACACGAAAAAAAAAAATCCAAATAATCAACGAAACAAAAAGTTGGCTCTTGGAAAAAATAAATAGAATTGATAAACCCTTAGCCAACCTAATGAAGAGAAAGAAAGAGGTGATTCAAATTACTAAAATTAGTAATGAAAAAGGAAATATCACAGTGGACACTACTGAAATACAGACGATAATAATAATTATTTTGAAAATTTATAACCTAATAAAAATCTTGAAGACATCAACAAATTTCTAGAGACATATGATCTACCCAAACAAAATCAGGAGGACATGGAAAATTTAAATAGATCAATTTCAAGCAATGAAATTGAAGATGGTATCAACAAAGAAAAGCCCAGGATTAGATGGATTCTCAATTGAGTTCTACCAGACCTTAAAGGAAGAATTAACATCAATTAACTAATAGAAAAAGAGGGAACTCTTACAAATTCATTCTATGAAGCTAGTATCACCCTGATACCAAAACCAGACAAAGACACATCAAGGAAAGAAAACTTCAGACAAATATCCCTGATGACCATATGTGTGTGTGTGTGTATTTTATATATATATATATATATATATATATATATATATATATATATATATATATTTTTTTTTTTTTCTTAATAAAATCCTGGCAAATCAAATGCAAAAACATACTAAAATATAGCACATCATGATCAAGTGTGGTAGTGTGGTTCATCCCAGGGATACAAGGTTGTTTCAACATATGAAAATCAATAAATGTCATTCATCACATCAATAGATTTAAAGACAAGAATCATATGATTATTTCAATAGATGCATAAAAAGCATTTGACAAAATACAGCATCCATTCATGTTCAAAACTCTAGAAAAACTAGGGATAGTATGAATATACCTTAACATTGTAAAAGAAGGCCAACATCATTCTAAATGGAGAAAAAGTGAAAGCATTTCCTCTAAAAACTGGAACAAGACAGAGATGCCCTCTTTCACCAATCCTATTTAACATAATCCTTGAAAATTTAGCCACAGCAATTAGACATAAGAAAGAAATTAAAGGGAAACAAGTAGGAAAAGAAGAATTCAAAGGATCACTATTTGCTGATGACACAATTTTATATTTAACCCCCCCCCCAAAAAAAACTCCACCAGAAAACTTCTAGAACTCAAATGAATTCAGCAAAGTAGCAGGATATAAAATTAATACCCACCAATCAATTGCATTCCTACAGGAATGAGCTATACCTCAGTGATGAATGAACTGAAAGAGAAATTAGGAAAACTATCCCATTCACAATAGCCTCAAAAAAAGATACTTGGGAATTAGTCTAACAAAAGAGGTGAAAAAAAATTCTACAATGAAAACTACAGAGCACTAAAGAAAGAAATTGAAGAGAACCTTAGAAGATGGAAAGATTTCCCATGTCCTTGGATAGGCAGAAAAAAAATTGTCAAAATGGCCATACTACCAAAAGTGCTATACTTATTCCTATTAAGGTTCCAGTGACATTCTTCATAGAAATAAAAAAAGCAGTCGTGAAATTTATTTGGAAAAATAAGA